>NC_056732.1:1757271280-1757322441 GCF_019279795.1 Protopterus annectens | reverse complement strand
ACCCCACACTATGCTCTTTGAACATGTTTGGTGTACTGCTGATGATTTTGTTGTTCATTATTAGTGTATGATATTTTTACCTCCAAGGACATTGTATATATATATATGTATATATTAATCTGCCACTCACTAAGCTCTTTGAATATGTTTGGTGTACTGCTGATGATTTTCTTGTTCAAGATTCGTGTATGTGATATTTTTACCTCCAAGGACATTTTATATATATATATATATATATATATATATATATATATATATATATATATATATATATATATATATATTAATCTGCCACTCACTAAGCTCTTTGAAAATGTTTGGTGTACTGCTGATGATTTTGTTGTTCAGGATTAGTGTATGTGATATTTTTACCTCCAAGGACATTATATATATATATATATATATATATATATATATATATATATATATATATATGTATATCTAAATCTGTCACACAAAGCTCTTTGAATATGTTTGGTGTACTGCTGATGATTTTGTTGTTCAGGATTAGTGTATGTGATATTTTTCATCTCCAAGGACATTATATATATGCATATATAAATCTGCCACACATTAAGCTCTTTGAATATGTTTGGTGTACTGCTGATGATTTTGTTGTTTAGGATTAGTGTATGTGATATTTTTACCTCCAAGGACATTATATATATGTATATCTAAATCTAGCATACACTAAGCTCTTTGAATATGTTTGGTGTACTGCTGATGATTTTGTTGTTCAGGATTAGTGTATGTGATATTTTTTACCTCCTAGGAAATTATATATATGTATATATATATATATATATATATATATATATGAATATATATATATATATATATATATATATATATATATATGTATATATGAATCTGCCACACACTAAACTCTTTGAATATGTTTTGTGTACTGCTGATGATTTTGTTGTTCAGGATTAGAGTATGTGATATTTTTACATCCAAGGACATTATATATATATATATTTATATATGTATAAATCTCACACACATTAAGATCTTTGAATATATTTGGTGTACTACTGATGATTTTGTTGTTCAGGATTAGTGTATGTGATATTGTTACCTCCAAGGACAATATATATATATATATATATATATATATATATATATATATATATATATGTGTATATATAAATCTGCCACACACTAAGCTCTTTTTGGTGTACTGCCACCAAGCTCTTTGAATATGTTTGGTGTTAAACTGATGATTTTGTTGTTCAGGATTAGTGTATGTGATATTTTTACCTGCAAGGATATAATATATATATATATATATATATATATATATATATATGATAATATATACAATATATATATATATATATGGCATATACAGGCATACATATATAAATCTCGTATATATATATAAGTTTTTGAATATGCTTTGCGTGTAATGCCGATGATTCTGTTGTTCAGGATTGTATGTAGATAATTTTTACCCAAAGACGTAACATATGCATATATTCAAATCCACACATTAAGCTCTTTTGGAATAGGTCATGTAACTGCTGATGATTTTTTGTTCATGAACAGTATGTGATATTTTTACCCCATGACATTATACATATGTGTATATAACCACACACACGCGCTCTTTTGAACATCTTTGTACACGCTGATGATTTTGTTGTTAATTATTAGTGTATGATATTTTTACCTCCAAGGACATTGTATATATATATATATGTATATATTAAATTGCCACTCACTAAGCTCTTTGAATATAGTTGGTGTAATGCTGATGATTTTGTTGTTCAGGATTAGTGTATGCGATATTTTTACCTCCAAGGACATTATATATATATATATATATATATATATATATATATATATATATATATATATATATATGTATATGTATATCTAAATCTGTCACACACTAAGCTCTTTGAATATGTTTGGTGTACTGCTGATGATTTTGTTGTTCAGGATTAGTGTATGTGATATTTTTCATCTCCAAGGACATTATATATATGCATAGATAAATCTGCCACACATTAAGCTCTTTGAATATGTTTGGTGTACTGCTGATGATTTTGTTCTTTAGGATTAGTGTATGTGATATTTTTACCTCCAAGGACATTATATATATGTATATCTAAATCTAGCATACACTAAGCTCTTTGAATATGTTTGGTGTACTGCTGATGATTTTGTTGTTCAGGATTAGTGTATGTGATATTTTTTACCTCCAAGGACATTATATATATGTATATATAAATCTGCCACACACTAAACTCTTTGAATATGTTTTGTGTACTGCTGATGATTTTGTTGTTCAGGATTAGAGTATGTGATATTTTTACCTCCAAGGACATTATATATATATATATAAATCTCACACACATTAAGCTCTTTGAATATATTTGGTGTACTACTGATGATTTTGTTGTTCAGGATTAGTGTATGTGATATTTTTACCTCCAAGGACATTATATATATGTATATATAAATCTGCCACACACTAAGCTCTTTGAATATGTTTGGTGTACTGCTGATGATTTTGTTGTTCAGGATTAGTGTATGTGATATTTTTACCTGCAAGGACATAATATATATATATATATATATATATATATATATATATATATATATATATATATATATATATATATATATATGTATATATAAATCTCACACACACTAAACTCTTTGAATATGTTTGGTGTACTGCTGATGATTTTGTTGTTCAGGATTAGTGTATGTGATATTTTTACCTCCAAAGACATTTTATATAGATATATATATATATATATATATATATATATATATATATATATATATATATATATATATATATATATATATATATATATATATATATGTATATATAAATCTGCCACACACTAAGCTCTTTGAATATGTTTGGTGTACTGCTGATGATTTTGTTGTTCAGGGTTAGTGTATATGATATTTTTACTTCCAAGGACATTATATATATGTATATCTAAATCTGCCACATACTAAGCTCTTTGAATATGTTTGGTGTACTGCTGATGATTTTGTTGTTCAGGATTAGTGTATGTGATATTTTTACATCAAAGGACATTATATATATGTATATTTAAATCTGCCGCACACTAAGCTCTTTGAATATGCTTGGCGTGCTGCTGATGATTTTGTTGTTCAGGATTAGTGTATGTGATATTTTTACCTCCAAGGACATTATATATATAAGTATATCAAAATCTCCCACACACTAAGCTCTTTGAATATGTTTGGTGTACTGCTGATTATTTTGTCATTCAAGATTAGTGTATGTGATATTTTTACCTCCAAGGACATTATATATATGTATATATAAATCTCCCACACACTAAGCTCTTTGTATATGTTTGGTGTACTGCTGATGATTTTGTTGTTCAAGATTCGTGTATGTGATATTTTTACCTCCAAAGACATTATATATATGTATATATAAATCTCAAACACACTAAGGTCTTTGAATTTTTTTGGTGTACTGCTGATGATTTTGTTGTTCAGGATTAGTGTATGTGATATTTTTACCTCCAAGGACATTATATATATGTATATATAAATCTGCCACACACTAAACTCTTTGAATATGTTTTGTGTAGTGCTGAAGATTTTGATGTTCAGGATTAGAGTATGTGACATTTTTACCTCCAAGGACATTATATATATGTATAAATCTCACACACATTAAGCTCTTTGAATATATTTGGTGTACTACTGATGATTTTGTTGTTTAGGATTAGTGTAAGTGATATTTTTACCTCCAAGGACATTATATATATATGTATATATAAATCTGCCACACACTAAGCTCTTTGAATATGTTTGTTGTACTGCTGATGATTTTGTTGTTCAGGATTAGTGTTTGTGATATTTTTACCTGCAAGGAGATATATATATATATATATATATATATATATATATATATATATATATATATATATATATATATAAATCTCACACACACTAAACTCTTTGAATATGTTTGGTGTACTGCTGATGATTTTGTTGTTCAGGATTAGTGTATGTGATATTTTTAACTCGAATGACATTTTATATATATATATATATATATATATATATATATATATATATATATATATATATATATATATATATATATATATATATATATATATATATATATATATATATATATATATATATATATATATATGTATATATAAATCTGCCACACACTAAGCTCGTTGAATATGTTTGGTGTACTGCTGATGATTTTGTTGTTCAGGATTAGTGTATGTGATATTTATACCTGCAAGGACATAATATATAGATATATATGTATATCTAAATCTCCCACCCACTAAGCTCTTTGAATATGTTTGGTGTACTGCTGATGATTTTGTTGTTCAGGATTAGTGTATGTGATATTTTTTACCTCCAAGGACATTATATATATGTATATCTAAATCTGCCACATACTAAGCTCTTTGAATATGTTTGGTGTACTGCTGATGATTTTGTTGTTCATGATTAGTTTATGTGATATTTTTACATCAAAGGACATTATATATATGTATATTTAAATCTGCCGCACACTAAGCTCTTTCAATATGCTTGGTGTACTGCTGATGATTTTGTTGTTCAGGATTAGTGTATGTGATATTTTTACCTCCAAGGACATTATATATATAAGTATATCAAAATCTCCCACACACTAAGCTCTTTCAATATGTTTGGTGTTCTGCTGATGATTTTGTCATTCAAGATTAGTGTATGCAATAGTTTTACCTCCAAGGACATTATATATATGTATATATAAATCTCCCACACACTAATCTCTTCGTATATGTTTGGTGTACTGCTGATGATTTTGTTATTCAAGATTCGTGTATGTGATATTTTTACCTCCAAAGGCATTATATATATGTATATATAAATCTCAAACACACTAAGCTCTTTGAATATTTTTGGTGTACTGCTGATGATTTTATTGTTCAGGATTAGTGTATGTGATATTTTTACCTCCAAATACATAATATATGTATATCTAAATCTGCCACACACTAAGCTCTTTGGATATGTTTGGTGTACTGCTGATGATTTTGTTGTTCAGGATTAGTGTATGTGATATTTGTTACCTCCAAGGACATTATACATATGTGTATATAAATCTAACACACACTAAGCTCTTTGAATATTTTTGGTGTACTGCTGATGATTTTATTGTTCAGGATTAGTGTATGTGATATTTTTACCTCCAAAGGCATAATATGTATATATCTAAATCTGCCACACACTAAGCTCTTTGAATATGTTTGGTGTACTGCTGATGATTTTGTTGTTCAGGATTAGTGTATGTGATATTTGTTACCTCCAAGGACATTATATATATGTATATATAAATCTCACACACACTAAACTCTTTGAATATGTTTGGCGTACTGCTGATGATTTTGTTGTTCAGGATTAGAGTATGTGATATTTTTACCTCCAAAGACATTATATATAAGTATATATAAATCTCCCACACACTAAGCCCTTTGAATATCTTTGTTATACTGCTGATGATTTTGTTGTTCATTATTAGTGCATGTGATATTTCTTACCTCGAAGGACATTATATATATGTATATCTAAATCTCCCACACACTAAGCTCTTTGAATATGTTTGGTGTACTGCTGATGATTTTGTTGTACAGCTTTAGTTTAATATCAATTTTAATCACAAAACGTATTTTAATTAAATATTTATTTATATATTTAAAGGGTATATCATTATATATTTTTTTGAGATAACATGTATTTTTAATACAATTTTAATATATTTATTCACATTCTACTATGTTTCAACCATTGCATTATAAAATTATATTAATATTAACTATCACCATTTTTATTACAAAATATTCACTGTTTGAGATACACATAACACACACCCTAGTAGGACAGAACAGTTCTAACATATACATTTTTTGACCCACTCTTTGTGGGGTGGGGTGGGGGGAGTTTGTGTTTAGGGGGTACGGTTGCCTGTTAAGATACCATTTAGGATATTTCATTACCCTTGTTTATTTGGGGTTTTAGGCTGAATATATTGGCTTTACCACCACAATTATTAAGAATGTTAAGTTTTTCATATTTATATTATTTTTCATCAGTAATGGTTTTAAACATTTTAACATACCAACAACACAAAGAATATCAAATAGATTAGAACATTTTTTGTTTTTAATTCAAACATGGTCCTATATGAATTAAGCAACAGATAAAAAGAAAGAGAAAATTCTTTTGAAATCAGGGCTATTTGTTTTACACAATAGTAAACTGCACAAGAGAATATAAGAAAATGCACTATTTAATAATTTAAATCAAATGAATGAATTTCACACAATACAATATACTTTTTATTTTTTATTATTTATTATTTTTTGAAGTCTTTTTTAACTAAGATTTGTGTTGATAAAGTTTTTAACTTGTATAATTAACTAGATTTTTGGTATTGATGTATTTATATAGGGTGTTTTTTTCAGCACACACAAAAAATGTTAACAAACCACAAAGATTTAAGATGGGAGAAACAATTTAATATAAATTTCATCCCTACCTTAAAATTAACTTTGATGGTTTAATTAGTAATTATTGATTAATTGCTTTGGAACAAGATTGTATAAAAAACAGAGGCACCATAGGTTTATTATTCTGAAGACGTCTGCTTTGTGCAGACGAAAGCGCTCATTCTTGTTGGATTCGTGAATAAAAGAATTTTCTTGTCTGTCAGTACGGAACTTTTTATTAGTCACTACAGTCTGGTATTTGCTATTGGAGAATAATCAAGGAACCTTGTCACATTTTTGCTTGCCTTTTCATCAAGGTAACCAACAAGGATGACTAACAGTTTGTCATCTCCCATGTCTGTGCTTTGGTCCATATACACACAGAATGGTGATTTCTGGCAGGCTGCTGCAGCATCATTCTGGTAATGAGGCCCCAGCACATCCCGTGCAATGCATGCTGCCTTTGTCGCTCCACATGTCATTTTACAGAGAACATCTTGATCCTCTCCACACTTCTTCATAAATTTCAGGATGTGTTCTCCTGCTGCAAATGATAAGTTGTGTTTAGCAAGGAGAGACACAAAACCAACCTCTGCCTCAACCACCTTTGTACTTGCTAAACTTTGTGGTCAAAAGAAATCCACCATAGATCTTCCAGCTGCATGCTTGCAATTCTGCCTGTGTTTCTCACTGTTGGCATGTCGTTGCAGGTCATGTCGGCCCCCATGATGGATTGTGAAATCCGTGTTGCAAGTCTTGCAGAAGGCAAATTTCACTCCGCGCCTACTCATAGAAAGCCAGTCAAAGGCACTTGCCCAGCTTGGCTGGAAAATTGTGTATCGTCTCTTCTTTGGGGTGTGAGCTGTATCTACATCCCTGTCCTCACTGCAGTCTGGGTAGTCTATACCTAGCAGGTTTGCAAAACAGTGGTGTTAGACAATGAAACAAATGGGACTAAGTGCAGAAAGGAAAATTACAAGATGTCCTCAATAGCAAAGATACAAGACAATAGGGCCATAACCTACCCATATCACTGGACGTTTCCTGACTTTGCACCCTCTTCTCTTGCTCATCTCTGCTCCTTTTGTTTACTATAAAGGCTTGCATGCTTCACTTCCTTGCCTCAATGACACTTTCAATCCTCTGGTGCTCACTTGCCCACCTATCTTTATCCAAAAACAAAGTCAATTAGTTTCAGAGACGTACGAGGGTGACAAGCAGCAAAAACATACAAACTTTAAAAACTGCTCAACAAACCTAGAAAGTTGCTACAAGGACCTGTCATTGCATACAGTCCCCCCCAAAAAAAAAATATAAAATAGACATTGGGGACAAGCAGCAGACCTGTCTTTGCGTACAGTTTCTCCAAAAAAAAGGCAATTACTTTGAGAAGTACTAGTGGACAAGCAGCAGAAACATGCAAACATTTTAAAATATTGCTCTTATAAACCTAGAAAGGGCAATTACTTTCAGAGACATCCTAGGGTGACAAGCAACAGAAACTTACAAATACTTTAGTTGATCTTAAAGCCGTACTTCTCAGATAATGGACTGCCATCGTTTTGATTTTTCCAGTATGATTCCTTTAGCAAAAAAGTATGCAGTGGCAAGCAGTATTTTGTTTCATCCAATTAAACGGTTGTAATATCTGTAGAGTTATACAGGGTGATATTGCTATAACCTGCCAGCATGTTTAGTTTTTAATTTAAGACGTAAGCTTTCAATATCTTACTTTGTCTGCTGTGTCCACAAATAGCATAGAGGAAACAGTGTGGGTACTGTTATAAGTGTACAGTATTCCTCTTGCTTTGCCTGCTAAGATAATGTTCTCTAATGTGCTGGGTATTCTGATGTGTGGTCAGTGGTCTCACCTTCGATAACCACATCGCCACAACAGTCAGGAAATCCTTCTATTTGGCACACCTCATCACTAAGGGCTTTTCATCCAGAAAAAAGGAGGTCATTGTCCCACTGTACTCATCCCTCGTTAGACCCATTATTGAATACAATGCCCCATCTGGTATGTACCTCTGAAGACATTTGCAACAACTGGAAAGGCCGCAGAAATACCACACTAAAAGAATCACAGGCCTAAAGCAGATGCCCTACACTGACCGCCAAACTCCAGCTATACTCTTGTTGCATATAGTCTACTCAGAGGCGATCTCTGCTTAACATACAAGGCCATGTCAAACCCAGAGCTGTTGGACATGCCACACTTAAAGAAATCCCAATCCCTCAGAGCCACACGCTCCAGGGATCTAAATCTTGTCATCACAATAAACAAAACATGCTGGAGGGATAGGTTCCTGATCCAGAGACTCCCCTGACTCTGGAATAGATTGCCCATACATGTCAAGCAGAGTGCCTCTTTGGCCCTCTTCAAAAGGAATTGTTACGGTTAGGCTTGTATATGCCTTAGGGCTGGTAGCCTAGTACCAACCTATGAACCTATGGATTTTGTGACTAGACACACAGCTTACCTAAAACTTTTCATTCTACAAATCATGATGGACATGGTATTATACCAATACCACATAATTAACACTGAAGTATGGATGGATTTGCTGCCTGAAATGTGTAGATAAGGAAATCCATGCATAACCCATACCCCTTTACATGCTAAAGATGTAAATATTTAATTACTGAGGTGGGACAGCACAAAGATTTAAAAGCATTTGTATTTACTTTTGTAAAACAGGTACAGTTCACATTAATGTGTGCACAGCACATATCTGTCACTAGTGTGTCTAAATGCTAAGATAAGTGTAGACCATGACTGTCCACATTTTCCTGACATCTTTTAAATGTTGAGAGTATACTTCTAATTTCTGCTATATAAGATTTTATGTACACACACTCGCATATATATATTCAATCAAAATATTTCTATATATCTGCAGTGCTCTTAAACACATACATTGTTCTTGGCTACATAGAATTCCTTCATGTAACATTAAGATTTATAAAAAATCTTCCTTGGTACTAAACTAACTGTATGAACTTAGATGCCACTTTTTGAAAGAGCCTAGAAGCACAAGAAAGTTAATTAAGTGACTTGCTTAAGGGAATTCAAAAAGCTGCAACCGGCAGAAAAAAGTATGGTAATCTATATATGAAAATAAAAGCATATTATATATGGAGTGAAATTCGCACATACTGCTAATTCTCAATCTATTTAAGTAATGTGTCCATAATGACCACTGAGCATCCCAGCAATATGCCTATAATGACCAACGCGCATCCCGTATACATCAGCAATGTGCCCATTAGGACCACTGAGCAACCTGTATATCAGCAATCTGTTCACAATGACCATTGAGCACTCCATACATCAAAAATGTGTCTGTAATGGCCACTGGGCACCCCATATATTAGCAATATATTCATAATGACCTAACACCACCACAGACACAGTTTTCAGTCTAGTATGATGGAACTGGCTAGTGGCTACATTTTCTCATTCTCTCTAATTCTCTCATAGTACTACCTCTGCTAATTCCCTATACAAAAATAAAAAGGGAAATTTGATATGTAACTTTTTTAAGTTAATTTTTTGTTTAGCAGTGACTTCAAGACATTTGTTTCCCCAACAGTGCCTGTGAGACAAATTTAAGCACCAGATAAAAAAGACAAAGTTCAAAGAATTACCAAACAGGTAAAAACAAAAATGCCACGGCAAAAAGTCCTCAGGAATCAAGTATAAAATATTTAATTCCAAATATAAATATCTCCAACAACAAACAGGTAGAAACAGCAGATAAAAAATTACTCTACTCGCGCTTTCACCCAGGCTCTCCCAGGATTTATCAAGATACAAAACACATTTCAGTTATGCTTTAAATACAGCTTATTGGCATCTATAATCCAATTAACTTAACCATTAAGTAATTATAAAAATCTTTTTAAACAGATAGAGTTCTGTTTACCTTAACTCTACTTTGAAGCCCTGTTGTTCACTACCCTCTGTAAATTATGCTAGAGAATATGATAATAGATAATTTTGATGTTACAACTTTCTATAAAAGAATTCTATTCTTCTTTAAATCTCCTACCAAATAAGCCCCAAAAACATTGCTTGTATAAAAACCATTGTTGCATATAACAAGCTACTAAGAATGAAAGATAAACTCTAACCTGCCTAATAAAGACCTTCAGTACACCCAAAATAAAAACCATGCGTTGCCTCAAAGTAAATCAGGAATCATTTGTGGTTAATAAACGCCTGTTGCTGACTGTGCTCTTCCTAAAAAGTTACTTGACACATAATTTAGCTCTTCTAAGTCTGAGTAAGCACACAACACACACGCTCACAATGGTAATTTACGGTGATGGGCAAAGCCAAAAGATTGGGAGGGCGAAGGTCCAAAATCAGGAACAATTTTTAAATAACGCTCTTATAAATTTTGAAAATTGCTATAATAATTAGTTATACGCTAGTATGCATTGCATTCTGAGGGATATGAAGTCTAAAATCAATGATCTGTTAGAAAATCGCTACTTTTACAAAGGACAGACGAAAAATATGAGGCAAAAAGACGAGTATTTTGTGAAAATGTAGACAGCTGAGAGAGATATGGGTACAGTTGAAAGGTATGGTTCTTTAATTCGCTTAGTTAAGTCTACAGTTCTGGTTTCTATAACTTTATAACCTGGACAATATATATTGCTTTTTCCCCTTGTAGATGTGAGCTCAGATACCAATATACTGTCCATTTCATCACCCCATGTATTTACCTTTCCTGGCACGCATTGGGCAGGCTCTGACTCCCGTCTTCTAAGACTTCTCTCCCCTGGCCCTGATGTCTTCAGAATTCAGATCTGGACTGGATTCTCTCTGCAACTGGCTGGCACCACTCCTTCCTTTAATCCGACCGACCGACGTAGTATCGACTCAACTAACTTCGACGACTCCAACACAACAACGATCAAAATGGCAGCAAAGCAAAATTCCCTCCCGAGTCCAGACTCCTGGAAGCCCTTTTCAAGCCATTAATTTGGCGCGAAAAGGCTTCCAGGAACACGATTGGTCTGCATTTGGCTCCCGTTCTCTGCATATTCTCTACTTGATTGACTCGTAGGCCGAGTTTGCGATTGGCTGTAAATGCGGTCTACGAGCCAATCAAATTAAAAACTGCAGAGCACAGCCAACTATGCATTGATTTGTATACCGCAATGCCAATTGGCAGTAATTGCGGTACACAAACCAATCAAAAGCCTTGTAGCGGAGCCACAGCTGTTCAATGCGGAACAGCAGAACAGTGGCTTCGCTCTTCATTAAATGCAGTGCGTTCTGCATAATCCGGACCACTTGGATGCTCTGGTGGGGGATGGTGTCAAAAGTCTTGGTGAGATCTAGATAGGCTGTGTGAACCACCTTACCCTTGTCTATGGCTTTGGTGGCTGCTTCAAAGAAGTCTATCAGGTTTAGGAGACATGATCTGCCTTTTACAAACCCGAACTGGGTGGAGTCCCAGAGTTTGGAGATTACCAATGTCTTTGTTTATAAGGTCCATGATGATACGTTCCATGGCCTTGCAGACCAGGCTCATCAGGCTAATGGGGTGGTAGTTCCCAGAGTCTGTGGTGGCTCCCCCTTTGTGGAGTGGGATAACCTTCACTGTACACCATTCAGTGGGCACAAAGCCTGAGGTTAGGCTATGATTGAACACTTAGGTGGGGTGCCAGCTTATTCTGTAGTTCATGTAGAACGCAGCCTGGGATGTTGTTAGGTCACATATTGCTGTGTTCTTGGCTTTGGAGAGTGTGGCTTTTACCTGTGCAGCTGTGAGTACAGTAACTTTGTATTCTTTTGGTATAGAGATGGGCCCTTTAGGGGGTTAGAGGGTGGTAAATTTTAGCACTGAACCTATCTGCTAGGATGTTGGCAATATCAGCTTGTTCTGTATATTTAGTGCCATTGTGCTGTAACTCAGAGTAGATCTGAGTGCTGCCATTAAGATTCTTGACATAGCTATAGAATGCTTTGTGGTTGTCTTTAGAATCAGTGGTGATTTTGTTTTTGTAACTAGCTTTGGAAGATTTTATGAGGGATCTCAGCTTCCTACTGAGGCTGACCAGGGAGTTCCTCCAATCATAGGATTTTACTCTTTTTTGCAACAGTTTTTTTCTTCTATTGTAGAGTTTGTTTATGGCAGGGGACCACCAGATTGGCTTCCTTTTTAGGAGCATAGCATCTTGGTTCTGTTAGGGATAGCACAATCCATGCACTTGTGTAAGTGCTTATAAAGTGCATTTGTGTAGGATTCAGCAGTTGTAATTCGATTGTCCATCTGCATGGGTGTCCTGAAATTTGCCACTTCTGTCTTAAGATGTGTGAAGTTGGCTTTGGAGAAATGTTTTACAGTGGTTTCCCTAATGGGGGTGGGTGGGGGCGGGATGTGAATGTCTAGGGTGATTAGCTTGTGGTCGGATCTGACCAATGAGGAATTGACCTCTGGTGTGGAACACTGGTCACCCATGTTGGTAATGACCAGGTCTAGGATATTGCTGCCCCTGATGGGGGTGTGGATAAGTTGACCTAAGGCGTTGGACTTCATGAATTCCAGAAAATGTTGAGCAAAAGAGTTAGTACAGGAGTAGTTTTCCTAGTTAATGGTGGGGTAGTTGTACCCTAACATTTTTCCAGTGTATCAAGAAATGAGGAGTGGGAATCCTGGGGCATGGTGGGGGATCTGTAGCAAGCTACAGTTTGGATTGCTGTCTTGCCCAGAGTTAGTTGCACTTGGATAATCTCTGATGCATTATGCTGAGCAACTAGCCTGGAGGTGTGGATATCCTTAATGAATATGGACATGCCTCCACCTTTAGTGTTTCGGTCCAGGTTAGGTGGCCGAAAGGTGTGGTATGAATTATAGCCTGGAAATGCAGGAGTGTTCTCTGGAGCCTTGAACCAGGTCTCTGTCACAGCACAGATGTCAATGTTCTCCATTTTAAGGAGTGCCTCAAGTGAGTGCATTTTGAGGTTTAGACTTCTAGCATTGAGTAGCATTACCCTCAGATTTTGCTTGCTTGCACCTGTTATGGTGGTGAATTTGTCATTTCAACTTTGCCTAAAAAAGGCACTATAGGGGTGGCAAGAGCCTTAGTCAGTATCCAGAATCTCAAGGGTGACAGGTGCAGACCATCTCTGGCAAAGCATCGTGGTCTGTCAATCATGTCATCCCAAGCAGACAGACACTGGATCCCCTTAGAATGACACCAGAAGCTTAGCCAATTGTTGAATTCAATCATTTTGTTCTTGTACTGTGGTATCATTCTGGGTGATGGTAGGATGCTATTCAGGGCTAGAGTCATACCTGCCTGTGCTACAAGATTAGAGAGTTCCTCCATGTCTCTTTTCATGCAGTCCAGGGGCGTACATCTCAGGTCATTCACACCAACATGGACAATGACAGTCATATTTGTACTTGCTGTAGAGTGACCTGAGTGTGTGCATTATGTGATGGATCCTGGCACCTGACAGGCAGCTGACAGTAACTTTTTCCTTGCTTAGCCTGGTGAGTGGAACATCAGTGTGCCTGACTACAGAGTCACCTATGACTAGAGTGTTGGGTACATTGTTATGCCTTATGGGCTGTGGTTGAGTGGCATACTGAGTTTGTGGGCTATGTGTCATTTGGGTTGTGTTGGGGTGGAGGTTGCTTGCATTCCTGCTTTGGAGGTCTCTGTTGCTTATGCAGATTTTTATTGAGAGCCGCCACGACTGTAGGTCTGTGTTTTGTGTTTCTATGTGTGTGTTTTGGTGGTGCAGGTGTTTACCCTCTCCTCTTGACTACCTAGTCCAGCCTTGGGTGAAGAGAACTTTGCTTCCAGTTTGGCTATATAAGTGTATCTCTCACAGGTTGTAGTGTTGGGTGGTAGGAGGATAGGGTTGTCTGTGTACATGAGGCAATTGCTGCATTGACCCAAGATGCCCAGATTCATCAGGTAGACAGGAAAAACGGGAGCTCACCCTTAGACATGCCTGGATAGGTGCTTATTTATTAAGTACTAAAAACTGTTTTCCTCTAGACAAGTGAGGAAAGTTGAGTGCTGTAGTAATTTGTAGCTTATTTAGTGCTTACAGCGAGTTCTGAACAAGTGCTGAGCTCAAAGAAACAGATTTGAGTGTTAAAAGTAAAAAACTGGCTAATTCTAGGGCAAAATTTGAAGAGCAGACTCTATGATCCCAGGAATAGTCTAACCCCAGCTAAGTGGTGATGCATAAAGTATATATATATATATATATATATATATATATATATATATATATATATATATATATATATATTAATATAAAAGTAGCAAATTAGCAAACTGAATTAAACAAATTAACCAATTAACCAATAAAAAGCTAAAAACTTAGCCCCGTTCCAGCAGTCTTCAATCAGACAAGTTCTAACCACACACTCCTGCTACTAGGGTTCAAGGGAACCTTCTCCAAAAAAAGATGGCCTGGATTAGTGCTCAAGTTATACATATAAAACTAGACTCAGCAGGTCTGAATCTAGTCTATGCTACAGCAAGCAAGGTGTACCAATTTTAGAAAGAAGCAGTTCAAATAAGCAGGAACAATAAGCCTTTAACCAGAAGCTCCCAGCTCAGAAGGGCAGAATCTTCCCTCTCCTCCCACAAGAGTGCAGACCACACCTTCTTAATGTAAAATATCTGGCCCAAAGCCCAAGTGCTTAAAGCAGAACCAATACACTTTTAGAATAATGGACGCTCAGCAAATCACAACTTAGAAGGATGTAATCTACCTGTCCTGCCACAACAGAGCAGACCACAAACTTTCTTAATGTAAAACAACTGGTCTGAAGCCCAAGTGCTTAGACCAAGGGCTTAGAATAATAGTTACAATTTAATCAGGCTACTAACAAGCAGTAATAAATGCAGCAGAATAATGCAATTAAGTACTTTTAAGAACAGGCAGTAAAAGCAAATTAAAGTAGTAAAGTAGGAAAAAACACAAATACAGTCAAAGCAGATGAATAAAGTGCATTTTTATAACAATATAAAACAAGCAAACTGATTTAAACACATTGCCCGATTAACCAGTAAAAAGCTCAAAACTGAGCTCTGTTCCAGCAGTCTTCAATCAGACAAGTTCTAACTGCACATTCCTACCACTTGGGTGCAGGGGTACTTCTCCAAAAAAGATGGCCTGGATCAGTGCTCAAGTTATACAAACAAAGCTAGATCATGATTTACAGCTCCACAAGCTACTGTTTTGCATACTAGCTGATTCTCAGAACAACCTCAGTTAATTCATGTTATCAAAGCAATATTTTTTGTGAAGAACCTGTACACATTCTATTTCTACAACAACACACCAGAATAAACACAACAGTTGGTGGTTTAGGTTTTTATCATAGTTATATGACACAGTGTTCTACTACTGTATATGCTGTAGAAGACTATTAGTCTGGCATGCTTTTCTTTAATCACTACACACAGAACACAGTAAACAATTTACTCCTTATTTATTTCACTATATACTGAGAGGTAGAGCTGCACTCACCAGCCTATTGACACAACCTCTTCAGTCTGTCTGCATGGGCCTCAGCATTGCTAGCCATCTCCACTGCAGCTGTAGGGAGAGAAAACAAACATTATGCATACCTGTCTATCACATACTTAGGTTATAATTTGGTACAGCTATATCTGGCTTATTTACAAACTGCTGGAGCATGGTTGTTCCGAAAGTCTTGGATCCATTGGTCCAATAGCACCCCTTCCCCACTTTAGGTCAGCATGGAGATGCCGTCCCTGCTCACCAGTTTTGGAGGATGCTAGTGGCACTGGTGAGATCACGTGCCAGACAGTCCCAGGCCTCCTCTTTATACTGTGAGCCCTGGTACTGGCCCTGCAGCATTCTGTCATCATGGTTTGCTACAAGGAGCCCATACATGACTCTGGACTCCAAAATGCCCCAGCACTGCACCTGAAAACATTAGCCCTCACCACCTCCTGACATAGTTCCTAATCAGAGAAAGCTACAACAGATTCTGGCTGTATTCCCACCTGCGCTGTTTAAATAAGGATAGTACTATGCTCGGCATATATCATGTAACCTGTTTTGTGTATTATGCTGGATGTACTGTATTTGTATAACTTGATGCTGGAGCTTTTCTCCCTGGGCATCTGCTGAAAATGGACCTGGTCCAGTCGGAATTTCACGGTTAACAAATGTAAAATAAAATAAAATAAATAAATAAATATTCCTGCCCTTTGCCATCATTAGACCATTTTGAAAATTCTAAACTCATCTAATCAGTGCGCAAATCCACTAAGCTGAGTTGAACAGTGCTTAAAGGGGTAATTGCTGAGCATTGCTTAACAGTGCACAAATCCGGTTAGCTGAGCTGAATGCTGCTTAGCATTCACTTTTAAGCAATGCTTACACTGGCTAAGCATTGCTGAGCACTGCTAACCACTGCTCACTTTTCATTTAAAAATATCAGGATAATGATTTCATTAATCATTAATGACATATTAGTAGGTGTATATGATTTATTTTACATGATGTCCCTCTGTGTGCTTTCATTACATTACCATGGGATGTGACTACTGTATGGGACACTTGTGTATACATGGGTGATTTCACTTGTTATATGTACTCACACTTACATTTTAGACCAGCTACACTACCTTGATTGACAAATATCAATTGCTACATAATTTAAAATTAAAATAATAATTTAACCCTGCTTTCCCATGTAAAAATAAAGTGCCTGTCTTGGTACTCAAATCATGAACACCTGCATGCAAAGCCAGGACTCTAACCACTCTGTTATTTTGGTATAAGGATTTTAGCTCTATATTTTTATCTCCTATAGGATGTTTAAATAATGCTGAGCAGAGGGCCATAACATGCACACCTGCTCAGCTATGCTTAAACATACCTTAGGAGGGTAAAAAAAAAGAATTTAATAAACACACTTTATTTACATGTATCTGTACTCCTTGTCAGTCACAGTAAGGGGAATTGTAAAGGAGCACATATTGACAGATTTTAATTATTGCTCTTATAAACTTAGGAAGTGTGACTGTGGTTTTCTAGCAAATCATTGGCACATCACTCAGGGTTTAAGTCAGAACATACTGACAGACATTTGGGTTTCAGATGCCATATCCTTCTGGAAATCTGTGCTAATGCAAATCTTTTATTCTATCAACTTTCTGAGTTTCTAAGTACAATATTTAAAATGTGTCCCATTTTTGTGCCTTTGTCCCCCCATTATTTATGGCTTGTAGGAGATTGAGAGGTATGTGAGGCAGGCATCTGGGCATTATGTGGAAAGCTGTACAGTTGAAGGCTATGGCTGTATGACACTTTCACAATGGCAGACATTTCAGTTTCAGTCTTCATACCCTTCAGGAAGTGCATCCTAATGCAAACCTTTTCTTCTATCAACCCTTTAGGTTTGTAAGTGCAATATTTAAAAAGTGTCTCTATTTTTGTGCCTTTGTCCCCCCATTATTTATGGCTTTGTACAGATTTCTTGTTCTAGGAGGTTGAGTGGTATGAGAGGCAGGCATCTGGGCATTCTGCAGAAACCTATACAGTTGAGGGCTATGGCCATATGGCACTTTTACAATGCAGTGAGTGTGTGACAGAACCTGTCACACACACCCTGCATTGATTTCTTGCTCAGTTATCCATTTCAGTGTCCATGGACACTGAAATGCTTTTAAAAAGTGCTGTAAGGCACTTTCTGACTGCAGGGGGTATTTTAGATGTGTGTGCACTACGTAAACATGCCCCCTGCACACAGTAGTGTTCATGTCCATTTAACCTTAGCAGCAGCCCACCTTCATAAATATACAAGGCACACTGCTGTTAAAGCTAAGGGTACATGGACACAGTTCACTCCATGCAGGAATAGCACTATTACTGCATGGAGTTTATTGAATCCAGGCGATTATCTTCAACATTAGTATTAACCTGCTAAAGATATGCATAAACCCGATACACTGAGTGGTCCATACTTAAAAGAACAGAATTTTTAGAGAATGTTTTGGATTCTTGTGGATTGTCTCACAACTCCCAATATTTACAGAGAAATTAAAAGATCTAAGTATCTACAAAAGAGGTGACAATGAACTGCAATTTTATGACATGTAGACACAAGTAGGATAGTAGGTGTCTTTTTTGTGCTTCCTTTATACTTTAAATGCCACAAATTTTTGCTTGCTCAAAGCAAGATTGCCTGATATTGTGTCATAGGTTCATAGGTAAGTACTATGGTGTTGGTCTACAGACCATATCAAGCCTAGCCAAACAAAAGCCCTATTCATAATTTCCCTGTAACCTCAAGGAGGGCAAGACAAGATAGGGAAGGAGAGAATGTAAGGACCAGCCAATTATCTAGGATTATCTTCAAGGTGGCAAGGGTGCTGCTCTGCTTGACATGTAATGGACGTTTCTTCCAGAAGTAAAGGATATGTTGGTCATGCCCACATGTCCTATTTATCTGCTGATGAAGGTTTAGTTCCTTTAACTGAGTATTTGGTGTACCATTAGTTTTGCAAAGGAATAGGAGGTCAAATAGGGTTTGATCTTTCATAACACAAAAGATTAGACATAAATCTCCACAGATGAGTGTATATGAAACTGAATACAAAGTAAGGGCTGCAGATTCTCCTGGCATGTAAGATTTTTAAGGCTACTGATCTTTTTACTTATTAATCTCTGAGGACTTTTAAGTTGTGTGATAAACTGGAACCTTAGTTTGAGAGACAGCCTTACAGAACTATCTGCAAATATATAGAGCTGAGTATATTTTTCTGTATTATTCTGTATTATAGAGCTAAATTGTTTGCTTAGATATCTCTTGTCTTACTGCTCTGCAAATATACAGAGAACAATATATATTTTTTGGCTTTATAATTTGCACATTCCTCACATCTGTGTTGAAACTGTTTTTCCCCACCCCTCATTTCCTGCCTTGTCTTCAGCTGATATAATTGAGCTAGTGTTGTGTGTCCTGTTAATTAACAATCTGCATTCAAACTGGAACCATAGTTTGAGAGACAGCCTTACAGAACTATCTGCAAAGATATAGAGCTGAGTATATTTTTCTGCATTATTCTATATTATAGAGCTAAATTGTTTGCTTAGATATCTGTTGTCTTACTGCTCTGCAAATATATAGAGAACAGTATATATTTTTTGGCTTTATAATTTGCACATTCCTCACATCTGTGTTGAAACTGTTTTTCCCCACCCCCCTCATTTCCTGCCTTGTCTTCAGCTGATATAATTGAGCCAGTGTTGTGTGTCCTGTTAATTAACAATCTGCATTCAAACTGGAACCTTAGTTTGAGAGACAGCTTTACAGAACTATCTGCAAATATATAGAGCTGAGTATATTTTTCTGTATTATTCTGTATTATAGACCTAAATTGTTTGCTTAGATATCTGTTGTCTTACTGCTCTGCAAATATATAGAGAACAGTATATATTTTTGGCTTTATAATTTGCACATTCCTCACATCTGTGTTGAAACTGTTTTTCCCCACCCCCTCATTTCCTGCCTTGCCTTCAGCTGATATAATTGAGCTAGTGTTGTGTGTCCTGTTAATTAACAATCTGCATTCAAACTGGAACCTTAGTTTGAGAGACAGTCTTACAGAACTATCTGCAAATAAATAGAGCTGAGTATATTTTTCTGAATTATTCTATATTATAGAGCTAAATTGTTTGCTTAGAGATCTGTTGTCTTACTGCTCTGCAAATATATAGAGAACAGTATATATTTTTTGGCTTTATAATTTGCACATTCCTCACATCTGTGTTGAAACTGTTTTTCCCCACCCCCCCATTTCCTGCCTTGTCTTCAGCTGATATAATTGAGCTAGTGTTCTGTGTGCTATTAATTAACAATCTGCATTCAAACTGGAACCTTAGTTTGAGAGACAGCCTTACAGAACTATCTGCAAATATATAGAGCTGAGTACATTTTTCTGTATTATTCTGTATTATAGAGCTAAATTGTTTGCTTAGATATCTGTTGTCTTACTGCTCTGCAAATATATAGAGAACAGTATATATTTTTTGGCTTTATAATTTGCACATTCCTCACATCTGTGTTGAAACTGTTTTTCCCCATCCCCTCATTTCCTGCCTTGTCTTCAGCTGATATAATTGAGCTAGTGTTGTGTGTCCTGTTAATTAACAATCTGCATTCAAACTGGAACCTTAGTTTGAGAGACAGCCTTACAGAACTATCTGCAAATATATAGAGCTGAGTATATTTTTCTGTATTATTCTGTATTATAGAGCTAAATTGTTTGCTTAGATATCTGTTGTCTTACTGCTCTGCAAATATATAAAGAACAGTATATATTTTTTGGCTTTTTAATTTGCACATTCCTCACATCTGTCTTGAAACTGTTTTTCCCCACCCCCCTCATTTCCTGCCTTGTCCTCAGCTGATATAATTGAGCTAGTGTTGTGTGTCCTGTTAATTAACAATCTGCATTCAAACTGGAACCTTAGTTTGAGAGACAGCCTTACAGAACTATCTGCAAATATATAGAGTTGAGTATATTTTTCTGTATTATTCTGTATTATAGAGATAAATTGTTTGCTTAGATATCTGTTGTCTTACTGCTCTGCAAATATATAGAGAACAGTATATATTTTTTGGCTTTATAATTTGCACATTCCTCACATCTCTGTTGAAACTGTTTTTCCAAATCCCCCTCATTTCCTGCCTTGTCTTCAGCTGATATAATTGAGCCAGTGTTGTGTGTCCTGTTAATTAACAATCTGCATTCAAACTGTAACCTTAGTTTGAGAGACAGCCTTACAGAACTCTCTGCAAATATATGGAGCTGAGTATATTTTTCTGTATTATTCTGTATTATAGAGCTAAATTGTTTGCTTAGATATCTGTTGTTATGGGTGTTAAAATGGAATCTCCTTTATTGAAATATGTAAACAAGTGATCCTAGCTGAGTATAATGAAAAGCATCAAAAACATTTCTTATTACATATAATCAGGTTGTTTGGGCCAATGGAGTAGTTACAAAGGGTGGTTCTGTTAACAGCAATAAAAACATTGAAGTCATTCCTTTAGCCAAGTTATTTATTTTTATTGCAGCTTTCTTTTAATGTAAGGTGAGATTTAATAACAAATATGAACATATGTAGTATATATAAGATTAGAACACCTTAGGCATTGCAAGACAAGTAAGTGCAGAGACCTTTTAGATTTTGCCAGTACCCACACTCATTTTGTAATCATCTGCTTACAAAAAAACAAAACAAGTAAAGCCAGGAATAGGTTTGCTGATGGCTATCCATTCATCAAGGGCTGTCTTGAAGGATATGAGGGTGTTGCTCTATCTTACTTGTAAAGACAGTTCGTTCCAGTGATGAGGTAGGCATTGGGTAGTATATCTTTCTCTCCATCATGCTTTATTTATGTTTATAGAAATTTAACTCCATGAGTGTTTGTGCAGCTTTTTTCTTGTGGAGGTGTAACAGATCAAGGAGGTCCTTAACAGTTCACAGCCAGTTAGACATAATTCCCATGCTGTAGTCTAAAAGATACAAAGCTTAGGGACAGGTTTTCAAGCCTGTCTTGGCAGCTATGAGTCTTTAGACAAGAAACCTTTTTACTTAGTAATAGTCTGTCTTTCTAGCTGTGTAATGTGTTGGTTTACTATTAAAATATTGAAGCAGACTCTCTCGAATGATCATATCATCGACCCACATCCACAAAATGTCACAATGTTGATTTCTGACATTGTCGAATTCATCCCGAATTTGACCTCGCAACAAGCATTAACATGGGTCAAGATAGGGGCGAGTTTTCTGCTTCAGCAATGTCAGAGTTCGACATTGTCACCATTCAACCTCCGGACTTCATCAAAGTGGATTTGACTGAATCCACTTCTACATTTTGATAGTAAACCTAATGTGTCTGTTTGATGATCTGAGGTATTGCCATCTGTGCTAGGGAGAATATGACAGTGTACGTCTTGCATATTCCAGTATAGTTAGCTGCAGTTTTGTAAAGAATTTTGTTTTATTTGACTATTACAATGATTTGTACAGAAGCTTGGGTTAAAAATGTATCAACAGTGTTGTGAGGATAGGGGCAAGTGCAGGCATAGCCAGCTGGAGTTTTGTAAAGAATGCTATGTCCTTTGAATATCAAGCTGATTTATACGAGATGCTTGTGTTACAGATGTATTAGAACTGTATGTCATTTATATATCAAGCTGATTTCTACAGATGCTTGTCCTGAAAATGTATTTATGAGGTTTCCCTGTGTGCTCTTATGGGAAATTGTACTTGATGCAGAGAGGTCTGCATCTGGAAATAATGAGTATATCTATTTGTATTCCAAGTGCACATCTCTGTCCAGTGTCAGTGATGAGGATTCAGGATCCTAGTTTACTGGTTCAGTGTGGGAACGACACATGCTGGTGGCCATCGCATATTGATAGCAGTGATGGGCATCACATATTCGTGGCAGTGGTGGGATCATCACATGTTAACATATTGGTGAACAGTGGTGTCGATACTAAACTCAAGTAGCCTGTAAGCAGTGGTCACTAAAGAAGGTGTGTGTACTCTCAAACAGCCACACAGTAGTCATTCAGACTTTCAGATCATAATAGTTTTATTTGTGCACTTTTTGTTAGCTTAGTAAGCCAGGGAGAGCAGGCGAGAGTGGCAATAGAGGATTATGGCAAGCTGACAAGGAACCATTTGGCTGAGAGCCAAGCCAAAGGACTGATGCATGCCAACCTGACTGAAGGGAAAATGATTGCAGCCTTAATCATAACTGCATCACAGACCAGCAACCAGGAAGACAACTAGACTGGCATTGGGGGTGTGCAGCTCTCAGAAACAGGACAGTTCAACTTTTCCTCAGAGAACTTAAAAATCCATCTGGAGTTAAATAGACTTGAACTGGAGTCCAAACATTTGGAATTAGAATCAGCAGAGAAACTGCAGCATTTGGAGGTTGAAGTAGAATCAGCAGAGAGACTGTGGCATTTGGAAGCTGAAGAAAATGAGAGGCAGAGACAACATGAAAAGAAAATTATTCTTCACCAGGGTCATGGAGGTAATGGGGAAGGGAGTAACTGTACCCCAGAAACAATAAAGGTGAGTAAACATCTTCCTCAGTACCAAGATGGTGCTAATTTGGATAATTTTAGTCATAAATTTGAAAGAGTATGCAAACTGTATAATGTTGACTAAGGGCTTGGGTTACAGTTCCTCACCCCTTCCTCCATGATAAAGCTGTAACTGTTTTTTCTAAATTGTCTGATACTGATTGTTTTAGATTATGATAAAGTGAAGCACAGTCTATTACAGGTTTTTAAGTTAATGCCTGAATCTTACAGAAAAATGTTTCATGACAGTAGATGCAAGGCAGATGGAAGTGTATTTAATTATATTGCTGAGTTAAGCAATTATTTTCATAGGTGGGTGACTAGGTGTCAGGTCACCACTTTTCAAGAGCTGGCAAACCTTTTGGTGAGGAACAAGCCCTTAGCACTTTGCCTGAGGACATGATAATTTGGTTGGGAAACAGGGAATGCAACTCTGCAGATGAAATGGGGAAAAAAGACCTATATCTAGCAGGCAGGGTATCACTGCACAGGAAATGGCTACCCAGTGCTGCACATGGATATAAGGGAACCTATAGTGGGCAACCTAAAGTACCCCAACAGAGTCTGCCAGTAGCAGGGGAAGCCTCTAGTTCAGGTACATAGCCAGGATCAAGGGTTAAATGTTTTAAATGTAACCAGTGGGGCCATGTAGCATATCGATGTCAATGGAGGCAAGGTGGGGAACAAAAGGTGGGGGAGCCAGCAAGTAGGAATAACAGAATGCCAGTGTTAAGTTGTCTGGAGAAAACAGGAGTACTAAACTACTAGCAGAGTTTATATCTGATCTTGGTGGATGGAAAACAGACAGGTGCCAAAAGAGACACAGCCTCTGACATAACCATTGTGAAGCCTGCAGTGGTTAAATAGGAGCAGTATTTGCTTGGGGAGTCCACTCCAGTCAGATCTTTAGGGGGGATCCCATTTCAAATGCCTGTGCCCAGGGTTCACCTTGACTGGGAGGTTGGCAAAGGAAGCAAGCAAGTGGGTGTGCTTGAGGATATCCCTGCAGATGTCTTGATAGGGAATGATTGTGATAATTCAGTACCTTGTGTGCATGCAGTGACATGCAGTCAGGCTTTATGATAGGCATGTGGGTCTGGTAGTCTGGGGGAGACCCAGATAGATTGCACACTTGAAGCCAGGACTGGTGATGTGGCTACTTCAGGGAGGGATCTGCCATGTAGCAGTGAGACTGAAGGTGAGCCACAGCTGCTGGTGGGTACTGATGTTCTCTCACACAGTGTGACTACAGGAGCAGAGGTGAGTAGTAGTACCCAGCCTGACAGTGAGGCACCACTGTCAGAGGATTCCAGACTTGCTGTGGAAGGGGAGCTGGGAAGAGTTGCAAAGAGAGTTGAGACAGGCTCAGCTCTAAGAACCTACATTACAAAGCTTGAGGGAGGTAGCGAGGGAGGCATCTGATTCTCAAGGAAAAGGGGATTCTGTACACTGGAACAAAGGGTTACTGTACAGAGAGTGGACCTCTGAGGGAGAGCTAGAAAGTGAGGTAATACAGCAGTTGGTAGTACCCAGAGTGTACCATCTGGCACTTCTAGCCATAGCCTATGACATTGCCTTTGCAGGTCATATGGGCATAAAGTGTACAAAGAGACATATTATGCAGAACTTTAATTGATCTGGGATTGCCAGGGATGTAATAGGGTACTGCTGGACCTGTCAGCAGTGCCAAAATGTAGGCAAGGCAGTAGACAAGGTCAAAGGTCCATTGATGCCTTTTTCTGTGATTGAGGAGCCATTTCAGAGGGCAGCTATGGTTATTGAAGGGCTTCTGAGTACCCCAAGTTCCACAGGGAAGACGTGTGCCCTAGTGGTAGTAGATTATGCTACTAGATTACCCTGAGGTGGTGGCTCTGTCCTCCATCAAAGCCAAGAAGATGGTAAATGCTTTGCTGCAAGTTTTCAGCAGGGTAGGTTTCCCAAGAGAAATGCTGACTGGCAGAGATGCCAATTCCATGTCAGACCTGCTGGCTTGTCTGTGGGAGTGCTGTGGGGTAAAGCCCTAAAGACAACCCCATACTACCTCCAGACTAATGGTTTTGTGGAGAGGTTAAACTCTACACTAAAGACTATGCTACAGGAATTTGCAGACAAGTTTAAGAGAGAGTGGGAGAAATATTTGCCCCATCTATTGTTTGCTTACAGAGAGGTACCCCAGGAATCCACATGTTTTTTTTTACCCTTTGAGTTGCTATATGGGCATAGGGTGATGGGACCTCTAGATTTGATTCATGATGAATGGGAGGGTGAGTGTGAATCCCACAAGGAGTCTGTTGTGGCATACTTCCTAAGCCTCAGGACAAGGCTTAGCCCACTCATGGGCTTGGCCCAGGAGAACCTGGCAGGAGCCCAACAGCAGAAAATGGTCTGGTATGACAGGAATGCTTGAGCCGGAGAGTATGCTGTGGGGTAGCAGGTGATGATTCTCATTCCTGTCAGACACAATAAACTGTAGGCAGCTTGGGAGAGACCCTTCAAGGTGGTAAGGAAGGTCAGTGATGTTAACTACATGATAGAACTGCTAGGCAGGAGGCAGGGGCACAGATTGTACCATGTTAACATGATGAAACCTTACCATGATAGACAGGCCCTTGTGTTGAGTATTTCTAGTGGATGGCAGAAGGAGTTTGAAGGGGTTATGGTAGTAAATGACTAAACAAGATTTCAACTGAATACATATACCTAATTCTAAACTAACCAAACTCATATTGGCTTAATCCATTTATCCTGAAACTGGCAAGTGATATTTAAAACCACTGACTTGCAAGAAAGCATCACAGTGCCACAAAACAAACAACTGATAATTAATAAGATGTGGTATGAATGGAATACACTAGAATATCACCCATAAATAATTTAAAAGTTTATTTAAAAGGCTGAGCATTTTCATGAACATAAAAATTCACTTGGACTTCTTCACAACAAAGTGAAACTGATCCCTCCCCTCTGTTTTAATCTTCCAACCCATTGCAGAATCTTAAAGGCATAGAAGAAGTGAAACTGTACAAGTTAAACAATACAAATAAATCCTAGTAAATATTATTTCAAAGTTCATTAAACAACTAGTGTGGTGGTAGAAGAAAAATTTGATAAATGATAAGTTGATACAAATATTACTCATCACTAAAAAATGCATGTTTAAACAATACTAAGTATTCAAAATTTAATGGAAACTGCAAAATGACTATATGTTAATATATTTACAATTTGGTGCAAATATTAAAACATATATAAATATGTGGTAAAATCACCAATGAAATCTCTCACCTTGTCAAAAACTCACCATTGCAAACAGTTGTCCAGAAAAGGTGGGTCTTAATTAAAGCTTGACTGTGCTTACTGTTAACACTTGTACTAAAGCTATAAACCCGTTTCAATCAGGATGAGTAGAAGCATCCAATCTTAAATGTGACAATAATTCCCTATACTCCAATTTGCTTTGTATGATCTGCCTCTTGAGTCAGAGGGTACTGTCTCCAAAATCACAAATTTGAAACCAGTATAATTTTGGCAAGTCAGTGAGTGTATTCATATTATGCTTATTAATATCATAAAGGTAATTATAAATTCTCTTCTTGAAAACTCATTCAGTTTTACCAACATAAAAATCCAGGTACATATTCCATTTGCCAATGTACACCACACCACTGGTGTTACAATTCCCTGGTGAAAGATGGAGTTTACTTTTGTGAAAAAATTGTGTAAGGTGATTTGCTGATCAGTTAAAATAAAACTACACTAAGGACAAGTTCTACAACTTTTAGTACCTGTATTATTAAAACGTATACACCCTTGCTTTTCTAATATGTTTTTAAAGTTCATCCTTGTTTTGTAAACAAGTTTGGTTTAGGTCCAGCTTTTTCCAAAACCAAATCACTAGTCTTAAAAATAATCCTGTTATACTTAATGATAATTTTTATACCTGAAGAATTGGAGTTATATTCTACCACTAACACTTTGTTGAAAGTCCTTCAATTGTTATTGTAGTTGGTGTCCACAAACCTACCACTAATGGAGGATTGTACAAGGTCCCCAACCATGAAAAATACTGTTGCAATACTGTTGCTGATGTCAGCAACCATTCTTTCAGAGTAACCTCTAGAAACAAACATAATGTCAAATTTCATTCTTACCACAATGAAGTCTTTTTTTTCAGGAAATCATATGCCATGTAAACCTTGGCTTTAGTTGATTGTCACTAGTGAAGTGACACTCCAACCCCATATGTAAAAAAGAGAAAACGGTTGTGGATGATGGATGGATGGATGGATGGATGGATGGATGAGTACATGCTACACATAAATTGATTCTTGGCAAAAGCTATTTTGAGAATAAAGGATTGTTGTTATTAATAGGTTCATAGGTAGGTGCTAGGCTATTAGCCCTAGGGACTATATAAGCATAGCCAAAAAGGTACCCTGGCTTTTGCCACCCAAGAAAATTATTTTCCTGTGCCCCTGTCAAGCAAAGCCACAGAAGTGATCCCTGGGGTGAATTTCCTATTTCCCATCCAATCATCAAGAGTATTCTTGAAGAGTGCTAATGAGGAGCTCTGTTTGACATACATAGGTAGTCTGTTCCAGAGTATGGGAAGTCTCTGGGACAGGAATCTATTCCTCCTGCTTGTTTTGTTTATTGTGGTGACAAGGTTTAGGTCCCTAGAGCATGTAGCTCAGAGGGATTGGGATTTCTTTAAGTGGAGCATGTCCAACAGCTCTGGGTTTGACATAGCTTTGTATGTTACACAGAGATTGCTTCTGAGTAGGCAATATGCAGCAGAGTAAAGCTGGAGTTTTTTAGCTGGAATTCTTTTGACATAGTCGGCATAGGGCATCTGTTTGAGGCCAGTACTCCTCTTTGTGAGGTATTTCTGTGGCCTTTCCAGTTGTTGTAGAAGTCTTGTGAGGTATGTACCAAAAGGAGCATTGTACTCTATAATGGGTCTAATGAGTGATGAGTAGAGGGGAACAATGACCTCTTTTTTTCTAGATGAGAAACCTTTTGTGATGAGGTGAGCCATGTAGAAGGATTTCCTGACCACTGTGGCGATGTGATTATCAAAGGAGAGACTACTTTCCACCTGTGTCCCAAGGTCTTTTATCATACTTTCGGCGTTAAGTAGACTACCACCTATAAGGTAGTTCATGGGTGCAGAGTTTTTTTTGGCATTCTACCACTAACACATTGTTGAAAGTCCTTCAATTGTTATTGTAGTTGGTGTCCACAAACCTACCACTAATGGAGGATTGTACAAGGTCCCCAACCATGAAAAATACTGTTGCAATACTATTGCTGATGTCAGCAACCATTCTTTCAGAGTAACCTCTAGAAACAACCATAATATCAAATTTCATTCTTACCACAATGAAGTCTTTTTTTTTCAGGAAATCATATGCCATGTAAACCTTGGCTTTAGTTGATTGTGACTGGTGAAGTGACACTCCAACCCCATATGTAAAAAAGAGAAAACGGTTGTGGATGATGGATAGATGGATGGATGGATGGATGGATGAGTACATGCTACACATAAATTGATTCTTGACAAAAGCTATTTTGAGAATAAAGGATTGTTGTTATTAGTAGGTTCATAGGTAGGTGCTAGGCTATTAGCCCTAGGGACTATATAAGCATAGCCAAAAAGGTACCCTGGCTTTTGCCATCCAAGAAAATTATTTTCCTGTGCCCCTGTCAATCAAAGCCACAGAAGTGATCCCTGGGGTGAATTTCCTATTTCCCATCCAATCATCAAGAGTATTCTTGAAGAGTGCTAATCAGGAGCTCTGTTTGACATACATAGGTAGTCTGTTCCAGAGTATGGGAAGTCTCTGGGACAGGAATCTATTCCTCCAGCATGTTCTGTTTATTGTGGTGACAAGGTTTAGGTCCCTAGAGCATGTAGCTCAGAGGGATTGGGATTTCTTTAAGTGGAGCATGTCCAACAGCTCTGGGTTTGACATAGCTTTGTATGTTACACAGAGATTGCTTCTGAGTAGGCAATATGCAACAAAGTAAAGCTGGAGTTTTTTAGCTGGAATTCTTTTGACATAGTCGGCATAGGGCATCTGTTTGAGGCCAGTACTCCTCTTTGTGAGGTATTTCTGTGGTCTTTCCAGTTGTTGTAGAAGTCTTGTGAGGTATGTACCAAAAGGAGAATTGTACTCTATAATGGGTCTAATGAGTGATGAGTAGAGGAGAACAATGACCTCTTTTTTTCTAGATGAGAAACCTTTTGTGATGAGGTGAGCCATGTAGAAGGATTTCCTGACCACTGTGGCGATGTGATTATCAAAGGAGAGACTACTTTCCACCTGTGTCCCAAGGTCTTTTATCATACTTTCGGCGTTAAGTAGACTACCACCTATAAGGTAGTTCATGGGTGCAGAGTTTTTACCAAAGGGGATGACAATACACTTTTTGGCATTGAGCTTCAGACCATGGCTTTGACACCAGACATCTGTCTCAGTGAGGCCCTTTTGTAGTATATCCACATCATTAGGAGTTTTGATTATGGCTCCTAGTTTGCAGTCATCTGCAAACTTTGTTAGCCAAAGACCTTCTGTGTTAGCCTGTACTTCAGAGAAGTAGATACCAAACAGGAGAGGACCCAGGACTGAACCCTGTGGTACTCCACTTGTCACTGGTCTGAAATCGGATTTGGAGTCTGCTACTTTCACAGTGTGGGTTCTGTCTGTGAGCCAGTTGGCAACCCATCTTGTGACATAGGGATTTATACCTAGTTTAGTGAGCTTATCTATAATTCCAGAGTGGGGGATGGTGTTGAAAGCCTTGGCGAGATCTAGATAAGCTGTGTGAACCACCTTACCCTTGTCTATGGCTTTGGTGACTGCTTCAAAGAAGTCAATCAAGTTTAGGAGATATGATCTGCCTTTTACAAACCCGAACTGGGTAGTGTTCAGAGTTTGGAGATTAGCAATGTCTTTTTTATGTGTTCCATGATGATATGTTCCATGGCCTTGCAGACCAGGCTCGTCAGGCTAATGGGGCTGTAGTTCCTGGGGTCCGTCATGGCTCCCCCTTTTGTGGAGTGGGATAACCATCACGGTGCACCATTCAGTGGTAACAAAGCCTGAGGTGAGGCTATGATTGAATATGGTGCTTAGGTAGGGTGCCAGTTCATTCTGTAAGTCATGTAGAATGCAGCCTGGGATATTGTCAGGTCCATGGATGCTGTTTTCTTGGCTTTAGAGAGTGTGTTTTTTACCTGTGCAGCTGTGATTACAGGAACTTTGCATTCTTCCAGTATAGAGATGGGCCCTCTAGGGGGTGAGAGGGGGGTAAAGTTAGCACTGAACCTATCTGCCAGGATGTTGGCAATATCAGTTGGTTCTGTATATTTAGTGCCATTGTGCTGTAACTCAGAGCAAATCTGAGTGTTGCCATTGAGATTCTTGACATAGCTATAGAATGCTTTGTGGTTGCCTTTAGAGTCAGTGGCAATTTGTTTTTGTAACTAGCTTTTGAGGATTTTATGAGGGATCTCAGCTTCTTACTGAGGTTGACTAGGGAGTTCCTCCAGTCATGGGATTTTACTCTTTTTTGCAACAGTTTCTTTCTTCTGTTGTAGAGTTTGTTTATGGCAGGGGACCACCAGATTGGCTTCCTTTTTTTGGAGGATAGCATCTTGGTTCTATTAGGGATAGCATGATCCATGCACTCATGTAAGTGCTTATAATGTGCATTTGTGTAGGATTCAGCAGTCTGTCTGCATGGGTGTCATGAAGTTTGCCACTTCTATCTTAAGAAGTGTGAAGTTGGCTTTGGGGAAGATTTTTACGATGGTTTCCCTAATTAGGGGTAGGGGTAGGATTTGGATAAGTATTACTAAAGGTAAGTTTCTTACAGATATTCAAACCAAACCTACCTCTGTATGTAGTAATAGTAGTATCCAAAAAGTGAGCCTCATCTACACTAAGTTTCTGGGTAAAAAACAAAAATTCAGTGGTGTTCATAAATTGAACACAGTCTTCAGTCCTGATGTTTGGTACCATCTCATAAAATAAGTATTTCATCAAGGTATCTTAAGTAACGTGTACCATGGTTTAGTAGTCTAAAGGAAAAATATAAAATTTCTCCTAAGTTAGTAAAACCAAAGTTAGAAAAAACTGGGGTGAATGCTGTGCCCATTGCCACCCCTTTGGTTTGCATGTAAAATTCACCCATGAAGTTCATGTAATTGTTTTCTTAAACAATAGTCATGCATGTAACAAAGAAGTTAATTTCAAAGTTTGAAAGAAATTGACAGGCCACTAAAGCATTTTGAAATAACTCAAGACCAATATCTTATGGAATGCAGGAAAATAAATCCTGAACATCCACAGTGAGAAATAGCAGATTGTCTGTAATGATCTTCACTGAGCTTTCCTAACAAATTCCAAGAGTCCCTCAATAAATGCATTTTATTGTTCATAAAAGATTTTAAAAGCCTATCAACCAGGACAGTAAAAGGGTAAGTCTTGGAAAAGGGTAATAAGAACAAAAAGTGCACTCCCAGCTTGCACAATATAATACATTGTGGCAAACCTCACATTAAATTCTCACACTTTATATTCAACCATCATTGCAATGAACAGCAAAAAAAAAAAAAAAAAGGTTTCTGCATACAAAGTCATAGTGGTCTGCATTTTTAACAGCACAGAAGTCCAGTGTGAAAAAAGATTGCTAAATGCAAACACCTGCCACAACCTTTTAAATGCAAAACAAAATGTCATTGCATATGTCTTCTCGGATGGAGCTCCTTCTGTGCGGAGTCTGCATGTCCTCCCTATGGCTGAGTGAGCTTTAAAGACATGCAGGTAAGTGTGTGTGCATGTGGGTGTGCCATCTGTGAAGGTTGGGCATCGGGGTGGCAACTCGGCACCGTAAAAATCCACTGCCAATCAGTCTGCAGACCAGTGATCCACTGTGGTGACCACTAACTGGAAAAAGCTGAAAGACATTGCTAATGCATATGTCTTCTAAATAGTGCAGTTTACAGCAACATCAACAAGCTTAATTCTAAACTGCCTAAATTTGTGTTATTAGTAACATTTAGTTGTTCACAGAAAAAAAAATGTTTTATCTGACTGAAGAAAAAAACTGCAATCATTGCATATCCTTCTACTGTTAATAAACTGTGCATCATAATGAGTGGAGTGGCAGCTGTCAGGGCATAAGCTTGAAACATGGCCAAGTCTTCATCTGTAAAAGTGTGTTTTTGATAACACTGCATTCCCAGGAGGGAGTAAACTAATTTGCACTAAGTTGCTTACTGGATTAATTCCCATCTGTCATTGAAAGTGACATCAGCCTTTCAGCCCAGGACATTTCAATGTCAAGTATGAAAAGAAATATTCCTAAACTGAGACTGGTAAAAAGCAATCCTTTTACAGATATTATATTATACAAATTTAAAATAAAATAAATAAAAATAAATATTTCTCAAAATTCCAGCACCATAATAGATAAGACCTTTTTATTTACCAGATGGCCAGCCTATCCTTGCAAAACTTGATTGTTCTCTTCACCTGCTACAAGTTTAATAACTATGGATATGTGTAAGACTGTGCCACCAAACCAGGAGCCTTTGTGTCCACTGAGCATGCCCATAGTTCTGCCTGTCTTAATAAGTGACATTGAAAATGAATTTTGTTATGTCACATCAGCTCTGCTGCATTGTAATAAAATCTCCATCACACAATAATAAGCAATTTTATTATTTAAATAACTGACCTTAATAAGAATGCACTTTAGAGTTAACACGACATAAAGGGAGGAATATTGTAGTGGAATTGTATTTTCATACCTCATCATTGTTTAAAGTAATTGCACTTGGTTTATCAAAAATCATACTGTGTGCTGATTATGGCTTACAGTTTTATAACCTCAGACTGCATTCTTTATGATAACTTTACTCGTATTATCATAGGATCATCATAGGATTATAGGAGGTTATTAGGCTAATGGCCCCAAGGGTCTTAAAAGGCAAGCCAAATTCCACCAATGTTTCCAAGGGTGTCAGATTCAAGTAGACCCTAACATCAGCACTTATTGCCCCTGTCCAAGAGGGACACAGGTGGAACCCCCAGGCTAAATTTCTGGTTACCCATTCAGTCATCGAAATTGCTCTTAAATAGGGCCAAGGAAAGGCTTTATTTAACATGAATAGAATGCTTGTTCCAAAGGTGGGGTAACTTCTGTGAGACAAATCTGTCTCTCCAGCAAGTTCTGTTGATGTCACATACCAGGTTAAGGTCCTTTGAGCGAGTGACCTATGTACCATTTGACTTGCAACTGTGCAGCATTTCCATCAAAGCTGAGTCAGAGATTGCTCTATATGCAAGGTACAGGTCATCTCTGAGCAGTCTGTATGACACAGAGTAAAATGATGTCAGTCTGTCTGCATAAGACAGATCTTGAAGACTGTGAATTTTTTCCATAAGGGACCTTTGTGGTCTCTCCAATTGCTGCAGGAGGTAGTGTGTGTCTCTTCTTCAGGTGGCAAAAGGGTCAGAAGAACTTCATTAATACTTTTTCCAAGACCAAGGACTATTAGATCAAGAATATCTGAAGCAAAATAAAACATGTAATCATTTCTTAGAAAAAGTTATGAATATACAATTAAAATTAAGTGACATTTTTTGTAATAATCAAAAAAATCTTAAGATAAGATAAGCCCAACCTGTTACCATCGGCAATAAAAAGGTTAAAACTAATAACTGCTAACCAAGTGTTCTTTCAAACTGGCAGGCTGACAATTCTAAAATAATGCTTCCTGTTTGCAAAAATAATATTGTAAGAAAATGAATTTTAAAGGATAGGTTAAAGCATGTAGTAGATAAAATGTTTTTGCTTAAGAGTAAAATAGAATGTCATCTGCTTTTCTTATATCAGATTGCTGTTTATTAACATTATCATATGCAACACACTATTATTTTCTATGTTTCTATATATTAATTAGTATATTAAATGTTTGTTGGTATGTTAACTTTCATCCTGCTGCTCTGTTCTTATATTGTTGCATAAATAATTAGCATTTTTATGTATGACTCAAACATTGGATGATCTCTGTAAGCATCATCTCCATTTTTGACTTTCTTTAACTATCTGTATTTTCTCATGTATTTTTATTGGATGCTTTCCTGTGCATTCAGACCTTTGCTTCCTGTGTCAACTATGAAAATATATTGTTTTAAAAAAGCTTACACTTTGAAAGTAGGTGAATACATTAACATTGCTATTTACTACATGTGATGGATCACTTGATACAAGGAACAGTTTTTAGCTTTACTTCCTTTTATAGTAATGAATATTACTCAATGTGAACGATATGGTGGATGTACATTTCCTTCATATTACCTAATTTGAATCTATATTTTGACTTTTGTTTTAAGTTCATAATCACAAGGAATGCAATTTGCTTTATTTCACGTGACTGACTTTAATAAAACTCAAAAATGAGGCATAAAACATTTTTCTGTTCTGTTCTGACAATGTGTGCATAAGTGAAAACATTTGTTTGTTATTTGCATTTTTACATATTCGTGAGCCAGAGCCAGAGCAATGTAGATACTAATTAAAACTTACAGGGTAAAAAATTAGGGAAAAGTTAACACGAAACACTCTCACATTGATTTTAAAATTTCATTCATACTGCATGTACAAATATGATAGCTGGCCTCTTGTATAAATACAGGCCCTTTATAAGGCTATTATATCATGTAGCTTAAGGAAGTTTTTTTATTACTTTGTTCTGACATCTTTAATGCGCAAATTGAGCAAATGTATTATTTATACTTATTAACCTGAGTTATAATTCATATTGTTGCCATTTAGATTTCCTTAGAAAACTATTCGAAAGTTCACAGTAAAGCAAAATCATCAACAAACACATGTAAGTACAAAATATTTATAATACTGATTCATGGACTACTTGTTTGCAGTGTGCTATATTGATTCATAGACTATTTGTTTGCAGTGTGCTATGCTGATTCATGGACTATTTGCAGTGTTGTGAAGGGCAGGCCCTTTTGCATGAGTAGATAAACATCTTACATATCTTGAGAGATGGCTTCTGGATATACTGAAGACTGACTCTTTGCTGCAAAAATGAATCTCCAATACTGCTGACCTTTGTCTTGTCACATTCCCAGCAACACCAACCACAAAATACCACCACCATAGAGATGCAGCATCCAGTGCTAAGATAAACTAAAATTGTGTTCCTCCTCAGCTGACAACTTTTCCCAGAATACTTAAATCTAGCTGCAAGTGCAATAGCATACCCAATCAGCATTCTTATTAATAAATCAATAACAGAATCATGTGTCCCTTCTTCCTTTTCTTTCAGCTGCTCCCATTAAGGGTCATCACAGCAGATCATCTGTTTCCATTTCTTCCTGTCCTCTGGATTTTGGTCTGTCACATCAAACAACTGCATGTCCTCTCTTTCCATATTCGTAAACTTAATCTTAAGCCTTCCTTTTTCGTCTTACCGGGCAGGTCCATCTTTTTCATCCTTCTCCCAATATTTCCAGCATCCCTCCTCAGCAGATGTCCAAACCAATGAAATCTCACCTCTTTGGATTTGTCTTAAAACTGTCCAACCTGAGCTGATCCTATAATATTAAGTAGTCCAAAAGTTAAGAGTGCACCAGGCTGTAAATAAATCTCACGGAATATTCCACAAGTTGTCCTTTATTAAAAACGAATGTGCAGGAAAAATAAACAGGTAAGCGCTTTCACGTTGATATAACGCTTCATCAGACCTTAAAAAACATAAATCATTCATCTCTTTTTATACCATAGTGCATTGCACTTTAATTAAGAGTAACTGCAATGTAATTGATGCAATTAATGCTATCAATCAAGTCTGAGTGTGGATGTTTTACCAAATATATAAAAAATACATACAAAATATAAAAATAAAAAAATATATAAAAATATGTATAAAAAAATATATATCTAAGCTAAGATATATATATATACACACATAGCAGCCAATAATTTCATATTGCAGGTGAAAATACATAAAAGTGTATAAATAAAATGAAGAGAGATCTCAATGATTCAAAGGTCTATTGACCAAAAAAGGCTTAAGAGATATTTTGTCATTAAGCCCATATATATGGGCTTGTAGCCTTAAAATCCATTTATTCTCTATCTCTTCTGTGTAGGTTTTAATGTTCCCTAGCCTACTAGCCTACTAGTTCTTGTTATTAACTCCAATACCATAAATTTAAAACAATGTGATGTTCCTTTATCTAAAGTATGTCGTGCCAAAGCATTTGTTGTATTCTGTTTCTCAATTGCATAAACATGTTCTCTTATCCGCTCTCGTAATGTTCTGTTGGTTTTACCAACATAGAAGAGATTGCACTTTTGGCACTGTGCGAGGTATATGACATCTCTAGTTTTACAACATGCATATCCCTTAAACATGTATTCTCGTCCTGTATGTGGGTGTATAAATTTGTTTATTGCCGCTATGTATTTGCATTGTTTACAAGTTAAGCATGCAAAGGTCCCTGCCTTTTTTGGTTGAATTTTATTCTTATTGGTATTTTCATAACATAATCTCCTACCTAGAGACTTCATATTCTTATAGGATATATTTGGTCTGACATCGACCAAATCTCTTATTTTATCATCCAATAATAAAAGTTTCCAATTGTTACCTATGACCTGCCTAATTTGATTATTAATGTTAGTGTATGGAATAATCAATCTATTTACTGTGGAATGTGTGGCTTCTATGTTCTTGCCTTCATTGCCATCATCTCTCATGAAAAATGGGGTGACTTTCAAGGGAGCCCGCAGGATTTTTTGCAGGGGGGTGCAAACCCAGAGCCCCACCCACATAGCTCACCCCGCCCCCTGCCAACACAGCCCCGCCCAAGTCCACCCACCCCAAGCCCCGCCCACACAGCCATTCCAGTGTCCCATTACTTGGCTATTTCTCCCCATTTACTGTAGACACTGTTCAAATCTGTGTGCATACTGTTTTATGCTTTAGTTCTACAATGATTACAGGCAGTTGGATTTAATTTACAACTTTTATTTCAAACATTATAGCCCAAACACTGAGACATTTACTAAACCTAAACAAAGCAATAGTCTTACAATGAAAACAGACTTGGCATTAAAGCTTCTCTACTTTTGAAACTCACATTCAATGAAACAGCATTGAAACCCACATTCAAAGAAAATGCATCTGGCCAGTGGCAGGTTATTTACCTTTGAACTGTTTTCAAGCAATAGGCTCCTTGCACACCGTTAGGGCCATGGAAAGTTATTAGATTTACCTGATTGAATTATATCCCTTGTATTATACAGCAGCACTTGTTTGAGTGACTCTGCTGAAGTAAAAGTAATCTGAATAATTCCACATTAAAGATATCTGAAACTAATGAAGATGTTGTTGCTGTATATTTCAGTGTTTCATTTACAAATTCAGTGCCTGTTGCCATCAAAGAATAAATTGCCTATGTTAAATTTAAAAAAATGGTAAGCTGGTATATTGCAATAGAAAATGGATGACAAGCTGAAAAACAGGTTCATAGTTATTAGGCATCTCATCCAAAGGAGGGCATCCTGAGGACTGCAGCATACAAATGTATATGCTGTAGGAATAGAACCTCAAGCCTTTACATTAAGATGCAAGTATTCTACTTGTGGTGAGCAGCAGTGGACTTAGCTTCCCTTAAAACTCACAGTTCCTTGAAAATGCACTTGAAAATTCCACCTGTTAACTCTAACTTGGGCATTTCACTTGGGCATTTCACTTTCTCACAAACATACCACACCCTCAAGGCCTCAACCTTAGTGCAAGAAATCTGGACAAAGCCTAAAATAAATAGGGACAGATTATAAATATGGCTCTCAGAAACTTAGAAAATTACAAGAGTAACAGGATTTGTGTTGGTATGCATTTTTCTAAATGACATCTAAAACTGAAATGCCTCATTTAGCAACTTCAATCCTTTTTAGGAGGAATATGGGGCAAAAATCTGGACAGCTGAGGGGTATGCTACCTCCCTCTAATACACACACCAAATAATTCTGGTCAGACAAATTAGTTCTGGGAAGGTTGCACTGAACGGCACCGTGCTTGAGCTGAAGTGGGTGAAATCCTGGTAGCCAGTGATAACTGATCTCAGCATTGTGGAGCATTAAAGCATTTTTAGCAGAGCATTGTTTCATCACTACCTATTGTGTTTGCACATAAGCTTTAAATAAGGTAGCAATGCTTATTTACCATATACCATTAAAGCCACCCTGACCCAACTACAACTGTACTAACACACAGACACTGCTATAAGACACTGGTCTGCAATAAAATGTAATGAACTTCTGAAAATACTGTAATCCTGTCCTTTTATTACAATGAATATAAAATACTTCGAAATAAGGTAAAAAAGCTCATAATCTTAGACCGACAAAACTACTTTTCCACACTTCAAAATAATAAAATCAAACCCTCAAATTTTGGAAAGGTATCTCTACTCTACTTAACCCCAGCAAACCAGATACCCCTACCCCAGACCCAAACGCTCCTGACCAAGACTTGGCTACCCAATTTAACTCTTTTCATTGAATCCATTTCCAAATTAACGCCATCTTTCTCTAAGACCACTACACTGCTACTACTTCCTCATTCCCATCTACTAACTCCCATCCCTCCACTCCTCCTACTACTTCATCAGCTTCATCTGCCTCTAATTCTCCCTCTTCACACTCCTTTTTTCTCATTTAAACCTATACCCAACTTCTACTATAAAGAAATTCCTTATGAAACTGAAGCCATGCACCAATGCTCCTGATAACATCCCTTCTTACTTTCTTGGCAAAGCTGCTGAAGCAATCGCTTACCCTATTAGCATTTTAATCAACTGCTCTATCCAAGAATGTATAGTACCCCAAGTCTGGAAAAGGGCCTTTATCATACCTCTACATAAAAGGTGGCAACAACAACAATGTTACTAATTTCTGCCCCATCGCTATTCTGTCCCCCATCTCTAAACTCCTAGAAAAGTGTATCCAACTACAACTCCTTCCACATCTCTTAGATAATCACCTACTAACTCCCACACATGGAGTCAGACAACATCATAGCATTATGACCGCCCTCCTCTCCTTCCTTGAAACTGTAAATAAAGCCCGACTCTGGCCAAATTGTTTCTACCCTACTACTCGACCTCTCCAAGGCCTTTGACACACTCTCACAGCCTGCTACTAACTAAACTTTACCCATCTCCTCCCCCTTGGAACTGGTTCTCCAGCTACTTATCTAACAGATCTCAAGCAGTCAAATGGAAAAAGGCCACCTCCTCATTTCTAAATACTCCTACTGGGGTACCCCAGGGCTCTATACGAGTCCCTTCTCAAATATATTTATAAATGATTTCCAACTCTATCCCATTCTCAGACATCATCCAATATGCCGATGATTCTGCTATTACCTGCTGCCACCTCTATCCCCTCACTCCTAAAACTGACTCAAGATGCTTTTACAACAACTGAGCAATGGATGAAAAGGAATCACCTAGCACTCAATGCCTCTAAAACCAAATTAATGTTATTCATCCCTCTAAGGCAACTTCTTTCAATATAAACACATTCCACATCTCTAGACAAAATAATCTACCCCTGGAACTGGTGTCAGAGACCAAGTTACTTGGGGTCCAAATTGATACCAGCTCAAATTCAACTCCCACCTACAGTTAAATATCAAGAAAACCCGGTATGCTTTACCGACAAAATCATTACCTTACACCTGCTACCAAAATCACCCTCTACCTCATTTCTTATCCTCTCCCTTCTCTATGGAGCTCCACTCCTAACTAATATACAGACCTCCAACACAACTTTCCTCTTGCTACAACAAAATTGCCAAGTTCGCTACCAACCACAAGTCCTCCACCCACCACTGTTCCTCTCTCCAAAACTAAAATGGCTAGAGCTACCCAGTTCTCACATATACTCAACTAAATCTTGCACATAAGCTCATTTTCAACCCTCCCTTTGTCCCTCCTTTCATCAGCCTTTAAAATGCACCTTCCTGCAAGAGTATCAAGATCCAACAATCAAAATCTATTAGAAGTATATAAACCAACTAGTCCCCAGGCAATTTCAGTGCTTTTGTGCTAAATTTCCCTTTAGTCTGTATTACCTATTAATTTCATCACTAGATTGTACTCGCTCTAGTTGTATTATTTTCAAATTGTTATTTCTTGTATGATTAACTTCTGTGTAATTGTATAATTTGTATATCTATTAATAACCTACTTAGTTTTGGAGCTTTTCTCCCCAGGACTCCATTGAAAACGGGTTCATTTGGCCCAATGGACTATCCTGGCAAACCAACTGCAAATAAAATAAATAAAACTGTCATATGCATTTCAATACCCAAGGCTTATACATTATCTAGTCATGTAAATATTCTCTGCATGGCAACAACGAAAAGGCTTTCAATGCTGGTAATTCTTTAACAATATACTTACTAAAGCTTACTTGCATCTTACAATATCCGACAAGCTTACTAAAGCTTACTTGCATCTTACAATCTCCGACAAGCTTACCTGATGTTCATTAAACCATGGCTACTTAAACAGAGCAACAGGGCACTGTGACAGCATACAGTTCCAGAATAAGAAGCATAAATCAACAGTACAAAAATCTGATAGAAAACCAGAACATTTTGCAAAATCAAGGACAGATGAAAAGCCACGGTCGTATTTGTGATCTACTTTGGATGGGGGAATACTCTGCACATTTACACTGCATAACTGCTTCTTGCCTTCCATGGACACATCCAGAGCCACTACAATGGGGAGAGTGGGGTGCAATAAGTATGTCACAATTTGAAATGTCTCTGGCTGACAGTGATGGCTGACATGCCTCTCAACTTCAGAGCAAGAAATCTGGACAAAGCCATACATAGAACTAGAAGTGTGACAAGCCTAAAAATAAGGCCAATTTTTAAATATTGCTCTTATAACTTAAATAGAACAGGTAGATCTTGCATTAGTACAAGTTTTCTGAAGGGTATGAAATCTGAAACTCAAATGTCTGCCATTATTTTCTAACTTCAATCTTTAATGGACTTGCCACTAATTTGCCAGAAAAACACAATTTTATGAAAAACGGACCAAAATGTGATGCAAAATACCTGTCAAAAAGGGACACCTTTTAATATTAACAGTTAACTTGAAGCAGCTAACAAAATAAGAGCATCCACATGCATTTCTGAAATAGAGGTAATCTATAAGTGATCATTACAGTTATATATAATTGTAAACCCTCCACATTTTCTTCCAAAATTGCCATTTTGGAGGAGGGATTATTAGGGGAGAGCAACATTTTGAGCCAGAATTGGGGACAATTGAGATGTTTGGATATTCCTAATCTACAAAGTGATTTGCATACCTCTCAACCTCTTAATGCAGGAAATCTGAACAAGGCCAAATATATTGGGGAACATACAAACACTACTAAAAATTGCTCTTGTATAAACGTAAAGACAGTCTTGCATTAGCATGCATGCATTTTTCTGAAGGTTATGACATCTGAAACTCAATGTCTGTCATTTAATGGCTTCATTCCTAAATAATTTGCTAGAAAATCACAAATTTGAGAACAAACCAAAAATAAGCAGCAAATATCTATTCATTCTGCAAAGATATGGACAACTGAGAGGTATAGTTCAACCGGGCTGTCTGAGCTTGCTACCCCCCCTCACAAAATCATGGTCAAATGGAGCCTCCCCCTGCAGCCATTCCAATGTCCCATTTACCATAAACACTAATGTGCATACTGCTTTACTTCTGCGATGATTTAGGATTTCATTTGAAAGTTTTATTTTGCATTTTACAGCACAAACCCTAATACATATCTGTTAAAGCAATGCAGTCTCACAATGAAAATAGACCAACATTAAAACTTCTCTGCTCTTGAAACTCATGCATTGAAACAGCACTGAAACCCACTTTACATTTTGCCAATGGCAAATATTAACTCTGGGCTGTCTACAAAATCATAGGCCCCTCGAACATAACATACACATGCTCTACACCTGCCTGACTGTATTACATTATATTCCTTGTACAATACAGTACAGTTGTTAGAGGGCATTTTAAATTTATTGTTTTGAACATTTTTCCAGTAAACAATGAAACAAAAGCATCCACTAATGACAAAACTGCCCAATTCAGAACATTTCCATCATAAAAGTCTACTCAAGTCCACCAGTATCAGTAAAAAAATATACACAATCTCTGAAGTAGTAAACTCCACATTGAAAAAATTTGTAACTAATAAAGAGGTTGAAAGTGCCTGTTACTCTTGAAGAATAAATTGCTTTTGTTGCATGCAATAAAAAATGAAAAGCTAGTAATACCGCAATAGGGAATGGATAGCAAACTGTTAACAGGTTCATAGTTACTAGGTATCTTTGCCAAAAGACTGCAGCATCCACCTTTACAACACAATACAGAATCAGCAATGCATTTACCTACTGTGGGAGTAGAACCCACAGCCTTCAGCATCTAAAGCAAGTACATTATCTGTTGTGCTATTAATGCGAGCAGACTAAACACAAGCAGCACTAAACTTTTGCTCCCCTGCAGCTCTCAGCTCCTTGTAAAATCTACTCCGACACCCAGCTGTATCTCTGAACTTTTAAGCACAAGAAATCTGGAAAAAGCCAAAATTTATTGGGGACAAAGGCCAAAACCAGGGACACATTTTAAACATTGCTTGTATAATGTTTGAAAGTTGCTAGAATAAAATGCTGCGTTACCACCATACATTTCACTGCCACGTCTTGAACCCAGGGAACCCGTGCAAAACAGTCAGAGCAACATACCACTACGCCAAATAAACTTGTTTTGTGAAAGAGGAAGACTGAAACTTAAATAGCTACCATTTAGTGAATTCAGTTCTCACCATAGCACAGCTGTCAGCCTCTTAGCACAAAAGACCTGAACAAAGCCAATAATGGGTGACTACTACAACCACCAAACATTCAGTGAATTCAGTTCTCACCATAGCTCTCAACCTCTTAGCAAATAACACCCGGACAAAGCCAGTAATGGGAGAATATAGCCCCCAAACATATTCAGTGAAATCAGTTCTTACCATAGCTCTCAACATTAGCAAAAAACCTGGACGAAGCCAATAAATACCTGAACAAAGCCAATACTGGGTGAATACAGCCCTCAAACATATTCAGTGAATTCAGTTCTTACCATAACTCTCCTGGCACAAAACCTGGACGAAGCCAATAATGGGGGGGGGGGTGGATACAGTCCCAAACACAGGGATACATTTCAAATATCCATCTTGTACACTTAGAAAATTGCTAGAATAAAAGCTTTTGTTAACATACACTTTCTGAAGAATATGAAGCCTGACAAGTGTGTCCATTTTTTTTTAACTTTTGTTAACCAGGAAAGTCTGACTTTGAAAAAAAAAAAAAAAAGCTAAGTTTTAGCAGAGGCCCAGGGAGAAACACTCCAGACATGTAGCTGTCAGGCAACAAGGACACAAATGCAGAAACCACAGATTTTATGAGGAACAGAAAAAGTATGAGGGAAAATCCTGCAACATTTTCACAAATGGTGGTGGGTAGGGAATTCAGGCTCTTGCCACTTGGGCCCAAGGTACAGGGTTCAAGCCTTATTCACTACCCACCACCATGTACACCTGGGGCATTTCACACACACACACACACACACACACACACACACACACACACTACCATCTGGTCCTGCTTCTGTTTCACACACCTAAGTGCCAGGTCCTGGCTGCTCCCATCTTCTCTCTTTCTGAGTGCTGCAGCTTGCTAGGTCCCGCTCACAAACCTTAAACTGACAACGATGATGTCAGCACGCCTGCGACTGGACTCCTTCTTAAAGGAGAATGTGCGTAAAAAAAAAAAAATTTAATTATCTAGCCGCAGCCGATTCCAGGGGGGTGCAAGTGCACCCCCTTGCACCTGCCTGCGGGCGCCCTTGGTGACTTTACCTATTCTATGGATGTCTCCATGAATTAAGGCTTCATGTACTTCTATTTGCTTGTATCCCCTTTCTAGAAAATTCTTTTTAAGCATGGTTTTGTGTTGATTAAATGTTGACTCTTGGGTAGTTAATCTTGAGGCCCGTAACATTTGGTTCTTAGCAATATTTGTGTGGATATGTTTGGGGTGCATACTACTACGATGCAATAAATTGTTTCTCCAACATGTCTTCCTGTGCAACTCTGTATCTATACCATTAACACCTTTGGTTAATTTCACATCCAAAAATACAATCTCAGAGGTGGAAGAACTACATTCAAAGTTTAAGAAATCAGTGGTGGAATTCAAATATCTTACAAATTCTGTTAACAATGTGGCTGACCCCCCCCCCCATACAATACACACATCATCAACAAATCTACTGTAGTGCTTAAGGTGCTTATAGTACAAGGTATGATTGAATACAAAGGTTTCTTCCCATTGTGCCAACACCAAGTTGGCGTAGGTGTTGGCACAAGGGGTCCTATAATATACTCATTTCTAATCTTTTCCATCATCATCACACCCACTGCAAATGTTAACATCTTTAACAATGCCGCCTTCAGCTCTGACTCCTGTCTTTTCATCAGTGCCACTGTCTCAAACACATATAACATAGCTGATCTCACTACCATCTTGTAGACCTTCCCTTTCACCCCTTTCCCTCTTACTGATACCCATTTCTTACAAATCACCCCTAACACTCTTTTCCATCCACTCCACCCTGCCTGCATGCTGTTCTTCACTTCGCTTCCACACTCACCATTACTCCGAAGTGTTAATCCCAAGTATTTAGACTCATCCACCTTCACCAACTCTACTCCCTGCATCCTCATCATTCCTCTGTCCTCTACTCCCTGCATCCTCATCATTCCTCTGTCCACCCTCTCATTCACACACACATATATTCTGTCTTAGTCCTGATGACCTTCAGTCCTCTCCTCTCTATAGCATATCTCCACCTCTCCAGGGTCTTTTCAACCTGTTCCTTTGTCTCACTACAAATCATAATATCATGCGCAAATATCATAGTCATGGGGACTCCTGTCTGATGTCATCTGTCAACCTGTCCATCACCATTGCAAATATGAAAGGGCTCAGAACTGATCCTTGATGTAATTCACCTCCAACTTAAATGCATCTGTTACTTCTACCGCAGACCTCACCACTGTTGAACCACCGTCATACATGTCGTGTACCACTCTTACATAGTTCTCTGCCACTCCTAACCTCCTCACTTCCTTATACAATGCCACAACTCCTCTCTAGGCACCCTGTCATATGCTTTTCTCTATGTCCACAAAGACACAATGCAACTCCTTCTGACTTTCCCTGTACTTCTCCATCAACAGCCTCAGAGCAAACATCACATCTGTAGTGCTCTTTCCTGGCATGAAACTCTACGGCTGCTCACTAATCATCACCTCCCTTCTTAAACTAATTTCCACTACTCTTTTCCATAACTTCTTGATGTGGCTGATCACTTTTATCCTTCTGTAATTACTGCAGCTCTGCACATCACCCTTATTCTTAAAAATCTGAACCAATACACTTCTACACTCCTCAGGAATCCTCTCACTTTCCAAGATTTCATTAAACAATCTGAATAAAAACCCCACTGACATCTCTCCTAAACACCTACATGCTTCCATAGGTATGTCATCTGGACCAACAGCCTTTCACTTATTCATCCTCTTCATAGCTGTCCTTACTTCCTCCTTGCTAATCCATTGCACTTCCTAATTTAATATCTCCACATCATCCAACCTTCTCTCTCTCTCTCTCTCATTGTGTTAATTCAGCAACCCCTTAAAGTACTCTTTCCATCTGTTCAACACAATTGTGAGTACATTTCCCCTCATTATCCATTATCACACTAATTTGCTGCACATCTTTCCCAGGTTGGTCCCCCTGTCTAGCAAATTAGTACAGGTCCTTTTTTCCCTCCTTAGTGTCCAAACTTTTGTACAACTCACCATACATCTTATCATTAGCCTTCACCACCTCTCTCTTCACCATACATGTCACCCCCTTGTATTCCTGTCTATTTTCTCTGACAATCCCACTTCTTCTTCACCAGCCTCTTCCTCTGTATACTCTCCTGTACTTCCTCATTCCACCACCAGGTCTCCTTGTCCTCCTTCCTCTGTCCAGATGTCACACCAAACACCTTTCTAGCTGTCTCCCTTACCACCTCTGCTGTGGCTACCCAGCTATCTGGTAACTCTTCACTGCCACCCAATGCCTGTTTTCACTCTTCCCTGAACACCACCTTACAGTCATCCTTTCTCAACTTCCACTATTTGATCCTTGGCACTGCCCTCACTCTCCTCCTCTTCTTCTAGATCGCCAACGTCATCCTACAGACTACCATCCTATGATGCCTAACTATGCTTTCCTCTGTCACCTCTTTGCAGTCTCAATTCTCCTTCAGAAGTGCCCTCCTGCATAGGATATAATCCACCTGTGTGCATCTTCTTCCACTCATGTATGTCACCATATGCTTCCTCCTCTTCTTAAAATATGTATTCACCACAGCGATGTCCATCTTTTTTCACAAAATCCACTACCATCTTACCTTCTGCATTCCTCTTCTTAACGCCATACCTACCCATCACCTCCTCATCCCATCTGTTCTCTTCACCAACATGTCAATTGAAAACTACTCCAATGCTCCCCACACCCCCCACTACTTAAATATACCAACTCCGAAATCGCACTTCAGTGTGCTACAGCGCGGAAATGGAAAATTTCCCATTTCCTACACTGTAGCGCAATCTTGGAGTTCATATATTTAAGTAGTGGGGGGTGTGGGGGTGCAGCCCCCCACATAGGGGATACAGGGCGGCTTCCCCCCTTCTTACATCCTTTAGTTTTTCTTTTTTTCTCTTTTTTTCATTTTTATTAAAGTTCGTTCTTTAGTGATTCAAACATTTAAGCATTTGAATATCTAACATAGACCCTAATAAAGTTGTATATGCAGTATTTTTTGATCTATCAAAAGCCTTTGATATGCTCCTCAATCAACTTTCCACCTTGGATCTATCATCTCCATCTATTCAATGGTTATCTAGCTATCTTGATAACTATTAAAAAGCTGTAAAATGGCAAGGATCCATCTGACCTTACCACTTCCATAGGAATCCCACAAGACTCCATCCCTGGCTCACTATTATTCAATATTTTTCTGAATAACCTATATTAATCTTCTTGTGAAGGTACCTTAATTCAATATACAGATGACACTACCATTATCTCCTCTTCAAATTCCTTAACACACCTCCAAGAAATCATTCAACAAGCTGTCATCTCCATTGAAATCTAGCTTACAAAAACACAACTTGTACTCAATCCCAAAAAGACCAAACTCCACTTTACCTCCAAAACTCACATACCTAACAAAAGTGTCTTTCAAAATCCTTTGGGCAAATGGCACTGAAATTAAATTAGTCCACCATACCAAACTATTAGGAGTCATAATAGATGATAATTTTAAATTTCATGTCCACATTCAAAACAGCATCAAGAAAACACATCAAAAACTAGACATGATATACAGAAACAAACATTTTCTGAGCACACCCACAAAAATTACTCTAGACAAAACTTATCTTCTGCCCTCCCTACTCTATGGAACACCAGTTTTAACCAATTTACAGTCCTCCATAAAATAAACTTAAAAGCTGCTACAACAAAATAGCCATGTTTGCTACTAATTCATCCTCCTTTACCCATCACTGTAAAGGTCTGAATACCCTTAGCTGGGTGGAAATCTCCCTTCACCTCTCCTACATTCAGCTTATAGCAATACATAAAACCACACACAGACCATTAGTCTGCCCAGCTCTTACCCCTTTAATCAACATGTATTTTCCTAATAGAACTCTTAGATCAGACTGTAACCGAAGGAGATACTGCCAGCCCAGCTAGCTGGAATTTTGTAAATAATTATATGTCATTTGTGGATATTAACATGATTTATATAGAAGTGTAACAAAAGGGAGATACTGCCAGCACTGCTGTCTGGAATGTTGTAAATGGTTATGTGTCATTTGTGAATGTCAACATGCTTCATGTAGGATGCTTGTGTGACAGATGTATTAGAACTGTATGTTATATTGTAGACATGCTGAAAATATATTTTGTAAAGTACTGAGCAGAAATGCATACACTATTGTAACTGTTTAGGTGTGTGTATTTTAAAAATGAGAACTGCTACACAAGAAGTTAACTTCAGAAGAGGTTGAGATTGAGTTACTTTACGGCTTCTCCATAAATAAAAGATGTTATTTCTCAGTTTCAGTGCAGTAACAAGCACACTGTCTAGAACTAAAAGTTTTTTGTATTGTCTTGGACATGTTTATCGTTTTATGACTTCCAGGAACTGCCTTAGATCTAAGAGAAGCCCTTGTTTATATATTTTCACAGGTAGATGCTAAATGCTAACAGCTGCATCAGTGGGGGTTTTCACCTGGGATAGTCAGATGACAAGAAATGATGTCTTGCTGCAAGTAGTAATATTTGAAATATTAATTTAAGAACTCTCTGAGAGAGAGAGAGAGAGAGAGAGAGAGACTAAGCATATTGTATTTTGTCATTAATCTGACAAGAACATCCACTCACCACATCTGCTTGCTTGCTCTGAGTAAGTAAGTTTAGGGAATAGTATAATTCTTTTAGATATAGTCAGGAATCAAGTGAAGTATAGTTTAGATGTTTTCTTTATTTATTTGAGACTGTCCTGTCCTGCAATGTTTTAAATATTTCCTGTGATTTTGAGCTCTGATGTAACTGTGATTACTTGCTGAGTACTTTCTTGTTCTTTTATTTATTATTAAATATATTTAAACCTTTCATTGTGGCTGATATTTGTGAGACATATTTAAGTTCTGAGAATGCTTGCATATTTATTTGGTGACACTGTGGACCACTCCTAATAGACTTGTTCTTTGTCAAGCTACCATTTGGATTAATAGTAACATTACACAGTAAGATTGGATACCCTTTGTTAAGGGCATTAAAGTAGCTAATAAAAGGTTGGCTGGTGGCAGTAATAACAAGCAAAGTTCATTAAGGTTAAGGTTGGTATTAATGAATTTTAGGATATTCCAAAATCAGAAAAGTATTGTAACAAAATATATCAACAATCCAAACCTGTGGCTGAAGGAAACACAGTATGTGATAAAAACAAGCTGCTATTGGTAAGCGCTTTCATAATGCTTCTCACACCACTTCCTCAGACCTTTACATAAAATATTAACTTACAAACCTATCTTATATAAGTGACTCAATCAACTCAAATTGCTTAATTAGCATCTTACAATGCTATCCAGTTATACTCACAATATCTAAAAGCATCCACTACTTGTTGAATTTAATACTTCTTACATATATATTGGCTACTAATTTATGCTTAACAAATAAATTAATTCATAAAAATACATAAAAATGCATAATGTATATTGAATTTTATGTATATATAAATACTTACTCAAAACCTTAAATAATCATTAAAATAAAATTCATGTACAAAAATAACTTTAAATAACTTATTACACTATTTGGCCAAAGGTCTGTTTCTCAGTATTGGTTTTAAAGGAATTCTCTCATTAAGGCCTGAGCCTCTATCAGCTCTTAGCCTACTAATCCAGCGTGTCTCTGATGTTTCTGTATTATTAATGGTGTCACTCCCTCTCTTATTTTCATCTGTCTTTTCTATTGCTTGGAACCTGAATGCATGTCCTGATCCTGTGTTATTAACATGCTTGGCTAGAGCATTTGTGAGATTCTGATTTTTAATTTGTAAACGGTGTTCACATATCCTAAATCTAAGCTCCCTGTTAGTTTTACCTACATAAAAATTTGAGCAGGTATCACATACAGCCAAGTACACGATATTTTTAGTGTGACAAGTAGCCTGTACGTTAAATGTAAATATTCTGCTGGTGTCAGGATGAGAAAAAGTGTTGCTGGTGTCTATAAATTTACATTGGTTATATTTCCTACATGGTATAGTTCAGTTTTTGGGGCAGTTTCTCTTTCTTTTCCTACCTTACTGTCTCTAGGATAACATAAGTATCTTTTTAGAGATTTCTTATTCTTAAAAGAGAAACTAGGGTCTTCTCCTATTATCTCCTTTATCTTAGCATCATGTGTTAAAATGGGCCAATGTTTCTTAATTATTCCTGTCACAAGGGACATATTACTAGAATATTGTGTAGGGACTCTAACTACTTTTTTTATCTTGTTGGCTAACTACATCACCATCCACCCTTCTTGCAAAATATGGTTTACCAACAGCGGCCCTTAATTTAACACCTTCTCCTACCAAAACATCACATGTATAATCTGCATAGCCTCTGGGCCGGATTCACGAAGGCTTGCACGGAGTCTAAGAGTAGTGTAAGACTCCATGCAGCCTTCGCGATCCAGGA
>NC_056732.1:1757230626-1757270780 GCF_019279795.1 Protopterus annectens | reverse complement strand
CCCCATGTATCCATTTTTTTTAATTTTACCTTTAAAACCCACAATTGTGGGCTTATAAGCTTCGGTTTTCACTTTTAGGCAGTGCACCCCATTTGCGTGGGTGTGCGCTGCAGTTAAACATCAAAATCCCCCGAAAAAAAAAGTTATTTTAAATAATTTTGCATCAGTTTTTAATGCCAATGGCCACATATTTGGCCACTGGCATGTTAGATAACACATATGCACCCTTTATTTGGAGCTGACATAGCTCCATTGTCAATTTTGCAGAAATGTACTCAATTGTCAGCTGAGTACATTTCTGCAGCTAAAACATCCATTACACAGACTGCTTTGGGCTTCCTGGATTGCTCAAATACCTCATTTGCATATCGTTCAGCTGCAAATGAGGTATTGAGCATTTCCACGCCCAGTCCGTGTAAGAGATGTTTTAGCTGTCTCTTACATGGAGGTTTGGGCTGTTCCTGGTTTGGGAGGCTTACACGGAGGCTTACACTACTCTTAAACTCCGTGTAAGCCTTCGTGAATCCTGCCCTATATGTTAATACATTTATGATTTGGTGCAAATATTAAAACATATATAAATATGTGGTAAAATCACCAGTGAAATCACTCACCTTGTCAAAAACTTTCTCACCATTGCAAACAGTTGTCCAGAAAAGGTGGGTCTTAATTAAAGCTTGGCTGTGCTCACTTTTATCACTGGTACTAAAGATATAGACCCGTTTTAATCAGGATGAGTAGTAGCATCCAATCTTAAATGTGACAATAATTCCCTATACTCCAATTTGCTTTGTATGATCTGTCTCTTGAGTCAGAGGGTACTGTCTCCAAAATCACAAATTTGAAACCAGTGAGTGCTCATATTATGCTTACTAATATCATAAAGGTGATTATAAATTGTCTTCTTGAAAACTCTTTCAGTTTTACCAACATAAAAATCCAGGTACCCATTCCATTTGCCAATGTACATCACACCATTGCTGTTAATAATTCCCTGGTGAAAGATGGAGTTTACTGTTGTGAAAAATTGTCCAGGGTGATTTGCTGATCAGTTAAAATAAAACTACACTAAGGACAAGTTCCACAACAGTTGGTACCTGTACTATTAAAAAGTATACAGCCTTGCTTTTCTAATATGTTTTTAAAGTTCATCCTTGTTTTGTAAACTAAGTTTGGTTTAGGTCCAGCTTTTTCCAAAACCCAATCATTTGTCTTAAAAATAATCCAGTTATCCTTAATGATATTTTTCATACCTGAAGAATTGGAGTTATATTCTACCACTAACACTTTGTTGAAAGTCCTTCAATTGTTATTATAGCTGATGCCCATCCAACCACCTACCCCTAATAGAGGTTTCTACAAGGTCCACAACCATGAAAAATACTGTTGCTGATGTCAGCACCCATTCTTTCAGTGTAACCTATAGAAACAAACATAGTCAAGTTTCTTTCCACAATTAAGTCTTTTTTTCAGGAAATCATATGCAATGTAAACCCTGTCTTTAGATGATTGTCACTGGTGAAGTGACACTCCAACCCCATATGTAAAAAAGGGAAAACTGTTATGGATGGATGGATGGATGGATGGATGGATGGATGGATGGATGGATGGATGGGTACACCCTACGCATAAATTGGTCCTTAATGAAACCTATTTTGAAAATAAAGGATTTTTGCTATTAATAGGTTCATAGGTTCATAAGTAGGTACTAGGCTATTAGCCCTAGGGCCTATATAAGCCTAGCCAAAAAGGTACCCTGGCTTTCGCCACCCAAGAAAATTATTTTCCTGTGCCCCTGTCGAGCAGAGCCACATAAGTGATCCCTGGGGTGAATTTTCTATTTCCCATCCAATCATCAAGATTATTCTTGAAGAGTGCTAATGAAGAGCTCTGTTTGACATAGATAGGTAGTCTGTTCCAGAGTAAGGGAAGTTTCTGGGACAGGAATCTATCCCTCCAGCATGTTCTGTTTATTGGGGTGACAAGGTTTAGGTCCCTAGAGCATGTAGCTCAGAGGGATTGGGATCTCTTTAAGTGGAGCATGTCCAACAGCTCTGGGTTTGACATAGCTTTGTATGTTAGGCAGAGATCACCTCTGAGTAGGCAATATGCGATGGAGTAAAGCTGGAGTTTTTTGAGACGGTCTGCGTAGGGCATCTGTTTGAGGCCAGTAATCCTCTTTGTCAGGTATTTCTGTGGCCTTTCCAGTTGTTGTAAATGTCTTCTGAGGTACGTACCAAAAGGAGCATTGTACTCTATAATGGGTCTAATGAGTGATGAGTAGAGGGGAACAATGGCCTCATTTTTTCTGGATGAGAAACCTTTTGTGATGAGGTGAGCCACATAGACTGATTTCCTGACCACTGTGGCGATGTGATTATCAAAGGAGAGACTACTGTCCACCTGTGTCCCAAGGTCTCTTATCACGCTTTTGGTGTTAAGTAGACTACCACCTATGTGGTAGTTCATGTGTACATAGTTTTTACCAAAGAGGATGACAGTGCATTTTTTGGCATTGAGCTTCAGGCCATGGCTTTGACATCAGACATCTGTCTCAGTGAGGCCCTTTTGTAGTATATCCACATCATTAGGAGATTTAATTATGGCTCCTAGTTTGCAGTCATCTGCAAACTTTGTTAGCCAAAGACATTGTGTGTTTCTTGTACTTCAGCGAAGTAGATACCAAACAGGAGAGGACCCAGGACTGAACCCTATGGTACTCCACTTGTCACTGGACTGAAGTTGGATTTGGAGTCTGCTACTTTCACAGTGTGGGTTCTGTCCATGAGCCAGTTGGCAACCCATCTTGTGACATAGGGATTTATACCTAGTTTAGTGAAATTATCTATAATTCTAGAGTGGGAGATGGTGAAGAAAGCCTTGGCAAGATCTAGATAAGTTTTGTGAACCACCTTACCCTCATCTATGGCTTTGGTGATTGTTTCAAAGAAGTCAATCAAGTTTAGGGGACATGATCTGCCTTTTACAAACCTGAACTGGGTAGGGTCCAGAGTTTGGAGATTACGAATGCCTTTGTTTATGAGTTCCATGATGATACGTTCCATGGCCTTGCAGACCAGGCTCGTCAGGCTAATGGGGCGGTAGTTGCCGGGGTCCATCATGGCTCCCCCTTTGTGGAGTAGGATAACCATCATGGTGTGCCATTCAGTGGGAACAAAGTCTGAGGTGAGGCTATGATTGAACATGGTACTTAGGTAGGGTGCCGGTTCATTCTGTAGTTCATGTAGAATGCAGCCTGGGATATTGTCAGGTCTATGGATGCTGTGTTCCTGGCTTTGGAGAGTGTGATTTTTAACTGTGCAGCCATGATTACCGGAACTATGCATTCTTCAGGTATAGAGATGGGCCCTGTAGGGGGTGGGGGGGGTGGGGTAAAGTTAGCACTGAATCTATCTGCCAGGATGTTGGCAATATCAGTTGTCTCTGTATATTTAGTGCCATTGTGCTGTAACTTAGATCTGAGTGTTGCCATTGAGATTCTTGACATAGCTATAGAATGCTTTGTGGTTGTCTTTAGAGTCAGTGGCAATTTTGTTTTCATAACTAGCTTTAGAGGATTTTATGAGGGATCTCAACTTCTTTACTGAGGTTGACCAGGGAGTTCCTCCAGTCATGGGATTTTACTCTTTTTTGCAGCAGTTTCTTTCTTCTGTTGTAGAGTTTGTTTATGGCAGAGGACCACCAGATTGGCTTCCTTTTCTTGGAGGATAGCATCTTGGTTCTATTAGGGATAGCATGATCCATGCACTTGTGTAAGTGCTTATAAAATGCATTTGTGTAGGATTCAGCAGTTGTACCTCTATTGTCCGTCTGCATGGGTGTCATGAAGTTTTTCACTTCTGTCTTAAGAAGTTTGAAGTTGTCTTTGGAGAATTTTTTTACGGTGGTTTCCCTAATTAGGGGTGGGGGTCGGATTTGGATGTCTAGGTGATTAGCCTGTGGTCGGATCTGACCAATGAGGAATTGACCTCTGGTGTGGAACACCGGTTGCCCATGTTGGTAAAGACCAGGTCTAGATATTGCTGCCCCTGGTGGGGGTGTGAATAAGTTGATCTAAGGTGTTGGAATTTATGAATTCCAGAAAATGTTGAGCAAAAGAGTTGGTACATGAGTAGTTTTGCCAGTTAATGGTGCGGTAGTTGAAATATCCCATTATTAGAGTATTGGGTTGTACCCTAATACTTTCCAGTGTATCAAGAAATGAGGAGTAGGAATCCTGGGCCATGGTGGGGGGGTCTGTAGCAAGCTACAATTTGGATTGCAGTCTTGCCCAGAGTTAGTTGCACTTCGATAATCTTGGATGCATTATGCTGTGCAACTATCCTGGAGGTGTGGATATCCTTAATGAATATGGACACACCTCCACCTTTAGTGCTTCGTTCTGGGTTAGGTGGCCATAATGTGTGGTATGAATTATAGCCTGGTAATGCAGGGGTGCTCTCTGAAGCTTTGAACCAGTTCTCTGTCACTGCACAGATGTCAGTGTTCTCCATTTTAAGGAGTGCCTCGAGTAAGTGCATTTTGAGGTTTAGACTTCTAGCATTGAGTAGCATTGGTACGATAATATGTAAATAAGTGTTACTAAAGGCAAGTTTCTTACAGCTATTCAAACCAAACCTACCTTTGTATGTAGTAATAGTAGTAACCAAAAAGTGAGCCTCATCTACACTAAGTTTGTGGGTAAAAAGTAAAAATTCAGTGGTGTTCATAAATTAAACAAATTCTTCAGTCCTAATGTTAGGTACCATCAAATGTGTACCATGGTTTAGTAGTCTAAAGGAAAAATATAACATTTCTCCCAAGTTAGTAAAGCCAAAGTGGGAAAAAACTGGGGTGCATGCTGTGCCCATTGCCACCCCCTTGGTTTGCATATAAAACTCACCCAGAAAGTTCACGTAGTTGTTTTCTAAAACAATAGTCGTACATGTAACAATGAGGTTAATTTCCAAGTTTGAAAGAAGTTGACAGGCCACTAAAGCATTTTGAAATAACCCAAGACCAAAATCTTATGGAATATAGGAAAATAAATCCTAAACATCCACAGTAAGAAATAGTAAATTGTCTTTGTAAAAATCTTCATTGAGCCTTCCTAAAAAAATTCCAAGAGTCCCTCAATACATGCATTTTATTGTCCATAAAATATTTTAAAAGCCTATCAACCAGGGCAGCAAAAGGTTAAATCCTGGAAAAGGGGAACAAAAACAGAAAGTGCACTGCCAGCTTACATAATTTAATACATTGTGGCAAACCTCACACCGACATTAAATTCTCACATTTTATATTCAACCATCATTGCAATAAACAGCAAAAAAAAAAAGGTTTCTGCATACAAAGTCATAGTGGTCTGCATTTTTAACAGCACAGAAGTCCAGTGTGAAAAAAAAAGATTGCTAAATGCAAACACCTGCCACAACCTTTTAAATGCAAAACAAAATGTCATTGCATATGTCTTCTTGGATGGAGCTCCTGCTGTGCGGAGTCTGCATGTCCTCCCTATGGCTGAGTGAGTTTTAAAGACATGCAGGTAAGTGCATATGCATGTGGGTGTGACTTCCATGAAGGTTGGGCATCAGGCTAGCAACTCGGCACCGTAAATATCCACTGCCAATCAGTCTAGTCTGCAGAGCAGTGATCCACTGTGGTGACCACTAACTGGGAAAAGCTGAAAGTCATTGCTAATGCATGTCTTCTAAATAGTGCAGTTTACAGCAACATCAACAAGCTTAATTCTAAACTGCCTAAATTTGCATTATTAGTAACATTTACTTGTTCACAGAAAAAAAAAATGTTTTAACTGACTAAAGAAAAAAATTGCAATCATTGCATATCCTTCTACTGTTAATAAACTGTGCATCATAATGATCGGAGTGGCGACTGTCAGAGCATAAGCTTGACACATGGCCTAGTCTTCATCTGTAAAAGTGTGTTTTTGATAACACTGCATTCCCAGGAGGGAGTAAACTAATTTGCACTAAGTTTATTTATTTATTTATTTTACATTTGTTAACCAGACTAGTCTAGCTGGATATATGTCCATTTACAGTAGAGGCCCGGGGAGAAAAGCTGCACTAGAAACACTAAAAATAAGAAAGCAGTTCTAAATCTAAACAAGATAATAAGGATTATAAACAACACTAAATGTAGTAGTAACATAGAAAAATGAAAAAAATATTACAGGAAATGGCATACAGGGTAAAACAACTGTTTTAACAGTATGATACAAGAAATAATTTGCAGTAGATAATACTTAATGTTCATAGGTAGTTCCTATAGGGTTCTATGATTATAATTTCTACAATCAGAGGTAGTGATAAGAGATAACTTAATTAAACAAAGTAGGATCTTGTAAAATATTAGTGGAGAGGGCACATAATTAGTCAGAGTTACTGCAGGGGCATAGCCAATGAGATTTGAGGTGTCTTTTGAGATTTTGTTTAGAGGGGTATGGAGGTGAGTGAAGAGAGTCATTAGGTAGTAGGTTCCAAACTTTTCCAGCAGTGTTTGAGAACAGGGAATCCCCTGCCAAGTTGTTGGCCTTGATTATACTAACTAGAAGTTTGCTTCAAGAGCGTAATGTATTAAGATTTTTGTAGGGGATGCTGAGGTTAGAGAGGATAGGCATGTTATTAGGTTGATTTAGGATTTTATGGGCAATGGTAAGCTGAGTAAGATGGAGTTGATTTTGCAGTTCTAGCCAATCGAGCTGTTTTAGATTCTGACAATGGTGAGTTCTAAAGGGATTCCCAGAGACAAATCTGGCAATGTCATTGTAGGAGTTAGCTAACTTGAGAAGATTCTTTTTTTTTTCAAATTAGTGTATATGGGTGAGGTATAAAGAAGAGTTGGGATTAGATGGAAATGGACAATTGTTGTTCTGGCTATAGGAGTCAGGAAGTATTTAATCCTGTATAGGGAGCTCATTTTTCTATTTACTGTTTTTATAGTGTTGTTAATATGACCATCAAAGGTAAGGTTATTATCTATTGTAATTCCTAAGAGTTTGGTGGTGGAGTCTGGGGATATGAGGGTACCACTGTTAGATATTAATGAGAAATATACAGGGGAGGACTTGCTAGAAGGAGTAAAGAGTAGGAGCTTGCTTTTTTTGGGGATTCAAGAGGAGACAACATTTTAAGAACCATGTCTTCACAGTATTGAATACCATCTGAGTCAGGGATTGCAGTTCAGAAGAGGAATTGGCTGAGCATATGATTGTTGAGTCATCATCATATTGAATACAGGTAGCTTGGGGAATTGCTAAGTATAGATAATTGATAAATAGTGAGAACGAGAGAGGACCTAGAATGGAGCTCTGAGGGACTCCAAGGGTGACTGGAAGGTGTGAGGATATGTTGTTCTCCCAAAGCACTGCCTGCTGCCTATTACTGAGGTAGGAATTGAGCCATTGTACAGCCTGAGTGTCAAGAGAAAGGGATTTGAGAATATTTATAAGCAGAGGGTGGTTTACCATATCAAAGGCTTTAGAAAGATCAGTGAAGAGTGCTGAAGAGAGGATTTTATTATTACAGTTTCTGTTAATGGAATCAGTGAAGGATAAGAGGGCAGTGGTGGTACTGTGAAATGGTCTAAAACCATGCTGGCTATTAGCTAGTATATTGTATTGAATTAAATGTTCTAGTAGCTGATGATGAATGCATTTTTCCATTATTTTAGCTAAGGGTGATAGAAGGGCTATGGGTCTATAGTTAGAATATTCATATAAGTTACCACCTTTGTGTAGGGGTATAATGTGAGAGATTTTCCAGATGGCTGGGATAGTTCCCTCATTAATGGTTCTGTTAATAAGGATAGATATAGGATAGGCTATGGCTTTTGCAGATTTTTGTAGATATTCGGATGGTAGCTGGTCAGCAGAAGGAGTACATGGCTTAAGTTTTAGGAGAAGTTTAAAGATGCAGGTAGCAGAGATGGGTTGTATTCGGAAAGAAGGGAGAGCGCTAGAATTGGGGGTAGAGAGGCTTGAGCTATCTGGGGATAGTTGACTGGATAGAGATTGTATAGCTTCTGTGAAGAAGGTATTGAAGGCATTGGCAGTTTGCTGGGGAGTGTTAAGACTAGAACCTAGTGGTGCTGGAGTGCCCTGGGTGAAGAAGTCTATTGATACTTGTCCAGAACTTTTGTGGAGTATTTTGGTGGGTTTGTTGCAGTTTGCAATAAATGTTCTTTTTGTCTGTGAGTACAGCTTTTTTTGTTATATTTCTCAGTTGCCTAAAAGTTTGCTGGTTTGAGATATTTTTGGTGGCATGCCACTTGTTCCTGATTAGCATGTTTTGTCTGGTTTCTTTTGAGAGCCAGGAGGCTGGTTTTGACTTGATTCTAATGGAACGCTTAGATGCATATTGGTCTAGGATAGTTAATAATTTAGAGTTAAAGTATTTAACAGCCTCTTCAAGTGGAAGTCTTTTTAGAGAGTTCCAGTCACATGCACTCAACTCACTTTGGAATTGCATAGGGTTAAAGTGTTTGGTATTCCATGAGGTTTTATATGTGGGGGGGGGGTTAAAATGTCATTCTTTTGCCTGATAATATAGGTCAATGAGTGATCGCTTATATCATCAGGTAAGGTTCCTACCTTATAGGTTTGGTAAAGTTTATTGATAAGAATCCAATCTAAGGTGCTCTCTTTTTTGCTTGGTTTGTTTATTCTGGTTGTGGAGTTGATGGTTTGACAGAAACCATGAAGGTTGATATGGGATGTAGGATTTTCAGTGTTAGCACATTTCCAATCCATATTAAAGTCCCCTAGTATTATTGTTTCTTGTGGGTAAATTGTTGACACCCAGTCTAGGATAACCTCTATTGTATTGGTGTTATTACCAGGTGGTAGGTAGATACAGATAATGTATAAGGACTTACTTGGGTTGAGTTGTAGTCTGGAAATAAGGACTTCTGCATTATTGTCCAAGGGTGGGTTATATGGTGAAGAGGTGATTTGCAGGCCATCTTTAAATAGAATTGCTACTCCCCCTCCCTTACGCTTTATGCGGTCTTGTCTCAATATATTATATCCTGGAGGGATAATTTCAGTATCTTTAGTTCCAGGTTTTAACCATGTCTCAGTCAAACATAGGATATCAAAGGACTGAACTTCTAGGAAAGCATGGAGATGGGCTACTTTATTGTTTAAACTTTGAATATTGAGTTGTGCTAGTAGGAGTGAGTTGGGAGGTCGAGAGGGAATTAGTGAGATAGAAGGATTGTGGTTATGAGTTTCAATTTTTGAGATATTTGTCAGGCCAGGGTTGGGATGAATGTCACCATCTTTAAAGGAGAGTTTTTTTAGTCTTAGTCTGGGGTTATGTATATTAATATTTAGATATTTATCTTTCTTTACTATGAGACTATAATATTTAATGTGTGTAAATCTGTGGTATTTGCCTAACAGGTAGTTAGGTATGGCTGTAATGTTTATATGACTATGGGAGAGAGTAAGAGTCTGTGTAGCTGTTTGTTTGGATGGGTAGTAAAACTGAAGCTGTATCAGGTTTTCATAGGAGGTAAGGAGATAGGCTGAGGTTAGAATAGGTATGAGTGTGGTAATGAGTAGTAGCTTGGTAAGGGTAGAGTGAGTTAGCATGTTTGTTGTAGGCATGTGTTACTATGTTTGGATAAGAGTGATTTGTAGGTGTTAGGATTAAAGTAAGACAATTAGAGAGGAAATAGGATGTGGTTAATTTGTTTAAGTGGAGGGAAATTGTTAGTGGTTGTCAGATGGGGGTGTGGTTCTAAACAATTAGAGTAGTGGGGATGTCTAATTGGTGGGATGGGGAAGAGGGTGTGGTAAGGAAGTATAAGTCCAGGGGCTCTGGGGATGGGTGGGATTTTTGTGGTAGGTTAGGAGAGCGGAGTGAGCCTGCAGGGCGAATGGAGCAGGTAGAGACAAGAGAGGGAGGAATGTTGAAAAGAACAATCAGTGAAAAAGTATATGATGTAAGGTAGAGTAATATAAGAGGTGTGTAAAGAGATAGGGTAGAAGTGGGAGGAGTATAGGAGGGGGTTTAGTAGGTAAAATACAATATATAAAGGGATGAAGTGGAGTGCAATAGCGTAGTCATAGAGATGAAGTGGAGAATATTTAACCATGAAACTTGGGCCAGGGATAGGAAAAAGATTAGATGCAGAGGTAGCAGGCAAACTGACAGGGGAGAAGCGCTGGGAGAGGACGCCACCTAGTGGAAGAACTCTAAAGTACAGTGGAGATTCTGAGATGACAGGCCAGGGATAAAAACTGAGAGGCTAGAAGTAAGGTACAAAGCTAGTACAGAGGAGAGGTACACAGTCTATACGGGAATGGCTGCTGGCTGTCCTGGCTTAAAGTTACCTATTAGTCAACATATATTAGTTGTAACAATTCTAGAATGTACTGGCAGGTTTAGGATACAAACATACTTTTGCTTCCTTTTTAATACTTTGGGGAGCAGGATGGTAGATGCTATGCTGAAACATCAGATTGGAGTGGGTCCTTAGCCTTCAGGTCAGAGGAGTCAGATTCCCAAGGACAGGATATGGAGCTCAGTTAGCTGGGTATTATGACGGCTAAAGGCGCTGGGGCCAGGGTCGCTCAGCAACTTGGACATCCTGGGATACTGCTTACTGGATTAATTCCCATCTGCCATTGAAAGTGACATCAGCCTTTCAGCCCAGGACATTTCAATGTCAAGTGTGAGAAGAAATATTCCTAAACTGAGATTGGTAAAAAGCAATCCATTTGCAAATATTATATTATACAAATTTAAAATAAAATAAATAAAAATAAATATTTCACAAAATTCCAGCACCATAATAGATTATGCTTTTTTATTTACCAGATGGCCAGTCGAAGCAAGCAAAACTTGATTGGTCTTCTCATCTGATACAATTTTAATAACTATGGATATGTATAACACTGTGTCAAAAAAACAGGAGCCTTTTTGTCCACTGAGCATGTCCAAAGTTCTGCCTGACTTAATAAGTGACATTGAAAATTAATTTTATGTCATGTCAGCTCTGCTGTATTGTAATAAAATCTACATCACACAATAATAAGCATTTTTTTTATTTAAATAACTGACCGTAATAAGAATGCATTTTAGAGTTAACAAGACATAAAGGGAGGGATATTATAGTGGAAATGTATTTTCATACCTAATCATTGTTTAAAGTAATTGCACTTGGTTTATCAAAAATCATATTGTGTGCTGATTATTGCTTACAGTTTTATAACCTCAGACTGCATTCTTTATGATAACTGCACTCATATTATCATAGGATCAAGGATCATCATAGGATTATAGGAGGTTATTAGGCTAATGGCCCCAGGGGTCTTACAAGCCAAGCCAAATTCCACCAATGTATTCAATGGTCTCAGGTTCAAGCAGACACTAACATCAGCACCTATTCCCCTGTCCAAGAAGGTCACAGGTGGAACCCCCAGGGTAAATTTCTGGTTACTCATCCAGTTGTCCAAACTGCTCTTTAATAGGGCCAAGGAAAGGTTTTGTATAACATGAATAGGATGCTTGTTCCAAAGGTGGGGTAACCTCTGTGAGGCAAATCTGTCTCTCCAGTAAGTTCTGTTGATGTCACATAACAGGTTAAGGTCCTTTGAGCGAGTGACCTATGTACCATATGACTTGCAAATGTGCAGTATTTTCATCAAAGTCGGGTCAGAGATTGCTCTATATGCAAGGTACAGGTCACCTCTGAGCAGTCTGTATGACACTGAGTAAAGTGACAATGATTTCAGTCTGTCTGCATAAGACAAATCTTGAAGACCATGAATTTTATTCATAAGGGATCTTTATGGTCTCTCCAATTGCTGCAGGAGGTAGTGTGTGTCTCTTCTTCAGGTGGTAAAAGGGTTAGAAGAACTTTATTAATAATACTTTTTCCAAGACCAAGGACTATTAGATCAAGAATATCTGAAGCAAAATAAAACATGTAATCCTTTCTTAGAAAAAATTATAAACATACAATTAAAATTAAGTGACATTTTTTGTAATAATCAAAAAATCTTAAGATAATATAAGCCCAACCTGTTACAATCGGCAATAAAAAGGTTAAAACTAACAGCTGCTAGCCAAGTGTTCTTTGAAACTGACAGGCTGACAATTCTAAAATAATGCTTCTTGTTTGTAAAAATAATATTGTAATAAAATAAATGTTTAAGGATAGGTTAAAGCATGTAATAGATAAAATGTTATTCCTTAAGAGGAAAATGGAACATCATCCGCTTTTCTTATAGTATCAGATTGCTGTTTCTTAATATTATCATATCCACCACACTTTTAGTTTCTATGTTTCTATATATTAATTAATATATTAACTGTATTTAAGTATGTTAACTTTCGTCTTGCTGCTCTGTTCTTACATTGTTGCATAATTAATTGGCATTTTTTTATGTTTGTCTCAAACATTGCATGATCTCTGTATGCATCATCTCCATTTCTGAGTTTCTTCAACTATCTGTATTATCTCATGTGCTTTTCTTGGATGCTTTCCTGTGCATTGGAACCTTTGCTGCCTGTGTCAACTATGAAAATGTATTGTTTCAAAAAAGCTTACACTTTGAAAGTAGGTGACTACATTAACATTGCTGTTTAGTACAAGTGATGGATCACTTGATACAAGGAACAGTTTTTAGCTTTACTTCCTTTTATAGTAATGAATATTATTCAATGTGAAATATATGGTGGATGCACAATTCCTTAATATTACCTAATCTGAATCTATATTTTGACTTTCATTTTAATTTCATAATCGCAAGGAATGCAATTTGTTTGATTTCAAGTGAGTGACTTTAATAAAACTTAAACACGAGGCATAAAACATTTTCTGTTCTGTTCTGACAATGTGTGCATAAGTGAAAACAATTGTTATTTGCATGTTTATATATTCTTGAGCCACAGCCAGAGCAATGTAGATGGTAATTAAAAATATAGGGTAAAAAATTAGGGAAAAGTCAACACCAAACACTCTCACATTGATTTTAAAATGTCATTCATACTGCATGTACAAGTGTGATAGCTGGGCTCTTGTATAGACACTGGCCCTTTATAAGGCTATTATATCATGTAGCTTAAGGAAGATTTTTTTTTTACTTTGTTCTGACATCCTGAATATGCAAATTGAGCAAATGTATTATTTATAGTTGTTATCCTGAGTTATAATTCATATTGTTGCCATTTAGTTTTTAGTCCAGAACCATAACCGAGTTCACAGTAAAGCAGAATCATCAACCAACACATGTAAGTACAAAATATTCATAATATTGATTCATGGACTATTTGTTTGCAGTGTTCTATACTGATTCATGCACTATCTGTTTGGAGTGTTCTATACTGATTCATAGACTATTTGTTTGCAGTGTGCTATACTGATTCATGCACTATTTGTTTGCAGTGTGCTATACTGATTCATGGACTATTTGTTTGCAGTGTTCTATACTGATTTATGGACTATTTGTTCACAGTGTTCTATATTGATTCATGGACTATTTGTTTACAGTGTTCTATACTGATTTATGGACTATTTGTTCACAGTGTTCTATATTGATTCATGGACTATTTGTTTGCAGTGTTCTATAATGATTCATGGACTATTTGTATGCAGTGTTCTATACTGATTCATGGACTATTTGTTTGCAGTGTGCCATACTGATTCATGGACTATTTGTTTGCAGTGTTCTATACTGATTCATGGGCTATTTGTTTGCAGTGTTCTATACTGATTTATGGACTATTTGTTCACAGTGTTCTATATTGATTCATGGACTATTTGTTTGCAATGTTCTATACTGATTTATGGACTATTTGTTCACAGTGTTCTATATTGATTCATGGACTATTTGTTCATAGTGTTCTATACTGATTCACGGACTATTTGTATGCAGTGTTCTATACTGATTCATGGACTATTTGTGTGCGGTGTTCTACACTGATTTATGGACTATTTGTTTGCAGTGTTCTATATTGATTCATGGACTATTTGTTTGCAGTGTTCTATACTGATTCATGGACTATTTGTATGCAGTGTTCTATTTTCATGGACTATTTGTGTGCAGTGTTCTATACTGATTCATGGACTATTTGTTTGCAGTGTTCTATACTGATTTATGGACTATTTGTTTGCAGTGTTCTATATTGATTCATGGACTATTTGTTTGCAGTGTTCTATACTGATTCATGGACTATTTGTGTGCAGTGTTCTATACTGATTTATGGACTATTTGTTTGCAGTGTGCTATATTGATTCATGGACTATTTGTTTGCAGTGTTCTATACTGATTCATGGACTATTTGTATGCAGTGTTCTATACTGATTTATGGACTATTTGTGTGCGGTGTTCTATACTGATTTATGCACTATTTGTTTGCAGTGTTCTATACTGATTCATGGACTATTTGTGTGCAGTGTTCTATACTGATTTATGGACTATTTGTTTGCAGTGTTCTATATTGATTCATGGACTATTTGTTTGCAGTGTTCTATACTGATTCATGGACTATTTGTGTGCAGTGTTCTATACTGATTTATGGACTATTTGTGTGCAGTGTTCTATACTGATTTATGGACTATTTGTTCACAGTGTTCTATATTGATTCATGGACTATTTCTTTGCAGTGTTCTATACTGATTCATGGACTATTTGTGTGCAGTGTTCTATACTGATTTATGGACTATTTGTTTGTAGTGTGCTATACTGATTCATGGACTATTTGTGTGCAGTGTTCTATACTGATTCATGGACTATTTGTGTGCAGTGTTCTATACTGATTCATGGACTGTTTGTGTGAAGTGTGCTATACTGATTCATGGACTATTTGTGTGCAGTGTTCTATACTGATTTATGGACTATTTGTTCACAGTGTTCTATATTGATTCATGGACTATTTGTTCACAGTGTTCTATACTGCTTCATGGACTATTTGTTTGCAGTGTTCTATACTGATTTATGGACTATTTGTGTGCAGTGTTCTATACTGATTTATGGACTATTTGTTTGCAGTGTTCTATACTGATTCATGGACTATTTGTGTGCAGTGTGCTATACTGATTCATGGACTATTTGTGTGCAGTGTTCTATACTGATTTATGGACTATTTGTTCACAGTGTTCTATATTGATTCATGGACTATTTGTTCACAGTGTTCTATAATGATTCATGGACTATTTGTTTGCGGTGTTCTATACTGATTCATGGACTATTTGTGTGCAGTGTTCTATACTGATTCATGGACTATTTGTGTGCAGTGTTCTATACTGATTCATGGACTATTTGTTTGCAGTGTGCTATACTGATTTATGGACTATTTGTTCACAGTGTTCTATACTGATTCATGGACTATTTGTGTGCAGTGTTCTATACTGATTCATGGACTATTTGTTTGCAGTGTTCTATACTGATTTATGGGCTATTTGTTTGCAGTGTTCTATACTGATTCATGGACTATTTGTTTGCAGTGTGCTATACTGATTTATGGACTATTTGTTCACAGTGTTCTATACTGATTCATGGACTATTTGTGTGCAGTGTTCTATACTGATTCATGGACTATCTGTTTGCAGTGTTCTATACTGATTTATGGACTATTTGTTCACAGTGTTCTATACTGATTCATGGACTATTTGTGTGCAGTGTTCTATACTGATTTGTGGACTATGTGTATGCAGTGTTCTATATTGATTCATGGACTATTTGTTTGCAGTGTTCTATATTGATTCATGGACTATTTGTTTGCAGTGTTCTATACTGATTTATGGACTATTTGTTCACAGTGTTCTATACTGATTCATGGACTATTTGTTTGCAGTGTTCTATACTGATTCATGGACTATTTGTGTGCAGTGTGCTATACTGATTCATGGACTATTTGTGTGCAGTGTTCTATACTGATTCATGGACTATTTGTGTGCAGTGTTCTATACTGATTTATGGACTATTTGTTTGCAGTGTTCTATATTGATTCATGGACTATTTGTTTGCAGTGTTCTATATTGATTTATGGACTATTTGTATGCAGTGTTCTATATTGATTCATGGACTATTTGTTTGCAGTGTTCTATATTGATTCATGGACTATTTGTTTGCAGTGTTCTATACTGATTTATGGACTATTTGTTCACAGTGTTCCATACTGATTCATGGACTATTTGTGTGCAGTGTTCTATACTGATTCATGGACTATTTGTTTGCAGTGTTCTATACTGATTCATGGACTATTTGTTTGCAGTGTTCTATACTGATTTATGGACTATTTGTTTGCAGTGTTCTATACTGATTCATGCACTATTTGTTTGCAGTGTTCTATATTGATTCATGGACTATTTGTGTACAGTGTGCTATACTGATTTATGGACTATTTGTTTGCAGTGTGCTATACTGATTCATGGACTATTTGTGTGCAGTGTTCTATACTGATTTATGGACTATTTGTTTGCAGTGTTCTATACTGATTCATGGACTATTTGTTTGCAGTGTTCTATACTGATTTATGGACTATTTGTTTGCAGTGTTCTATACTGATTCATGCACTATTTGTTTGCAGTGTTCTATATTGATTCATGGACTATTTGTGTACAGTGTGCTATACTGATTTATGGACTATTTGTTTGCAGTGTGCTATACTGATTCATGGACTATTTGTTTGCAGTGTTCTATACTGATTTATGGACTATTTGTTTGCAGTGTTCTATACTGATTCATGCACTATTTGTTTGCAGTGTTCTATATTGATTCATGGACTATTTGTGTGCAGTGTTCTATACTGATTCATGGACTATCTGTTTGCAGTGTTCTATACTGATTTATGGACTATTTGTTCACAGTGTTCTATACTGATTCATGGACTATTTGTGTGCAGTGTTCTATACTGATTTGTGGACTATGTGTATGCAGTGTTCTATATTGATTCATGGACTATTTGTTTGCAGTGTTCTATATTGATTCATGGACTATTTGTTTGCAGTGTTCTATACTGATTTATGGACTATTTGTTCACAGTGTTCTATACTGATTCATGGACTATTTGTTTGCAGTGTTCTATACTGATTCATGGACTATTTGTGTGCAGTGTGCTATACTGATTCATGGACTATTTGTGTGCAGTGTTCTATACTGATTCATGGACTATTTGTGTGCAGTGTTCTATACTGATTTATGGACTATTTGTTTGCAGTGTTCTATATTGATTCATGGACTATTTGTTTGCAGTGTTCTATATTGATTTATGGACTATTTGTATGCAGTGTTCTATATTGATTCATGGACTATTTGTTTGCAGTGTTCTATATTGATTCATGGACTATTTGTTTGCAGTGTTCTATACTGATTTATGGACTATTTGTTCACAGTGTTCCATACTGATTCATGGACTATTTGTGTGCAGTGTTCTATACTGATTCATGGACTATTTGTTTGCAGTGTTCTATACTGATTCATGGACTATTTGTTTGCAGTGTTCTATACTGATTTATGGACTATTTGTTTGCAGTGTTCTATACTGATTCATGCACTATTTGTTTGCAGTGTTCTATATTGATTCATGGACTATTTGTGTACAGTGTGCTATACTGATTTATGGACTATTTGTTTGCAGTGTGCTATACTGATTCATGGACTATTTGTGTGCAGTGTGCTATACTGATTCATGCACTATTTGTTTGCAGTGTTCTATACTGATTCATAGACTATTTGTTTGCAGTGTGCTATATTGATTCATGGACTATTTGTTTGCAGTGTTCTATACTGATTCATGCACTATCTGTTTGGAGTGTTCTATACTGATTCATGGACTATTTGTTTGCAGTGTCCAGCATTGATTCATGTACTATTTGTTTGCAGTGTGCTATACTGATTCATGGACTATTTATTTGCAGTTTTCTGTATTGATTCATGGATTATTTGTTTGCAGTGTGCTATACTGATTCATGGACTATTTATTTGCAGTTTTCTGTATTGATTCATGGATTATTTGTTTGCAGTGTGCTATAGTGATTCATGGACTATTTGTTTGCAGTGTTCTGAAGGTCAAGCCCTTTTTGCACAAGCAGATAAACATCTTTCATATCTTGAGAGATGGCTACTGGAAATAAAGAAGACTGATTCTTTGCTGCTAAAATGAATGTCCAATACTGCTGACCCTTGTCTCATCACATTCTCAACAACATCAACTACAAAATACCACCACCACAGAGATGCAGCATCCAGTGCTAAGATAAACTAAAACTGTGTTCCTCCTCAGCTGACAACTTTTCCCCGGAATACTTAAATCTAGCTGCTGGTGCAATTGGATACCCAATCACAATTCTTATTAATAAATCAGTAACAGAATCCTGTGTCCCTTCTTCTTTTTCTTTCAGCTGCTCCCATTAAGGGTCATCAGAGCAGATCATCTGTTTCCATTTCTTCCTGTCCTCTGCATCTTGCTCTGTCACACCAACCACCTGCATGTCCTCTCTCGCCACATCCATAAACCTTATCTTAGACCTTCCTTTTTCCTATTACCGGGCAGGTCCATGCTTTGCATCCTTTTCCCAATATTTCCAGCATCCTTCCTCAGCAGATGTCAAAACCAATGGAATCTCACCTCTTTGAATTTGTCTTAAAACTGTCCAACCTGAGCTGATCTTATAATATACTCATTTCTAATCTTTTCCATCATCATCACGCCCACTGCAAATGTTAACATCTTTAACAATGCCACCTTCAGCTCTGACTCCTGTCTTTTCATCAGTGCCACTGTCTCAAACACATATAACATAGCTGATCTCACTACCATCTTGTAGACCTTCCCTTTCACCCCTTTCCCTCTTACTGATACCCATCACTCACAAATCACTCCTAACACTCTTTTCATTCACTCCACCCTGCTTGCATGCTGTTCTTCACTTCGCTTCCACACTCACTGTTACTCTGAAGTGTTAATCCCAAGTATTTAGACTCATCCACCTTCACCAACTCTACTCCCTGCATCCTCATCATTCCTCTGTCCAGCCTCTCATTCACACACACATATATTCTTAGTCCTGATGACCTTCAGTCCTCTCCTCTCTATAGCATATCTCCACCTCTCCAGGTTCTCCTCAACCTGTTCCCTACTCTCACTACAAATCATAATATCATGCGCAAATATCATAGTCATGGGGACTCCTGTCTGATCTCATCTGTCAACTTGTCCATCACCATTGCAAATAAGATAGAGCTCAGAACTGATCCTTGATGTAATCCTACCTCCATCTTGAATGCATCTGTTACTCCAACCACAGACCTCACCACTGTTGAACTGCCCTCATACATATCCCATGCCACTCTTACATAGTTTTCTGACACTCCCAACCTCCTCACTTCCTTATACAATGCCATAACTCCTCTCTAGGCACCCTGTCATATGCTTTTCTCTAAGTCCACAAAGACACAATGCAACTCCTTTTGACTTTCCCTATACTTCTCCATCAACACACTCACAGCAAACATCACATCTGTAGTGCTTTTTCCTGGCATGAAACTGTACTGCTGCTCACTAATCATCACCTCTCCTCTTAACCCAGCTTCCACTACTCTTTTCCATAACTTCATGATGTGGCTGATCACTTTTATCCTTCTGTAATTACTGCAGCTCTGCACTTCACCCTGATTCTTAAAAATCTGAACCAATACATGTCTTCTACACTCCTCAGGAATCCTCTCACTTTCCAAGATTTCATTAAACAGTCTGATTAAAAACCCCACTGCCATCTCTCCTAAACACCTACATGCTTCAACAGGTATGTCATCTGGACCAACAGCCTTTCAATTCTTCATCCTCTTCACAAGGGCGGCTTGTGCTATCAGACTGCCAGACTGCAGCCCTCCCACCTACAAAAAACAAAAGAAAAAAAATCTGTGGAACAAAAAAAAAAATCACGAGTCCCGATTCCTCTCCTCTACGCATGCACAGACACATTGAGAAACTCAGACTGCCTTTATTGGCAGTCCGGATGCAGAGAAAGAGGTGCACAATAATCTGTGCTGTGAGGTACCCAGGAATCTGTGCGGTCGTCACCGCACAGAACAGAGGAGCTCCGGACTGCTTCCCCTGCAGGCAGAACCAATGAGGGGTGAGCTGAGAGCTCTCGCGGGGATTTCACTGTGCGGGCTTCATGTAGGAATGGTCGCTGGCTGGGATTTCACTGTGCAGGCTTCGTGAGTGGATTATACTGCTGGACAAAGGCTTCGGGTAGGTCGCTGGCTGGATGGGCTTCCAGGTAGGTGAAGGCTTCGTACACATGGACAAAGTGTGTGTGTGTGTGTGTGTGTGTGTGTGTGTGTGTGTGTGTGTGTGTGTGTGTGTGTGTGTGTGTGAGAGAGATAGGTAAATATTGACAGATAGATATCTAATACACAAACTCATGCATCTTAAAGACAGCCTATTAAAACTTACAATATTTCAGTAAAATGATCACTAGTATAGCTCATGAGTGTGTATTAGTGCAAGCTCAGATATGAGTCATTTGTTTAGCACTTGCAGCTATTCAGAACTGTTGTATGCTTTGCAATAAAACACTGCTACAGCATATTCATGAAATGTACTTATTTTAATTTACAATACAGTTCTTTTTACATGGTTAGTTTTGTGTTTAACAGACAATGCATATTATTATGTTAACATGCTAATGAGCCTGGATGTTTGGCTGCTACGATATAAACGAATGCATTATGGGTGGAGAATTATGACACATATTGCTTTCATATATGTTCACAGAAAATGTTGTTTTCCTCCTGGTCAGAAAAGGGTTGATATTTGTGTTTAAAAATAAGTTGCAGAACTGAGTCAAGCAAATTTGAAAATATGTCCTGACTGTTTCAAAATAGTGTTTGTAGTGTTTTGACAGATGACTGATAACTAAACCCCCTGCTCATTTGTATTAAGTAAATAGGCATACAAGTATTGTATTTTAATACCTGTAGCTCTTAGATTGTGGTTAACAGAAGATAATGCAGCTTTCTGTTAATGGTATATATAAACACCAACTCCATTTACATACATCTGTAAGCATTGTTGTTGTAGTTTTTAAGAACTTCACAAGCATGATACCATGCATTCCTTCATTAATTTATTCTCAGACTACTGTGTTATCCTCTTCACAGCCACAGTGGGACTGAAGCCTACGCAGGGAGGCAAAGAAAATAAGTTATAAAAATCAGTCCTAGACAGAGCACCAGTTCACTTCAGGATACACACACACACACACACACACACACACACACACACACACACACACACTTATAGAACTTATATAAGGAATTTAAAAACTCTTAAAATGTCTTTTGAATGTATGAGAAAACTGAAGCACCCCAGAGAAAACATATAGATACCAGGAGGTTATGAACAGGAAATTAACTTTTAGACCAAGTACAGCATTTATACTATAATCACAATATACTATATGTTCTGCTCAAAATCTATTTCAATTATTTCTTACACTTCAACTGCAGCAATTGCAGGAAATTTGTTTTTCAGAAACTGGGTACTTGATAATTTCATAGGTGCTGTTTTTCAGTCACTCACCTTCTGTGCCACTGCTAATGTCCAAAATTAAAACTATTGATTTGATTTCACTGGCCTGAATTCTTGGTGGTATATGGCATTATGGCAGGCTGGAAAGAGACAATGAGTTATAAGGCATCTGTCTCACACAAACCGTAATGTCAGATTCCATTCTAAAGAATGAAGGTTTGTCCAGCACAAAGACTATATGTATGCTTCTTGTTAATTCAAGCGTGTCCTCACTGATACCCCTGCCTAATATATAAGCAGCACATAAACTCATTTATCAGGAAAGAGATTATATTTTTAACCATCAAAAAATAAATAATAGTCTGTACAGCATCAAACAAGATACACACGAAAAACAAGAAAATTAAATGAAACTCATATAGCCCTGAGTCAGGAGGACTAATAGAAATGTAGAAGAAAAATCCCAGGAGAAAGAAACGCTTGGTTCAAAAGGATTGTAATAAAACAGTACTGATAGAAATAACAGCTACATAGTGATATGAATAGTGCATTCTGCCTCAATTATTCTCTCTTTCTCTCTCTATGTACTTGTCTACTGTCTGCCCCCCCCCCATATTTCATCATGATACATTGTTACTTTCAGCAGTGACAAATACTTATTTTTATTAGTTTATAACAACTATTTAATGAGTACATTCATAGCACAAGCAATAGCTTATAACAATTAACTGGTACTTTAATAGTACAAACAATATAGGTTAGCCATAAACTAATTTGAAGATGGGGGGGCTATTTTTAAATGAAATAAAAAGTTGGAAAAATCAAAGTATCTCGGTACCCACTAAATTGCATTGCTACATAGTACTGAACCCACAGGCAAGGATTAACCAACATGATTTTTTTTTCACTTAAATGTCGTTCCATTCATACCTGTAGGTGAATCATTTGCTCCTCTTCCCATGACTACCACGACTATCTGTGGTCAGTCCTCAAGAATGAAAGTGTTCTGAAAAAAAACAACTTAAGGCATACTCTGACCAGTAACACATCTTTCATTGCCACCACACTGCATACAGAGAAACACAGAAAGACCCTTTTCAGCCATGGTCTGGGCACAATGGCATAATGATATTGACAGTAAATATACAGTACAAACATTGTTATAAAGATGTTGACAGTAAGTGTACAGTACTGACAAAGAAGGATAATGTGAGAGGTGTAAAGAATAGGTATACACGAAGAGTAAAGTTTGAAGAATTATGTTTCACATTATTAAGTTTAATTACAGATAATTAGTGAACTTTGAGGAACTATGTTCACCTTATTAAGGTTAAAAAAGAATTACAATAGATTCAACGTAACAGAGATAATGCAGAACAAATAATATTGATAATAGCATATATACATTATATACAAAGGATGAACTCATGTACAATATGTGATCACACTATATACAGTGCATGCTTCAGTTTTAGCCTCAAAAGGTGAAGCATGTGTATAAGTCAGAGAATCCGATAGTTATGCATTTGTGGTTAATTCACAGCTATTAACCTTAAAGCATTTGCAATCAGCTTCATTGAAAAGCTGCCCTACTACTGTGCTCTTGAAATCTGAAACAGAATTAATGTCAGAATTGTTTGAAAAAGTTGTGTCTAACCTTGAGAAAGCACATTCATAAATGGCTCTTTTGAAAGTGGCCAAATTAGTAACATTGTGTTATCTCATCTTAATGAATAAAATTTCTCCCTGATATGTAGTTTTCTTGTTAGTAGTGGGCAGTAGCCCACTTCTGGAATCTTATAGAGTGAGGTGGCAAGTAGCTCTGGACATCATCTGTTACTTGGAGAAGCTGTAGGGCCTGTAGAAGGTTGCAGTGATGTAATTTGGACTCAGCAACCAAGGCAAATCAAGCTGCTTTATTTTTCAGTGGTCTGTAACCTTTGAGCACCATAAGACAGTAAAGGTAACCTGTATTCTTGTTTAGGAAGAAGAACATTCTTTGCCAAGGCTTTGCAGGTAATAAGGGATAATAGGTGGAAAATATAATGGCAGAACTTATGCTGAGGGTTAGCCTTATTAATAATGTTGTCAGTATGAGGGCTGTTGTTTAGAGACTGGTCAACAATTATGTTTAGGATAAGTATTCAATCACATATGAGATAATATCTCTTTATCAGTGATGATATCACTGGGAAGATGAGGAGTTTTATTGGAGGATAAGATAACATAAATTTATTTTTTTTGTGTGTGTGTGTGTGTGTGTGTGTGTGTGTGTGTGTGTGTGTGTGTAATGCCACAATTGCTATATACTGGTGGCTAGAGAGAACAAATGGTGGTGGGTATGGATATTCAGGCTTGAACTCTGTATCTTGGATGCAGGTGGCAAGGACCTGAATTCCCTATCCACCACCATTTCTAAAAAAAAAAAATGCAGATTTTTGCCTCATATTTGTTCTGTTCCTCATAAAGTCTGTGGTTTCTGTATCTACATTTTTCCTTGCAAAGTCTGTAGTGCAGTGGTGCACTGGTAGCATTGCTGCCTAACAGCGACAGGTTTTCTGGTTTGATTCTTGGCTGGGGTGCCTTCTGTGTGGAGTCTGCATCTCCTCCCATCTTACAAAGATGTGTCTGGAGTTTCGCTCTGCTGAAAATTGTCTTTTGTTCCAAGTCAGACTAGTTTCCTGGTTAAATGTTTAAAAATAACAGGCATTTAAATTTCAGACTTCATATTCTTCAGAAAGTACATGGTAACACAAAACTGTTTATTCTAGCATATGTCTAAGTTTATAACATGGATATTTGAAATTTGTCCCTATTTTTGGGACTGTATTCCCCCATTATTGGCTTTGTCCAGGTATTTTGTGTTAAGGTTGAGAGCTATCTATGGTGAGAACTGAATTCGTTGAATGTTTGGGGGCTGTATCCCCCCCCCCTATTACTGGCTTTGTCCACATGTTTTTTGCTAAGAGGTTGAGAGCTATGGTAAGAACTGAATTCACTAAATGGTAGCCATTTAAGTTTGTCTTCCTCCCTTTCACAAAACAGTTGATTTGGCATAGTAGTATGTTTCTCTGACTGTTTTACACAGGTAAAGACGTAGCAGTGAAATATATGGTGGTAACAGAGCATTTTATTCTAGCAACTTTCCAACATTGTACAAGCAATGTTTAAAATGTGTCCCTGGTTTTTGGGCTTTTGCCCCCCCCCCCCAATAAATTTCGGCTTTTTTCAGATTTCTTGTGCTGCAAAGTTCAGAGATACAACTGTGTGTCAAGTAGATTTTACAAGGAGCTGAGAGCTGCAGGAGAACAAAACTTTAGTGCTGCTTATTGTTAGCTCTCTTGCATTGTTAATAGCACAACAGGTAGTGCACTTGCTTTTGATGCAGAAGGCTGTAGGTTCTACTTCCACAATGGATAAATGCATTGTTGATACTGTACTATGTTGTAAAGTGGGTGGATGCTGCAGTCCTTTTTGCAAAGATACCTAGAGTAGTAACTATGAACCTGTTATCAGTTTGCCATACAGTCCCTATTGCGATATTACTAGCTTATCATTTTTTTAATGCATGCAACATAGGCAATTTATTCCTCAAGGGCAACAGGCACTTTATTTGTAGATGGATAAACAATGACATATGAAGTTGTTTGCTAGCAGCAACCTTTTCATTGTTACAGATTTTTTTAATGTGGAATTATTTAGATGACTTTTACACTTCAGAGATTGTGCATATTTACTGATATTGGTGGACTGTAGAAGGTTGAGTAGACTTTTATGATGGAAATGTTCTAATTTGGGTAGTTTTGTCATTGGTGCATGCATTTTGTTTCATTGTTTACTGGAAAAATGTTCAAAACAATACATTTAAAATGCCCACTAACAACTGTACTGTATTGTACAAGGAATACAATTTAATACAATCGGGAAGGTGTATCAAAGAGCATGTGTATGTTTCGTATTCAAGGGGCCTATGATTTGAAAACAGCCCAAAGTTAATCTTTATCTGCCACAGGCAAAATGTATTTTCTTTGAATGTGGGTTTCAATGCTGTTTCAATGCATGTGAGTTTCAAGGGCAGAGAAGTTTTAATGCTGTCTGTTTTCATTGTGAGACTGCATTGCTTTGTTTATCAGATATCTATTGGGGTTTGTGCTGTAAAAATGCAAAATAAAACTTTCAAATGAAATACAAATCATCGCAGAAGTAAAGCAGTATGCACATTACAGTGTTTATGGTAAATGGGGAAAAATAACCAAGGAATGGGACACTGGAATTGTTGCAGGGGGGAGGATCCAATCGACCATGATTTTGAGAGGGGAAGGGCAACAAACTCAGACAGCCCTGGTTGAACTATACCTCTCAGTTGTCCATATTTTTGCAGAATGAATAGATATTTGCTTCTTATTATTATAAAATGTGTGGTTTTCTGGCAAATCATTTAGGAATGAAGTCACTAAATGACAGACATTGAGTTTTACATCATAACCTTCAGAAAAAATGCATGCTAAAGCAAGACCTGTTATTCTATCAACTGTCTTAAGTTTATACAAGAGCAATTTTTAGTAGTGTTTGTATGTTCCCTCAATATATTTGGCCTTGTCCAGATTTCCTGCATTAACAGGTTGAAAGGTATGTGCAAATAAAATTGCTTTATAGAATTAGGCATATCCAAATCTCTCAACTGTCCCCAATTTTAGCTCAAAATGTTGCTCTTCCCCTAATAATCCCTCTGCAAAATGGCAATTTTGGAAGAAGACATGGAGGGTTTACAATTAATGAATAGCTGTAATAATCAGTTATAGATTACTTTTATTTCAGAAATGCATGTAGATTCTTTTATTTTGTCAGCTGCTCAAGTTAGCAGTACTAATATTAAAAAGTGTCCCTTCTTTGACAGATTCCCAGCTGTATTGTGTGGTTATTTTATATTTTTGCATCATATTTTTTGTCTATTTTTCATAAATTTTTGATTTTTTGGCAAATTAGTGGCAAATCATCAAAGACTGAAGTTAGAAAATAATGAAAGACATTTGAGTTTCAGATTTTGTACCTTTCAGAAAATTCATACTAATGCAAGACCTACTATTCTATTATCTTTCTAAGTTTATAAGAGCAATATTTAAAAATTGTCCTTATTTTTGGACCTTTGTCCCACTTCTATGTATGGATTTGTCCAGATATCTTGCTCTGAGGTTGAGAGGTATGACAAATGTGTCAGGGCCATCACAGTCAGCCAGAGACATTTCAAATTGTGACAAACTTGTTGCACCCCACTCCCCCATGTAGTGACTCTGGATGTGTCCAAGCAAGGCAAGGAGCAGTTATGCAGTGTAAATGTGCAGACTATTCCCCTTTACCATCAAAGGTAAACACAAGTACTACAGTGGCTTTTCATCTGTCATTGATTTTGCAGAATGTTCTGGTTTCTGTCATGTTTTTATACTGTTGATATATGCTTATTATTATTCAGAAAGTGCCTTTTGCTCTGTGTTTAAGTAGCAGTGCTTTAATGACCATCGGGTAAGCTTGTCTGATATTGTAAGATGCAAGTAAGTTTTAATAAGCAGTATTGCCAACATTGAAAGCCTTTTTGTTGTTGCCATGCAGAGAATACTTACATAACTAGATAATGTATAAGCCTTGGGTATTGAAATGCATATGACAGTATTTGTAATAAAGGCCAGGATTAGATTATGTTAAGCTCATTACAGGCTTTACCTGCAAACTAAACAGAATGCCAATCTATCATGTGTGGTCCATACCCTGTGCAGTAATCCTTTAAGCAATGTATGTTGAGATTGTTTCCTGTTTGCTTTTCATTTTTTACTTTGATCATGTTTTCCCCATGAAACAAGTAGATAGTTGTTATCAGGCAGCAGGTCTTTTTTGGATAAGAAACATTTTTACAAGTGGGGGTATCACAGAGATTGCTACTTGCTACTTTCAGCATGTTACTTGGTACTTTAATAAGCTGAATATAAATTATAATTAAAACTGGAGTGCAAGGAGAAGTGATTTGAGTTAAGTGCTGCTTGTTTTTCTTATACTTGATTTTGACTGGCATTCCAGTAATGTATTTAAAAAGTAATTTATTTTTTTCATGCCTTACATCCTTTTTGTTTCCATTTAGATATTAAGTAAGCTGTCATGCAGCCAATGGATTGAAATATTTTTTTTTCTTCTACACTTCATTTTGTCTTGATTGGACTCCCATAATGATGGTTTGGCACCCAGGGCAGCGTATTTAATTAAAGTTTTTGTGGTTTTGAGCATAGCTCCTCCCCTTTCTAGTTGGTCACACCCATTCCCATTGACCCCACCCATTCAGCTGTCTCCTGCAGCCCCCCTTTGATTTGAAGTCACCAACCGCCACTGCCTCTTCATAGCTGTCCTTACTTCCTTCTTGCTAATCCATTGCACTTCCTGATTCACTATCCCCACATCATCCAACCTTCTCTCTCTCTCTCTCTCTCTCTCTCACACATTGTCTTCATTCATCAACCCCTTAAAGTACTCTTTCCATCTGTTCAACACAATTGTGAGTACATTTCCCCTCATTATTCATTATCACCCTAATCTGCTGCACATCTTTCCAGGTTGGTCCTTCTGTCTAGCGAATTGGTACAGGTCCTTTTTTCCCTCCTTAGTGTCCAAACTTTCATACAACTCACCATACACCTTATTCTTAGCCTTCACCACCTCTCTCTTCACCATACGCCTCACCTCCTTGTACTCCTGTCTAATTTCTCTGAAATCCCACTTCTTCTTCACCAACCCCTTCCTCTGTATACTCTCCTGTACTTCTTCATTCCACTACCAGGTCTCCTGATCCTCCTTCTTCTGTCTAGATATCACACCAAGCACCTTTCTGTCCCCCTTACCACTTCTGCTGTGGCTGCCCAGCTATCTGGTAAGCCTTCACTGCCACCCAATGCCTGCTTTCACTCTCCCTTGAACTCCACCTTACAGTCATCCTTTCTCAACTTCCACTATTTGATCTTTGAAACTGCCCTCACTCTCCTCCTCTTCTTCTTGATTGTCATTGTCATCCTACAGACTACCATCCTATGCTACCTAACTGTGCTTACCTCTGTCACCACTTTAAAGTTGCCAATCTCCTTCAGAATTACCCTCCTTCATAGGATATAATCCACCTGTGTGCATCTTCTTCCACTCTTGTAAGTCACCTTATGCTCCCTCCTCTTCTTAAAATATGTATTCACCACAGCGATATTTATTTTTATTTTATTTATTTATTTCACTTTGGTTACTGGGGAAGTCCACTGGGCCACGAGGTACCCATTTTCAGTGGAGGCCTAGGGAGAAAAGCTCCAAAGGCAGTACAATCAAGGTTACAAATGAAAGATAAAAATATAATAAAAGTGCAATACAAGTGTCTCGTATTTATTATACATAGTAAAAACAGTGCAACAAACTAAAATAACGATTTAAAGTTCTAAAAATGTTAAAGTTCTAAAAATGTTCTAAAAACAATCTAAAAGATTCTAAAGAAAAAATGTTCTAAAAATGATCTAGAATATTTTTTTTTCCCATCTTTTTTCACAAAATCCACTACCATCTTACCTTCTACATTCCTCTCCTTAATGCCATACCTACACATCACCTCCTCATCCCATCTGTTCCCTTCACCAACATGTCCATTGAAAACTACTCCAGTGACCCCCACACCCCCCACTACCTAAATATACCAACTCCAAGATTGCACTTCAGTGTGCTACAGTGCGGAAACGGAAAATTTCCCATTTCCTACACTGTAGCGGGGGTGCAGCCCCCCACATGGGGGATGCACGGCGGCTTCCCCCCTTCTTACACCCTTTAGCTTTTCTTTTTTTTCTTTTTCTTTTTTTAATTTTTATGTATATTCGAACATTTAAGCATTCGATCACTAAAGTTCGTTCTTTAGTGATTCAAACATTTAAGCGTTTGGATATCTAACATAGACCCTAATAAACTTGTATATGTAGTATTTCTTGAGCTATCAAAAGCCTTTGATATGCCCCTCAATCAATTTTCCACCCTGGGTCTATCATCTCCATGTATTCAATGGTTATCTAGCTACCTTGATAACAGGAAAAAGGCTGTAAAATGGCAAGGATCCATATATACACCCCTTCACACTTCCATAGGATTCCCACAAGGCTCCATCCCTGGCTCACTATTATTCAATATTTTTCTAAATAACCTACATTCATCTTCTTGTGAAGGTACCTTGATCCAATATACAGATAAAGCTACCATTATATCCTCTTCAAACACCTTAACTCACCTCCAAGAAATCATTCAACAAGCTGTCATTTCAATTGAAATATGGCTTGCAAGAACATATACTCAATCCCAAAAAGACCAAACTCCTCCACTTTACCTCCAAAACTCACATCCTTAACAAAAACATCTTTCAAAATCCTTTGGGCAAATGGCACTGAAACTGAATTAGTCCACCATACCAAACTAGTAGGAGTCATAATAGATGGCAATTTTAAATTTTGTGTCCACATCCAAAACAACATCAAGAAAACCCTTCAAAAACTAGACATGCTATACAGAAACAAGCATTTTCTGAGCACACCCACAAAAATTACTCTAGCCAAAACTTACCTTCTGCACTCCCTACTCTATGGAATGCCAGTTCTAACCATTCCACAATCCTCCATAAAATAAAGTTGAAAGCTGCTACAACAAAATATCCATGTTCGCTACAATTCATCCTCCTTTACCCATCACTGTAAAGGTCTGAATACCCTTAGCTGGCTGGAACTCTCCCTCCACCTCTCCTACATTCAGGTTATAGTAATATACAAAACCACACACAAACCATTAGTCTGTCTAGCTCTTACCCCTTTAAACAACATGCATTTTCCTAAAAGAACTCTTAGATCAGACTGTAACAAAATGAGATACTGCCAGCCCAGCTAGCTGGAATTTTGTAAATAATTATATGTCATTTGTGGATATTAATATGATTTATATAGAAGTGTAACAAAATGGCGATACTGCCAGCACAGCTGTCTAGAAATGTGTAAATGGTTATGTGTCATTTGTGAATGTCAACATACTTCATGCAGGATGTGTGTTATAGATGTCTTAGAATTGTATGTCATATTGTACAGATGTGTGCTGAAAAGATATTTTGTAAAGAACTGAGCAAAAATTTATACACAATTGTAACTGTTTACATGCATGTATTTTAACAATGGGAACTACTACACAAGAAGTTAACTTCAGAAGAATGGTTGAGATTGAGTTACTTTATGGCTTCTCCATAAATAAAAGATGTTATTTCTCAGTTTCAGTACAGTAACAAGCACAATGTCTAGAATTAAACTTTTTTTGTATTGTCTTGGACATGTTTATTGTTTTATGACTTCCAGGATCTGCCTTAGATCTAAGATAAGTCCTTGTTTATATAATTTCACATGTAGATGTTAAATGCTAACAGCTGCATCAGTGGGGTTTTCACCTGGGCTAGTCAGATGACAAGAAGTGATGTCTTGCTGCAAGCTACTGAGTAATATTTGAAATATTAATTTAAGAAGTCTCTGAGAGAGAGAGAGATACTAAGCATATTGTATTTTGCCATTAATCTGACAAGAGTATCCACTCACATCTGCTTGCTTGCTCTGAGTAAGTAAGTTTAGGGAATAGTATAATTCTTTTAGATATAGTCAGGAATCTAGTGAAGTATACTTTAGATGTTTTCTTTATTTATTTGAAACTGTCCTATCCTGCAATGTTGTTTTAAATATCCCCTGTGATTTTGAGCTCTGATGTAACTGTGATTACTTGCTGAGTATTTTCTTGTTCTTTTATTTATTATTAAATATATTTAAACCTTTCATTGTGGCTGATATTTGTGAGACATATTTAAGTTCTGAGAATGCTTGCATATTTATTTGGTGACACTGTGGACCACTCCTAATAGACTTGTTCTTTGTCAAGCTACCATTTGGATTAATAGCAACATTACACAGTAAGATTGGATACCCTTTGTTAAGGGCATTAAAGTAGCTAATAAAAGGTTGGCTGGTGGCAGTAATAACTACTTTATAGTCTGAACAAAAGGGGGCATAGCTAATAAACTTGTGCCAGCCTTTCCCAGGTGTGTGTGTGTGTGTGTGTGTGTGTGTGTGTGTGTGTGTGTGTGTGTGTGTGTGTGTGTGTGTGTGTGTGTGTGTGTGTGTGTGTGTGTGTGTGTGTGTGTGTGTGTGTCTGTGTGTGTGTGTGTCTGTGTGTGTGTCTGTGTGTGTGTGTGTGTATGTGTGTGTGTGTGTGTGTGTGTGTGTGTGTGTGTGTGTGTGTGTGTGTGTGTGTCTCCAGCTTCCTACTCCAATCTTTTTTCCCACTTCCTTATCTTACCTACTTCATTTCTGCAGACCTTTCCTCTACCTCTTTCTTTTTCCTCCCTACTTACCTAAACTACCTGAAGATGCTGTACCCTGCACCCTTCTTATAATCTCCTTCCCTCCATCCTTCGTTCTTCCCTCTATAACCATAATACGAACACCATTTGTCACACTAAGACAACACTCAATTTCCCCTCACTGTCTCTAATAATATAAGCCTAATATATCTTTAAATATATTATTAGAATTATCTCAGGCCTCCTTTATCACATATTAATCTATGTAACAAATAATATAAATATTCATTTTTTCCTTATATATTTTCTCCAACACATTATTGTTTTTCATTCCACTCTACTGAATGTGCCAGAAGTAAAAGGAGGAATATAAGAAGGGTCATATATGAGGGCAAAAAATGTGGAAAAGGCATAAATATAGTAGCAAGTACAAAAACCTCGTAGAACAACCTCATGTTGCCCAACACCTGATTCAGGAATGGTTAAGGGAAGGTGAATTTAAACCAAAAGATGAAAGGTTAATATTGGCAGCTCTCCTAGACTATATACATGCTGGTTTACAAAGCTGATTGAATTTTTGAGAGAAACTGACAAATGCAGGTTCTGTAAACAGAGCTAGAAACACTCACACATCTTGTTGCTGGGTGTGATAAATGAATGGCAGAGGTCCTGAATACTGAAAGGCATAATAATGTGGTAAGGCAGTTGCACCGGGGATTGTGCAAACATTACAATATCGAAGTACCTCAGAAGCATTAGAAACATGAACCACAAAGCATTATAGAGAACGACAAAGTTTATATCACATTAGATCACCCATCACCAACAGTTCAGAAAACAGATGTAGTCCGTATTTCAGTAGTCCATGAAAATAAAACAAAAGTAACACTGATCATTAAAATTGCTACAACCAGTGATTACAATGTCCTGAGTACAGAGAGAAAGACATTTATAAAATACCAAGTTTTTCAGGTAGAAATGAGGGTAATGTGGAAGAAAGATACTCAGACAGTTCCAGTAGTGGTAGGAGCAATGGGTTTCATAAAAAAATAATTTACAGTCGTATTTAGATATGGTGCTAGTACATGTAACTCCATATGAATTACTGAAGGATCGATACTGTGCACATTGTGGGTACAAAGAGTACTTTTTGCTATCACCAGCAACTGAAACAATTCATGAAATTTAATCATACTTTGACTTAGGAATAAGGACCATTCCCATCATGGTACTAGAACCCCAAAAGCCTTATAAAACTCAAACACGTAGCAATGTCTCCTCCGTTTGTTTTTTCTGCTGCTGTCTTTAGCCTGTCCTCATTTTTAATCAACAATAACATCATTCACATCTGGACTTGCAACCACACTTTTACTTTGCTTCTGATATTTCAAATTAAATTTTGTACACCTCACAGAAAGATGTTGATCCCTTAAAGATACTGTCCTTCTAACTCATTAACCCCGAGTACCTTCTCATGGTGCCTCTGTGCTTAACACCAAGCGCGCCATGAGAAGATACTAATTGGAAGCTGTTACCCCGAGTGCTTTCCACAAGCGTGAGAAACTGTATTCCAGATTTCTAGCTGAGCTTAATGTAAAACACGCTGAAATTGTAACTCAATGTGTAAATTACCTTGTATAGTTACGATTCAGCGTGTTTCTTCATTAAGCTCACATTAAAGTTATTGTAGAAAATCCTGTTTAAAAGTTCTTGATAGAGCAAATGGTGGCAGCCAATCGGATTCTTGCAATCCAAGCCAACATTTGCATCACACCCCCTTCCCCTCCCAAGCCTAATGTACTGATCCCCTCCCTAAATCTAATGTACCAGTCAAAGAAAAGCAAGCAAATCTTTTAACACAACAATCTATGCCAGAACATAAGCTAATTCAATAAGTTTGCACTCAACTTTGTTTCGAAGTATCGCCTGTTGTGCTAGAAATGATTGGTGAGTAGGGTGGAAGGTACTTGATGTTTTAGAAACATTAAAGCTGTAAAATTAATTTGTAAAGAGGGATAGCTGCTGGTAGGTAAACAAGCATAACAACCAGTCTAGGCTTTCCTTTTGGCTTTGTCAACCTAAATGGTCGGCAGCGACATGCTAGTTGCGTGTGACTTATCAGCCTCCAAAGGCAAGATCAAATGCAGATGGCAGGCAGTCTATGGGCCTAATAGCCTCAAAAGAGATGTCAGATTCCAACTTGGAGAAAGAAATGAGTAAGTCAATGTCTTCTTCCTGTTTTTTTTTTTTTTTTTGCTTTTGATTCTTTTATTCGCTGTGGAGGGATGTCCAAGTAATGGTATCTGGACTACATACTAGCTTGTGAGAGAACCTGTTGTTTAGCTTGTTGTAGTCAGCTTACGCTGTGGAATTCTGCTCTTGTTTGAAGCATATGGCTAAAAAAGCTGGTTTATTTTCTGTATCAAGCTTCCCTTTTACTTTTTAAAAATTCTGTCAAACAAGAGAAGATGATGTTCTAAGTCATTCGTGCCATTGTCTCATGTAAGTAAAGCTTCCAACAGTGAAAATTGATAGCAGCTTAAAATCATGGTTTTTGCTTGAGTGGAGGCAGTTCCTCAAGCATGACGAATGTAGTGAAGGGAACATGGATGATAAGAACATTGTGTACGACAGAAGTGCTGATTTTCTTGGTTGTGTTCACAGGCATGTTGTTCTGTTTTGCTGTTGGACTACACTACAGTCTTGCTGAGTGCTTTTTTTTTGGATGTTTACCTAATTTGTGTTGGAGATGCTTTAATACGTCAAGTGGCTCTTCATATTTGCTGACCAGTTCCATTGAGGTTGCCTTACATTTTCTGCAAATGTGGAATTTATTCGTAGTGTAGAAAACGCTTTGACATTGTCGGTCGCAATCTTTATTGTGGTAGTCGGGAGCAGTTGGCATGCCTGCTTCTTACGCAGTTTTCTGTTTGTGGTTTGTAGATCCGAATGTTTAAAACATCTTTTTGGGACTGTCAGCAACTTTTATGCACGACTGATGAGACTACCTGCGGACATATTAGGCTTATTCCACTGGGGTAGTGAAATTACCCTTGTAGCTGCTCTCATAGTCTGACTACTGGTGGGCGTAGGGAACTGATTTAGGGTGTGTAGTTAAGGAGAAGAGGTATAACTTTTTGTTTAATGAGAATTGTATAGTGTATGACAGGGGTGGTATGGATTACAAAAGTAATGGACTATCACTGGATGAGAAGTGGGTCATGTGTGCTGTAACTTTTACAGAACCATAGTTCTCGGTGATGTAGTGTGACTGTAAATTGTATTGGCACTAGTAGTAATATAGTGTTGGGCTTGTACATACAGTTTTGATGTAATGAATCAGTTAACAATCAGTATCAAAGAACGCATTATAGTAAGGTAATTTTGTAGCATGAATTTTGTATCAAGGACATGTTTAGAAGTCCGTGCAACACTGTGTCTCTCTGTGCTCTTTAGTGGTCCTCCCATCCCAAAATAAACACCCACTTCCACTTCAGTTTGGGCATAATCTTTGCTTTGGGTGTGTTGAAATCCATGTTTGTCCTTGTGGCGTGGCAGAAATTTTAAATAAAATGGTATAGAATGTTTTATCTGAAATAATGCATATGCACATGTTTGGTTGTGTTTTACTCACTCAAGTACAGGATTCATGTAAAAGCTTGTTGTGCCATTTTTTGGCAGCTGATGGTCATTTGCACTTTATAATATAGGCTGTGTGCAATAATGCAATGTTAATAAACTGCTGAAATGACAAAAGGGAGATCTCCATCCATTGCAGTAACATCAGACATATACATATACTGATCATGTCAGTTTTGTCCTGTACTGCTGAGGCTGGGAACATATAAATCCCCAAACTGAGGGAATCCCTTCAAATGAGATGAAATAAGTAATTGGGAAGTGCAATCCAGATGTGAGGTTACACTGGTTTGTTTGCCTAAAATGTACCTGAGCAGTGCATATATTATTTTTAAAGGACAGAATAGGTGAATCTTTTCATGTGTATATACATTTTTAATGTATTATTAGAATATTTGTTTATTATTTTCTGCTTATTTTAGAACTGAAATGCTCAACATGCATAGACTTCTGTTCATATGATTGTCCACATCTGTCTGAAAAAAACAAAAATGGCTGTATGATTAATGGAATAGAAGAAATGATGACTTCTGTGTATAGTATTGAGCATGCTATCACTGATATACTACTGACATACTACTCAAGGGGTCATTGTGGGTAATGCTGCATTTTGGTCCTTGTGCATACTCGACAGGACTATTTTTGTAAATTCCACTCAGTTTATTTAGTTGGGATAGCAGCAAGTATGATTCTTTTAATATTTTTGTAAATAAGTTTGCTATGGAGCATGTGCCACGTGATACCTCATTTTGAAGACAGTATTACTCCTTACAACATGGTAAAAGAGCTGTATCTGTATGCTGTACAATTATACAGATATCACAGTTTGTTTAGGACTACAGTTATGAAAATGAGGGACACAGGTGGAACCCCTGAGACAAATTTGTGTCTTCCCATCCACTCATCAAGGCTCACTTGAATAGGGTCAGCAAGGTGCTCTGTTAGACTTGTATGGGAAGTCTATTCCAGACACGGGGCAGCTTCTGGGAGACCAACCTTTCTCTCCAGCAGGTTGTGTTGATGTCACATTTCTAGGGGTAATTCATGGGTGAGGTACATGCTGAAATGGGCATTGTACTCAATAAGGGACAAATACTGAGATTTTTGTTATATAACTTTGTATGGCAGTGTGAAATGTCTGGTTTGTCTTATTTTTGGAATACGGGAGATTGGTGTCACATGTAGTACACAACCACTACTTGCCAGAAATTCCGGCAGCTCCTTCAGTGTTGTTGTAGGTCTCTTGGCAGCCTCCATGACCAGTTTTTGTCTTGTCTTTTCATCAATTTTAGAGGGACATCCAGTTCATTGCAACATCACTGTTGTCCCATAGCTTCTCCATTGTTTGACTGTGTTCACTGTGTTCCACAGTATATCCAATGCTCAGTAAGAGATAACCTACTCTGGTCTTTGTAATAACAGATGGTAATGACTCTGACTTATATTACAACTGTACAAGGAATCTGATCCATGTTTACTTAACAGATAATGTGATGCAATTTCCCACCTGCACATTCAGTGTTCGTTTCTGAATTTTTCATTTTGGTGCTTGTACATACCAGGAAATGTTACTGAACGGTTGTTTCGGGGAAATCTTTCATTATGGTGCCTGTGCATACATTATATTGAAGGGTTCGCGTGGGTGAATGCTTCATTTGGTGGTTTAATACCAGCAAATCTTACAGACATTTTGTTTGGGGAAGTGTTTAATTTTGGACATTGTGCATACCTCAGCATTCTACTGAAGGAGTTGCTTGGGTGTTCATGCTGATGGTTGCACATACTAGGAAATGTTACTGAAGGCTTGTTTGTGGAAATGTTTAATTTTGGGTGCATATATACCTGGACATAATTATGAGGATGTTGCTTGGGGAAATAATTCATTGTGTATCGGGGAAGTGCTTGTGCATATATGGTCTCACTGCTGAAGTGACTGCTGGTCCAATTTGTGTCATTTTGGTGCCTGTGCATACAGAATGCAAACAACTGGAGGGGTTACTGGGGACATAGAGAAAGTCAGTCTGCAAATTACATTGGGTTACATCACTTCTGCTTGTATTATTCTGTTTGTGAATATACTGCCTGAGTGAGATAAAGGTCATCACTAGGTGATTATTGACAGCATGGAGCTACCATATTTTTGTGCTTTTCTCCTGGCCTTGTCTGTCACGTGTGGAATTTAGGTGGGAGGAAAGCCTCAGTAATATCTAAGTGTTATACTATTTGACTGACTGACTCAGGTCTTCTCTTTACTGATGATACTGAGTCTGTTTTACATAACAGCTGCACAAGGTAATATAATGAATGCCTAGTCAACAGGATATGTGCAGCAATTATCACCCGTGTCTGAGCATGCATAACTTAGCAGGAATGAAAGGAAGGTCATTATCACATTAGCAGTGTCAGTTACAATATAGCACTGACTTATTATCACTTTTCAGGTAAAACTCTCAGCAGCTGTCACTGTTATTCACCTAAGTAGCAGTCGTTATCACATTGATGAATGCACACACCAGGTTGTGGTTTTTCTTTTCTTGGAGTCTTTTCAAGCCACCCCCCCCCATTCTTCATCAACTGCCTACCATCTGAAACCCCTGATTTATTTATTCCTGTGCGAGTGTGTATGTGTGTGTGGGTGTATATATATATATATATATATATATATATATATGTGTGTGTGTGTGTGTGTGTGGCATGTATGGATATACATGTATGTACATAATGTACTTGCACATATATACACATACACAGGCATGTGTTTATGTATGTGTGTAAGTATATGTATGTAAAACACCCATGACCAAGTCGGACCAGTATAGTAAGTAAAACACTGTTATGAAATGTGTTGTGTAAAATTCATTTCTCTGAGCTTGGCAAATAACTGTTATGGAAATTATGATTTTTTTTTCATATTTTGGTAAATAACTTTGCAAGGGAGCATGTGAATGTGCCAAGTAATATCTCATTTTGAAGACAGTATTGTTGGTTCTAACATGGTAAAAGAATTGTGCCTGTATGTTTGACACGTGCAGATATCAAAGTTTGTTTGGGACTTATGGTTATGGAAATTATGATTTTTTTTCATATTTTGGTAAATAACTTTGCATGGGAGCATCTGAATGTGCCAAGTAATATCTCATTTTGAAAAGATTATTAATAGTTCTAACATGGTAAAAGAATTGTGCCTGTATGTTGTACTCATAGGCAGATATCAAAGTTTGTTTCAGACTTAGGTTATGGAAATTATGATTTTTTTTTCATATTTTGGTAAATAACTTTGCAAGGGAGCATTTCATTATGTGAAGTAATACATCATTTTGAAGACAGTGTTACTCCTTACAACATGGTAAAAGAACTGTGTCTGTGCACTGTACACACGTACAGATATCACAGTGTGTTTAGTCTTGTATGAATATGAAAATTATACATTTCCAATACTTCTCATTATTATGCCCATATCTTTGCGAGGGAGCACAGTAATCACACAAATGATGCGTCATTTTGAAGCTGACATTCAGATGCACAACGTCTACACTGATATGTAGGCTCTGTTACAGGTGATGAGATATTATGCTTTGTTTATTTATCAATTATGAGAAATAATATATCATATTTCTGTGAATATCTCATGAAAGGAGCGTCACACAGTAATGGTTAAGGTATCATTTTAAAACTGACATTCATACTAACAAATTAAATTCAAATTGTATGGGTCTGCATGGTACATAGAACAATATATTGTGCATTGCTTTTCCAAAAAGGTAAAAAATGGGCACAATATCAGCATTCATTGCCAAATATTTAATAATGACTTTGATATGCACTATCAACATTTACACTGCTGGAAAGGTCAGTGTCTGCTGAATAACTTTCGTGTTTACATTTTTAGTGTATCTCTTATAAGAGTTATGAACATTTGTTTTCTGTATAGTATTACAAATGGATTTTCTGAAAATGAGCTCAGGCTGTACTGTTGTTCCTATGGTGGAATTAAGCAGGCAGCTTTTTCTGAGCTGCTCCAGAGTGAATGAGTTAAATTATGACAACTTTTCTGTAATAGTTTTGTGTCTATGAAAAAGCAGATATATTTCTCTGTATCAAAGATTTCTGGGGAATCTAAAAGCTCACATTTTGTGTAATATTTGCCATGATACCACCCTTTATAAATAATATTTAGTGTAAAGAATTCTCCCCATTCCACTTTAGCATCGTTGATTAAATCATTATAGGTTCATAGGTTCATAGGTTCATACTAGGCTATCTGCCCTGGGGCAATTATAAGCCTAGCCTGATTCTGTATGGCTTACGCCACCCCTTGATTTGAGTATACTGTGCCCTTTTTAAGGTTTAGTTTACTGTGCTTCTGTCTAATAGTGACACGGGATACTTGTACCATCACTCAAGCCTTTAATTTAATAAACAATTTCTTCTGAACCATGCTTAATAGACAACCTATAACCAAACTGTTTTCCACTAGATCAGGATAATAACTCCTGTGAATAAGACTGCAGAGGTCTGAGTACTGCTTTACTAGATTCAGACATGCAAAACTACGTCAGGCTTATTAATAGAAAATTAACATAATAAGTAGAGTCAGTGCGCCCTAAATAAAGTTTAAA
>NC_056732.1:1757195058-1757230126 GCF_019279795.1 Protopterus annectens | reverse complement strand
TTAACAAAATGTAGTAACAAAGGGACAAAAAGAAGTATCACTAGTACAAGTTAAACTCCTTTCTTTGCCATAACTAGATTCATATATTGCTAGACTACTACTGGTCATAAACTCATGTGATGATTCTACCTGTGTAACAGGTTGAATGGTGGGTGATATTAGACTTGACCCTTGTATTAAAAGTACATAAAATTCAGTATTTTGCTTCCTTATAACTTCATCCCTTATACTATAAATCAAAGGTAAGGGATACCCCTTATCCAACAATGTCTGCTGCATTACATCACATTCACCGAAAAAATCATTAAATTCAGAAACCATTTGGGCTGCTCTTACAAATTGCCCCTTACTGATTCCATGTTTAACATGTGGTGGATGACTACTAGTGTAGTGTAAATAACAGTTATAAAATGTGTGCTTTCTATATATTTTAGATTTAATTTCCCCACCTTCCATCTTGGATAATTTAACATCCAAATGCACTATACAATTTGTCCATTTCTAGTTTGCTTAAATTAAAAGCATATGATAGATTTACATTCTTTATCACTAGAAACATAGTGTAATGTACAAATTCAAATAGTAGGTGGATGTAATGCAACATTAATAGTGATGTGAATGTCTCTTTAAGGAACATGTATTTTTTTAAACCTGTAGGTTCCTGAATTTTTAAATGAAGCATGTGAGGTATTTACTTGATGTCATTGGCTGGTGGTAATTATGACACTGGTATAAATGGCCGGGCATGCTTGTTAAATGGTGTCTGAAGAAGTTTGGTGATTTTAAACCTGATGAAAGTGCTTGCCAATAAACAGTATTTTACTGGATTTAGCACCTTTGGTTCTCTTCCCTTGCTGCTAACTTTGAAAACTGCATTTCGATAATCAAAGTTTACATAATGGCATTTGAGATTTTGATTGTAAACCAAAATTAATGTATATGTAATGTTTAGAGCTTCATTATTACAGGCATGACATACATGATATGAATATGTTGTCAATACACTAAAAGTCTCATATTTAGCTGTATACTTGACAGAAATAACACAGGAGGCTTTAATTTACAGTAATAAACTACTGAATATAAACAAATAATGAAATATTGCTTAAACATTGTAGAACAACTATTCATTAACTTTAATATAACAGGGAATAGAAGGGTCTGAAAGTACATTGATCTTATGGTGAGACACACCACAAAACATTTTAAATTGTTGTGCAACAGCCTTTCATATTTTATACTATTAGTTGATTATTTAAAAAACTATGCATAGATAAGGAACAATAATAAGAGATGTAAGCATATCTTACTTTAACATCTTTTTTTTTTCAAAACAAGTTTATTGTTTTAACATGCAAGAGAAATATCATAACAATTTTATACAAGTAATTAAAAATAGATATGATTATAACATTCAACAAAAAAACTAAAGTATTTACAAAGACATCCACTACAATCAGATCAATTAATTAAACTAAAATACCATGCTATTAAAATTAGGATTTTTTTAACAAATTTTGTAAATTATCCCATACAATATAATAAGATGTTTTTCTAGTTGTTCTTGACCTAATTGTGTTTATTTCCATATGGCACACTATATTCATAACATTTTTAAATTCATTGAACGAAGGAGGTATATCTGAAATCCAATTTCTGGTTATTATTTTCCTAGCCACTGCTAGAATAGACCATAACAAGGGAAGCTTAACCTTTTAACACTTTGAGGTACAGGTGTGTTGAATAATATAAGAGATTTAGAAATAATGAAATTATCTGTAAAAAGAGCCTGCAAAAATTCATTAATTGACTTCCAGTATTCTTTCAAATTTATACAGTCATAAAACATATGAGCCCAGTCAGCATTAATTTCTACATTACATCTCTTACATAGATTATCTTTATTATTTATTTTATTCATCATCAAAGGAGTATAAAAAGATCTATGTAAAAATTTCCATGTATAAAGTCTCCAGACAATGGAAGACGTAGTTCTATAGGCAGATTCCAATATATATTGTTTATCTTGTTGATTTGGTGGGTCCCCATTAATAGAAATGAAATAATTCCAGTATGAATCTACACTGTAAAAAGTTTCTTGTCTGATAATTTTATGTATGTATGAAAGTTTACCTTTATCAGAAACTTTATGTTGTAAATTTAATATCAAGTAATCAATCAGTGTTGGAATAGATTCTTTAACTGTTATAGACATTAGATCTATTTTATCAATGAGATGTTGTCTAAAGGTCTGAACCTCTAACCAGCAAGTTTCTCTTAGATCAAATTCTTGTTTTAAGTAATCTAGATTTTTAACTTTATTATCAGATATCAACTGATACCAGTACTTTAGATCATTATCTATAGCTAAATGAGTTCCTTCAGAAGTAGATGACAAAAGCATACCCTGAGTATACATTATAGGGAATATAATAAAATTCCATTCCCTATACTTAGGGTGCATGAATATAAAGTTACAATAGCTAATAATGATATTTAATGGGTAACAAACCATATGTTTAGGTGTAATAGGTGAAGTACAAAATTCCTTTAGTAACCATAACATGGAGTTATTTACAATCATATTTTTATGTTAAGGAGATTTTCATGAAGTGCATACTAATTAGCTCCCAATAATCTTTTCATTTTGCAACATATGACTGATCTATTAATAAAGTAATAACTTTTACAATAGAAGAGATAGTATATAAATTAAAGTCTGGAAAAGAAATACCCCCTTGAGACCAGCTATTAGTATGTTTCTTTAATGCAATCCTAGGTCTATTAGTTGCCCATAGGAAATTTAACATTAGTGTATTCAGTTTCTTGATAATTATTTTTGTAGGTGGAAGTATTATTGATTGTATTAAGTATAAAATCTTGGGGAATATTATCATTTTAATAATTGTAAGTCTCTCCTCCATAGTAAAAAACATATTATTCCAGGTATTAAAAAGGTTTTGTATATTAAGAAAACAGGTATTATAATTATTATATATAATAGATTTAATATCTTTAGATAGTATTATACCTAAATAAGTTATCTGACCTGAATTGGGTACATATTTAGTAAAATCACTAATGAGAATATTTTTTCGTGTATATATAGGTAGTATTTTAGTTTTTCTTCATTGAATATTAAACCAGAAATACTTTTAAAATTCATCATTTATCAAATAGAGACTGCATAGAAGAATTAGATCCTGCTGATGTAATTAGAACATCATCTGCAAAAGTTGAATTTTGATGTTGTATTTTCATCTATTTCAAAACCCTCTATGTCAGTACTGTTTCTGATCAAATTAGCCCAAGGCTCCATTACTAAAGTGAATAATAGTGGAGAAAGTGGACATCCTTGTTTTGTACCTTTAAAATGGGTATTTTTTGTGAAACATATGTTCCTACCTTAATATAAGCCAATGTTCCTTTGTATAAATGCTCAATTAGATTTACAAATGCATCTGAGAAGTTTGTGCACTTCAGTAAGGTAAACAGATAGTCCCAACTTACTGAATCAAATGCTGAACTTATATCAAGACTAATAAGTGTTAAATCTTTCTTTTTCCTATTTGCAAAATCAATTAATGTTAAAGTTCTTCTTATATTATGAAAAGTATTTCTATTTACAATGAAGCCTGTCTGATCTATATCTATAATACCGGGGATGATTGTCTTCAATCTATCAGCAAAAATACTCATAAACATTTTATAATCAACATTAAGTAATGAGATGGGCCGATATGAAGTACATCTAGTTGGATCTTTATTAGGTTTTAAAATTGGCGAAATAAATGTATATTGCCAAGATGGGGGGGTTATTAACTCAGTTTGTGCCAAAATAAAAACCTTATGTATTAATGAATATGTACTTTTAGAAAGGATTTTATATATCTCTGGTATAATACCATAATTACCCGGTGCTTTGTTTGATTTAAGCTTATTTATTTGTGTAATAACCTCTGTATATGAAATACTTTTGTCCAATAGTTTAATCTGTTGTTTATTAAGCTTTTTATTCATGTTTGTGGTTATAAACTCCTTTATTTTATCTTTAGGTTCCATGTTAATGTTATTATGGTTAATTTTGTGAAAGTGATTTCTAAATTCATCTAGTATTTCTGGTATACTAGAAACATTCTTCTTTTCCCTTAGAGAAAAGATTCCTTTGATATGGTTTTGTTTATTCAACCTTTTTGTTTTATTTTTAAGTCTATGTAAGTATTTGGGGCTTATTGAATAAGACAAAAAATTGTATTTCTCTAAAGTTATTTTAACTTTATGAGTTAAAATTTCTTTGTATTTCTCATTTAGTTTGTTTATTTCTTCAATAACTTTCTTGTCCATAATATTTTCTTTATTATCATGTTTATAAGAGTCTAATTTACTTTGAATATCTAACAATTCCTTATCCCAAGATTTCCTTTTATTATTATACCATCTGATACTTTGTCCATATAGATATGATTTTAAGGCATCCCAAACATAGACAATGGAGACTTCAGGAGTATTATTTATGTCTAAAAAATGTTTTACTTCTGAAAGTATATATTCTTTATAGTCTTTTAGTTGAGTTAAGTATGCTGGTATCCTTTTGATCTGAACATCATGAGTATTTTTTATCATGAATTCAAAAACAATTGAATTATGATCAGATATAGGACATGAAATGATTTTGGAATTAATTAAATCTGTTACCATCTGGTTAGAAATAAAGACCCTATCTATTTTTGAATAAGTTTTGTATCTGTTAGAAAAAAAGGTGTATGGTAATGATTTTGAATCTATCTGATTATTAATATCATTCAAATGATAAGAATTAGCAAAATCATTTAAATGTTTTGCATTAGATGTAATTCTTCTTTCTCCTATAGTGGTAGTATCACTTTCATGTAGTATACAATTAAAGTCACCAGCTAAAATAATATCTCCTATAGAGAATGATATGATCTTATCAAGATGATGTTTCACTGTATTAATACCAATTCCAGGTATCCAATATACATTAATTAAAGTGTAAGTCTTCCCATTAATTTGTATTGTAACCATACAAAACATTCCTTTGTCATCCTGATAAGACTTAATGGTTTTAGGAATGGGCATACTTTTATTCCATAAAATAGCCACTCCTCTTTTTTCTGAGTGTGCTCTGAACTAGCCAATACTGTATATTTGTTTGTGGCTAGTTTATCAATATCTTTTTCAAGAGATGGGTTTTTGCAGGATGACTAAGTTGGCCTTATGTAAATTAATGTATCTTATTAGGCTTGCCCTTTTACATGGATTATTCAATCCATTAATGTTTAAAGAAATTCCTTTTAAAGATGTCATTTGGCATTTTTAAAACTTAAGAATCTTATGATCAAAATAACAAATAACAACATAAGTAATGTTACATCTCCTCCTTTAGGTGTACCTTTAAATATAGCTGTATTTATTGAATCTCTTATGGGATTTTGTATAGGATTCAATTTTGTTTGTAGTGACAATGAGTGTACAAAATATATTGTGGATGTCAAAACTATATACATATAACAATGAACAAGTGAAAATAATGTAAGGATTAAAGCTTGCATCCAGCCTGGAGTTTAAAACTCCAACTTAGAGTAGTATTTACCACTCAAGTTAACCCCTACCCTAAGCAGCAGTACCTCAGCTACCACCTTATCAATTTAATACTGGTTATATTTAACTTAAATTAACAGCTTTCAATTCAATTATCTAGCAAGACAAGACTACACATTTGGTAAAACAGCATCATATAAACTAAAATAAACTTTTTTTTTAAAAAAACTATTCATACCACTATATACATCTATGTAATATAATATACTTGTATTCAAATAGCATTCAAATAATCTTGATATTAGGAACCAAGAGGAGAGAGAGAAATAAAAGATGTGAAAGAGGGGAGAGAGGAAAGAAAGAGAGAGGGGAAAAAAAAAGGAAGGCATATTTACATATTAATTTATTCAAAGTATGTAAAAATAAGTTCTAACATTCATTTAAATCAAAAACTTTGGCTAATATGGTTCAGACATTACATATATTAAGATGCATCTATTTTCTGTCATGTAAATGCAGTCAACAGCTTCCAAAAAACCTTGAATTGCTTGTATATGAGCATTTTACTCATACTCATTATTGTCAATAGAATAAAATATTATATTTATAGAAATTGTTATAAATCATACTGCATGGTTATGCAAATTCTCAGAAACACTTGCATTATGGTAAAAGCCATCTGTATTTTGTATGTCTATACTACTGCTTTAAAATATATCACATGACAATTTCTTCCAGAATAGAGTTATAAAGTTATTTATGCTTGTCAATCAGATGAATTAAATGAGTTATAGTAATGTATATGTTTGGAACATAAGTTTTTAACACAGATTAGTATGCTGCAGTCAAGTAGATTTTCAAAACACTTGAATAAATGTTTCATTTTCTATGCCTTCTAAAATAAGACATTTACTTACTACAAGAAACTGCATCATTTAAAATCATTATAACTGACATATGTTATGAATTATAACATAGATATTTAAGTAATTATATAAAATAACTCACATTTAGATGTTAAAGAGTTCATTTTCCTTCACATAGTCGCATTTGCATCAGTTCTACTTCCTGGTAGAGTGTTCTTCCTGAATCTGCAATGTGTCAGTGTGATATCTGGGTCAAAGGTCAGATTGACTGCTTTCAGCTTCTCTGTGAGAATTCTGAGAGTTGAAGCTTTTGAAACAACTCAAGGACACTGTTCATGAGGTAGCCCACATCCCATATTGTCTCCCTTAACATTTTGGTGGGAAACTTGTTAAAAACTAGTGACAAACATTCATTTAGCAGTGTAAATGCATCTAAACATGACAAAACCTTCGCGATGTATTTTACAGGTTATTACAGCCTCTATGTAAGTGAAATTAAGCCCAAAGTTATTAATAAGTAATAAAACTCAATATTTTTGTCCCAACTCAATTTTTATGCAAATCTTATTATTTACTGTGTCTATATGATCAAAAGCATTTCTATATATTAATATAAAAAAAATAAAGAGAAATAATAAAGAAAAGAAAAAGAGAGTAGAAAATAAAAGAGTGTAAGGCAGAAGTAAAAAAAATGTAAGAGAAAGCTATAAGAAGTATATACAATGGAATATTACTTACTGTTTATATTAATAGAGTTAAAAATAAAACATATTATTTACTATTATTTAGTTCTAATTATTATTAGTTAAAGCATGGCAGATTATTTACAAACAAGCAAAAGCAGTATAATCAAGAAAGTATAATTAGGAATAGCATTTGAAGAACATATAAACTTTTTACAAGGAATAAATATGTTATTAATCTGTTAATCATATTTTCATTACTCTTCTCTCCCTGCCCTCCCCCACCCTTTACCCACTACATAATCTAAATAGAATGTCATTGTTTAAACAAAGAAAAGAAGAAAAGGAGAAAAAAAGAGAAAAAATGTATCAAATTACTGACCTTACTTCTCTTTTTCAGAAAGAGAAACAAATTGAATAATAGCTTGTTATTAGTTCCTCAGATATTTTGACTGGTTATGAAACAAAACATTTCTTTGCACACAGAGAATAACTTTGATTAAATATTTTTCAGAATATTTGTGGCTTTCTGGAAATGCAGGAACTATATTTAAAAAGATTAATAATGAAGTAAAATGATGAGAGAAAAAAAAGAAAAAAAAAACATAGAACAAATCATTTGTTTTTTAGTCTCTTCTTCTTCTCTGAAGTCTTCCACGAGGTTTCAGTTGCCAGTCTCTTTAATGAAGGACTAGCCCATTCCATTTCCTCTATTTTATTTTTTTTGATAAACAGTAAAGCAGAGTCTAAGTCATCAAAAATTTTAGGACCATCAGGAAGGAAGATTTTTAGCTTGGCAGGAAACAGAGGGTATGTTTTAAACTCTGCTTTTTTAAGCTCCCTTATTAGTGGCAGAAAAACTTTTCTTTTAGCTATTACCAAGGAAGAATAGTCATTGTCAAAATGCACAGTTGTCTCATTAATCTTAACAGGAGCTTTAGCCCAAGCAGATTTAAGAACCATCTCTTTATCAAAAGATGATAGAAATCTAACTATAACTGATCTAGGATAGTTTTTGTTAGAGTTAGTATTAGCTATAGATCTATGTGCTCTTTCGATACCAAAAGAGAATGCTTCTGGTAAGTCTAAAGTTTTAGGGAGCCATGTTGTTAAAAAGAAGTAATATTGTTACCTTCAATATTTTCTGGCAGTCCAAAATCCTAATGTTATTGCGCCTAGATCTATTTTCCAGGTCATCCAGCTTTGTTTGTAAATGTGTATTTTGTTTCAGCAGAAACTCAATGTTGATTTCCTCTTCTTGGATTCTATTTTCCATGTCATTCACAGCTTCTTCTATGCCTGTCATCTGGATCTTTTGTTGTCGCAGGTCTATATGTAACAAGTCTATTTGTTTTGTAGTTTTTTCTATGAAGGTATCTATTTTAGTATCCATTTTATCCATCTTAGCAGTAAGTTGCTGGATTATAGTTATCAGACACTGAAGTTCTTTCTTGATGCTGGAGTCTTGAGAATTTGTCTTACTGGAACTCATTTCAGACTGATAAACTGACAGGAAAATTTCCAAAGTGATTTCTGACAGGAATATTGTTAAAATTTCCTTTCTTTTTTAGATATAGTTCAAGAACTATATAAAACAAACATATTTAGAAAGAAAATTACTTCAAAAATTAATTTTTTAAGTAATTAATTCCTGTCAGTGTAATGAAATTGGTGGAGCTGAAGAAATCTGCTGCTATCCTGTGTTTATCCTTGGCCACGCCCCCCTTGCTTTAACATCTTAATGAACACATGTCACTGGAGAATTTATATGTTAAATGACAAGTTAAGATGTGAAATAATTATATTAACAATGCTTTAAAGGATGCGGGTTCATTTTTATTTTACTGTTAATGGCATCATATTTGATTGTAATAAAATAGACTTTTTTTGTCAGAGTATTGGATGGATGTGTTTGCTTGAATGATTGGACTAATCAAGCAAGGAGTGTTAGACTCTGTTGGGGTTAAGAGGGATGTTAAAAGCAAATATTTAATGTTACTTACATGTTTTAGCTTTTTTTGAGTGTCCACAATTGTAACTAATTTATGACGTTAATGTTCACATGATGATTACTAAGCACTTATTTACTAACAGAGTGTCATTATTTATCAGAAGTAAATGTATAAGCAGTCCTTTACTAACAGAGTTTTATCTATCCGACGTATGGGTATAAGCAGTTCTTTACTAACAGAGTGTCATTATTTATCAGAAGTAAACGTATAAGCAGTTCTTTACTAACAGAGTGTTATCTATCAGATGTACATGTATAACCAGTTCTTTACTAACAGTGTTATTATTCATGAGAAGTAAACGTATAAGCAGTTCTTTACTAACAGAGTGTTGTTATCTATCAGACGTATGTGTATAAACAGTTCTTTACTAACAGAGTGTCGTTATCTATCAGACGTATGCGTATAAACAGTTCTTTACTAACAGAGTGTCGTTATCTATCAGATGTACATGTATAAGCAATTCTTTACTAACAGAGTATCACTGTCCATCAGGAGTACATGTATACTTCTGATCACTTGGACAAATGGCATTTATTAACTGTATTTCCATAAATGTCAATGGATTAAATAATGGATGCAAGAGGGGTAGCTTAAACAGATATTTTAAGTTGTTTAAGTCTCAAGTTATTTTTTTATAGGAAACATACTTATTAACAGAAGACATACATAGGCTATATACCAAAAACTACACTATATTATCCAGTTCACAATATAATCAAAAAAGGGGGGGCTTGCGATGTTATGGAGAAATTCACTGCCTATGCCTATGGTTATAGAAACATATCAAGATGATAAAGGTATGCTTTGTACTGTAACTATATAGTATAACAAGGGTCTATATTAGAAATTAGAATTGCGAAAGCTGACTTTCATGAATACAAGTCCATCGACACATAAATGTCAATGTACTAAAAGAGCAAAGTACAACAATAACGAAAATAAAAATGATGAATGTATTTCCGGAAGCAACAGCATCATACAGGTAAGGTAAACCTAAGTGAACAAACCTAATGTAAAACACTTTTCCAAATGTTCTTGGAGGGGTCAAGCCCCCCTGCACCCCCACACCCCCACTTAAATATACCAACTCCCGAGACCGCACTACAGTGGGGAAAAGGATTTATTTCCTCATCCCCATGATCACCCTTCTGGCCAAGAAAATATGTTCGGCATTCTGAATTTTGCTATTTTTGTACTTCGCTCTTTCAGTACTTTGACATTTATGTTTCGATGAACTTGTATTCATGAAAGTCAGCTTTCACGATTCTAATATAGACCCGTATAATAAGAGAATATTAACTCTTATTAACTTGTATTAGATTCCAGGAAAAGTAATTTAAACAGTTGGCTAACAGCTATAACAAGTAATTCAAAACTCAAAAGGCAGTATCATTCTAGCAGAAGACTTTAATGTTGTATTGTCACTAAGTGATATTAATACAATAGGTAAAAGGAGAATACATGCATCTGGAAAGGCATTGTTAAAATTTACTGAATTGATTATATTACTTGTTTAAAAGAATTTAAGGACTTTTTGTTAAAGAAATCCTTTCATTTATAGAAAGTAATAATATAGAAGATATTTTAGAAATTTATTTATGGTATGCACTAAAGCACATCTTTTTGGTACAGTCACTAATTGGTTATCAAATAAAAAAAAAACAATGGGACAAAAAAATTACATGAAATACAAAAAACTAATAGGTTAAATTTAGAAACTCAGACACATAAAAATGATAATACAGAAGAGATTAATAAGCTAAACAACAAATATTTGGACATCTTAAGCCATAAAAGTAAAATCAACTGTGAAAAGATTAAGATGATTAAATTCTCTATTAACCCAAACTCTGTGTGCAGTTTCGTACCAAAAACAAAATTACTCAGTAAGTCCAATCACATAAAAGAAGTCTACTCACATAGGAATAAAAGAGAAGTAACACAGATAGAAGATATTCTAAAGGAATTCAGAAATGATTATAATAAAATCAATCAAAATAATATATTAATACATCCAGAAGAAATAATTAACATATCTATTAAAAAATACAAAAACTAAGTTATTTGATGACGAAATGACATTAATTGATAAACTGATCTCTATCTCTGAACTTCAAACTCAAATTTGTTAACTGAAACCTAATAAAGCACCAGGTAATGATGGGATTATATCTGAACTTTATAAGCTGATAAACAAAGAAGCCCTAGACATGCTACACAACATTTTTTCTGTAGTCAAGGATATAGCTAAAATTCCCCCTTCCTGGAGATATACCCTTATCTCTCGAATTTTAAAAACTGACAAAGATCCTATTGAATGCTCTTCATACAGGCTGATTTCACTTGTAAATGTAGATTATAGATTGTTCATGGAAATTCATGCTAATAGATTAAATATACTTTACCCTCCATGATTGACGAAGATCAAACTTGCTTTATCTTAACCAGAAATACTTATGATAATATTAAAAGAATAATCACAATAATTAACTATGCAAATAAAACCAGAAAGAACTTAACATTAATGATTCTTGATATTAATAGTGCTTTTGACTCAGTAAACTGGAAATATCTCTTGCTGGTTTTAGAAGAATATAATTTATCAAGTAACTTCACACTTCATGTTAATTTTCTTTATAAAGATTGTTTTACATATGTCAAAATAGGTACTTTTACTCCTGATTCTATACAAATTTTGTAAAGAACCATACAAGGATGCCCTCTTTCAGCTCTGCTTTTTTACCCTAATTATGGGACCATTTGCTAATTTTCTCAGATCAAATATAGATACAAAAGGTATCAACATAAATGAGAATTTAAACTCAAATTCATCTGCTTGCTGATGACATCCTACTGACATTAAATGAAAATGATAATTCTCTATCTGCAGTTTTCTTAGCAATGGATATATTTCACATAAAATCTGGTTTAACATTTAACAATGACAAAACAAAAATCCTACATATAAATACAAACAAGAATAGAATGAAAAATAAATTAATGAAAAGTATTGTCAAAGAGAAGAAAATGAATTAATTTAATTTATTGTACTTTAATTTAATTTAATATTTGTTTTACCAGGATAAATCCAACTGGACAACAGGTGTTCATTTTCAGTGGAATCATGGGGAGAAAGGCTCTAAGAAGTTACATTATGAATACACAGGTTATTAAAGAGTGACATTTGAATGTAATAATAGTAGTTGGATAGCAAGTGGTAAAATGCTAACATATAAAAGGCAAAAAACAGTTAAATGCAAAACAATCTCATAGTACATAATTATTTAGGAATAATTATAAGAGATAACATTAAATATATCATAAATTAGAATTATACTAACAATATAAATAATGTAAAAAATCTAATAAACAAATGGAATACAATTTTCTCATGATGGAAGAGAGGTTATCTATAATCAAATGATTATCTTACCACAAATCTTAAATATTATACAATCACTAACATTACCATCCACAAAAAAATTGTATTAAAGAATTTAACATTTTAATTTTGAGATTTCTCTGGTATCCCAGTAAACCAATAATTGCTTTAAACCAGCATTGGAGACTGGGTAGCAGAAGGGATAGGGCTACCAGATCTAGAATTATATTCATTATCATCAATTATAAAAACAATATGGGCCGGATTCATGAAGGCTTGCATGGAGTCCAAGAGTAGTGTAAGCCGGCAGACAGCCAATATGTCTGCCGAGCAATCCAGCAACAGCCAGCAGGGGCGTGCATGAGAGCTCCTAAAACTACTCTTGCATGGACAGTGTTATGTTATGCAAATTACCAAATTTTCTGCTGAAAGCTATGCAAATGAGGTAAACTTGCGATCCAGGAAACACTAACCTGTCCATGGAAGAGTAGAGTTCTTTGCAGAAATGTACTCCATAGGTAACGGAGTACAGTTCTGCAAATAGCAAAACGGAGCTATGACAGCTCCAAATAAAGGATGCATCCAGTTGAGGAAGCATGCCAATGGCCAAATATAAGGCCATTGGCATTTTTATATGTTGAAAATTAATAAAAATCAAAAATTTTTCCCCGATCTCCGATGTTTAAGTGTAACGCAGTGCTGCACAAATGTGCGGTGCTTTAAAAAACAGAAAATAAAAAAAGCAAACAATAGGCATTCGTATTAAAAATATTATTCTGCCATGCAGGTGAATGGCAGGCTGAAGACAACATGGCTACTGAGTAGTGGTTGCTAAGGGGGAAAGCTCAGTTTGAGAGATGTAACCAAGCATTAGTAGGCAATCCTATGCAAATGAGGATAAGGATAGTGAATCCCAATTTTCCCTGGCATGTGAGCCATGTCCCTAGAGTGTAAGTGTAGGAGTTGGGGAGTAGTAGAATAGAAGATAGGTGACATCATGAGGGGGTATGTATTAAAGACTGTAAGCTTATTGGAGCAGAGTGGCTTGTGTTTGCTGTGAGTTACTCAGGATTGGAACAGGTGTGTCTACAGTTGTTTTAGCTGAAACGCAGAAACTGAAGGTGTACGCCATGGATATCACTGAAATTTCTTGCAAACGTGCTTACACTGTGTGCGCGCGTGTGCATGCCTGTAAACCTGTCTAAGCCTGTGTGCATGCGTGTGCACCCGTCTAAGCCTGTGTAAGCCTGTCTAAGCCTGTGTGCATGGATGTGCACCCGCCTAAGCCTGTGTGCGCACGTGTGCGCGTGTGTGCGAGTGTTTGTGCTAGTTTGCGCGGTGCTGCCCTGGGCGGAAACAGAAAGGGAAAAGAAAGGAAAAGAAGTAGTAGGAAGTTAACCAAGGAGAACTAGCAGAGCTGCCAGGTGAAATATATCAGAATCAGCCAATTACACAGGCAGTACACTAGCCCAGCCCAGCACTTAAAACTCTGCAAAAAACATTCCCCCATGTTTTTCTCAAAAAACACTGCAACACTGCAGTAAACAAGGAGAAGTGAAAACTTAAAAAGCTTAACTCAGACAAAAAAATGTTAGGGGCTGCCATTGCTATTATAAGCCAACATGTGCAAGATGCTGAGGGTGGTGCCATTGCGAATGCTGCTGAGCAACCCACAGTGAGGAGACGGAGAAGAGTGTACAGACCCAGGGTAACCTACCAGGGGCTACATGAGCTGGAGATAGTGGAGCGCTATAGAGTGGACAGAGAACTCCTGCAGCAAATTGTTAAGCTGTGCAGGCCACGCCTCACACACAGCACCAACAGAGGGGAACCCATCCCAGTGGAAACCAAGGTATGTGTTGGCCTAAGAATACTAGCAACAGGTACCTTCCAGAGACCAATTGGTGATATGATGGGGATTTCACAGGCATCAGCATCCAGAGTACTGCACTAATTCCTGAATGCCATGTCAGCACATGTCGGTGATCATGCATATTTCCCCAATTCCTGTGAGTCATTGGCCAGCAATATGCATCTCTTCCAGCAAATAGTGGAATACCCTGAGGTAGTGGGTGCAATTGAATGCACGCACATACACATCAAACACCAGCCGGTGAGCAGGGTAGGGCCTACATCAATGGCAAGGGCTTCCCCTCCATCAACTGCCAGGTCATGTGCGATGCCCAGGGCATAATACTGAATGTGTGTGCTAGCTGCCCTGGAAGCTACCACGATTCCCATATCTGGCATCTGATGCAGCTGTACCAGACATTTGCCAATGGGGACAACTCTGACGGTCACCTAGTGGGGGATGTTGGATACACACTGGAGCCGTGGCTGATGATACCCATCAGAAATGCACACACACCTGAAGAAGAACTCCATAATGAGGCACACGCACAAACACAAAATGTAATCGAGCATGTGTTTGGGATGCTCAAGTCATGTTTCCGGTGCCTGGACACATCTGGTGGAGCCTTGCAGTACTCACCAACTACATGTACCCAAATTGTCAAGGTATGTGCCATGCTACACAATATGATCCTATGAAAACAGCTGCAGCAGGACCAGCATGGGGCAGGGCCAAACAGCCCCCCACCATTGCCAAGGCCATCACAGGCAGAGTGTGACTCGGAGGAGGAACAACCTGAGCCTGCCCCAGTAGGCAGAAGGAGGCATGCCCAGTATGCCTTGGCCTTTGCAAAGAGGCAACACATAGCACATACACTGGCTCAGTAGGAACCCTGGAAATGATACCTCTCTCTGACTCACACATAAAATAAAAGGGATCCCTAACTTGACACTACCTGTTTTCAAACATGTATAGGGAGTGTATTATATGCATCCGACATAGGCAGCCCTGCAGCACCACCTGAGGCATGATTGCCATGTTTTAAGCAATATAAAGCAGTGCTAAGCAGCTTTTACCAATATTTAGTATATGTAAACAAAATTGCCCGCGCTAACTAGCGCAATGTCGGGCAACGTTGAGCAATGTTGGGCAAGGTCGGGCAAAGTTGGGCAAAGTTGAGCAAAGTCAGGTAAACATACTCATATTTGCTGTACTGTTCCTTAAGCAGTCTGGTCTGCCCAGCATGAAAATAAAAAGCAGTGACAGGGCTCGAACCCAAGATACTATGCACTATAATCAGAGTACTGAACCACTAAGCCATGACAGCATTTCACTGGCACAGACACAGCAGGACAATTGTACAGTAATGCAAACACAAAGAAATGCTGTATCATGACCCTAAAGAGGCATATGGGTAACCTCCCCCACAGGCCTATGCAGACAGAGAACAGCAGGCCAGGCGGTGTGATGTGGGTTGGGTAGGCTATGAAGTCACAATCTAATATACGTGACATTGGACGCTAAGATCTGTAGTACAGTAGTATGCCTCAAGCCAGTATGATAGGCAACAGTACAGACTGAAATGGTGTACCTTACATAGCAGTGCAGGCCTAGCAAATGTGTATAAGTGTCAGGTGAACCCCTCATCCTATGTACACCCACAGTAACAATCAGGTGTGCCCCCGGGTAGAAATGTACAAAGAATAGCTGTCCCCCCGTATGTAGAAATGTTGATAAGTCTATGCAAAGTGTCTCATGGAAGCCTTGCAGGCACAACATGATCCCTGTTGAGTTATGACACTAACGTGAGCCCTGCAGTAAAAATACAACTTGATTTTCCGCACACATATAGTATAAATGTGTATACCGGGCATGCTCACACACTTCAACAAATGTAGTGGATTTCATTCAGCAACACACTGAAAGGTCATATTGGGCATGCTCACACACTTAAATAAACAAAGCAAATGTCAGGCAACAACATACTGAAAGGTCATACTGGGCATGCTCACACACTTAGGTCATGTCTGAGTACAGCAGTGGGCCACACATATCTGGCAGTTGCATATTTCACCCCAGGAACCTGTCACTATTCACCAGCCCTGCCTTGTGCACACAGTTATATGAAAACAGACACATATAATATATTGGAACCCTGTCATAATCAAACTATGTACAACAAGTACCTAAGTTGTTCATAGAAAGTGAAAAAGCAAAGAAGATCAATAAACCTGCAATCAGTATCATCAATAAACAATGTGCACTTCAAATATTATCCAATCCATGTTCTGGCAAAAGAATCTGTGAAGGAGTCCATAGAGAACCATGATGCTTCCTTCCGCTATGTCATAAATAGCAATGTACACTCATATATGTCCTGAGTGAGTGCAAACTGTAAATGACTGACATTGCCAACATCCTGTCAGACAGGCTCATACATACATGCCACCCTCTCACTGACAAAAGGCCCTATCATCATACCTGGAGATTGTGAAAGCACAGATATCACATATAGAATGGGTAAACAGCTCCTTCCAAACCTGAAAACACGGCATCTATGGGATTACATTGTTTCCCTAGCTGTGTCATAAGTGAACTCCAGAACAAACAGAGCCTGCACCTGAACAGTCTGTTGAGCCTCACCCTCTGTACAGGATATGAAACTGCTGAATGTGTTACAGCAACATTTGACACACTCCACAAGTGTTTGGTGCACAACAGACCATGGGAACTATTGTCTTATAAGCCTATTAAGCCTGATCTGCAAGGTCATGGAGTCCATCATGATGGAACTGATAAACAGAGTTATTGGGAGCCTACAAACACCCAACCTTACCAATTTCTGTTTGGTCATGGGCAGATCATGGTTCCCAAACCTGCTAGACTGTTTACAAGGCAGTCACCCAGGACATACATCAATGAAATGAGCTACACACGTCCCACATAGACCTTGAAAAGCCCTTTGCCAACATCCCAAACACATGTCGTATCCACAAAATCAACAACTTGTGCATAAATATGTCTGTCATCTGATGGATTGCCAACTGGGGCACAGATAGATCACACAAGGTAAGAATTGTGGTCTCCTGTACAAGCTGGTAACAACTGATTTCCCCCATGGCTCATTCCTGGGACCCCTCCTGTCTGGTCTATACTTTTCAGAAATACAGTCAAACACACGAGGGCTATGTTTAGCAAAGTTTGTGGATGACTGCCAAAAAGTTGTCATAATTGATGTTTGGGACAACAGAGACATCCTTAAAAAGGGTCTCAGTCAGACAGATGTGGTGTCAAAATTATGTCCTCGAGCTACAGTCATACAAATACCACATAGGTGCCAACACCCTAAATATGGAGGTGATAATAAGGGATCTATGGACAAACGTGGATAGTCATCTCTACTTTCAGAAACACATTCACAAAGTGGTCAGAAAATCATGCTATGTGTTCTCACAAACTGCCAAGGTCTTTGCATGTAGGTCAAAGGAGGTTCCCTCTACTCAACAGTCATCAGACCCGTCAGAGAGTACCACAGCACACCTGCGATGAATCTGACTAGGCACCTTCAACAGCTGGAAAGACCAATGAAGTACCTCAACAAGAGGATTACTGGCCACAAACAGTTGCCCCATGCAACAAGACTGAATTTAGCTCAATCTGTACTCCGTTGCATACTGTTTACTCAGGAGATCTCTGCCCAACAGACAGGTCCATGTCATGGCAACACTCAGATCTGCTCTGAGTTACAGCTCAATGGCACTAAATATATAGACCCAACTGATATTGCCAACATCCTGGCAGATAGGATCAGTGTTAACTTTACCCCCCTCTCACCCATTAAAGAGCACATCTCTATAATGGAAGACTGCAAAGTTGCTGTCATCATGGCTGCACAGGTAAAAAACACTCTCCAAAGCCAGTATCACAGCATCCATGGGACCAGATAACTTCCCAGGCTGTGTTCTACACAAACTACAGAACGAACAGACACCACACCAATGTACCATGATCAGTCATAGCCTGACCTCAGGCTTTGTGCCTGCTGAATGTGGCACAGTGATGGTTATCCCACAACACAAGGGTGGAGACACCACGGATCCCAGGAACTAGTGCCCCATTAGCCTGATGAGCCTGCTCTTCAAGGCCATGGAATGTATCATCATACAACTTATAAAAAAAGACATTGGTAATCTCCAAACTCTGGACCACAACCATGTTGGGTTTGTAAAATGCATATCATGGCTCCTAAACCTGATAGATGACATTGAAGCAGTCACCAGAACTGTAGACAAGGGTAAAGTTGTTCGCACAGCCTATGCAGATCTTGCCATGGCTTTCAAGACCATCCTACAGTCTGGAATTATAGATAAATCCACTAAACTAGGTATAAATTGCTATGTTACAGGATGGGTTGCCAACTGGCTTACTGACAGAACACACACTGTGAAAGTAGCAGACTCCAAGTATGACTTTGGACCACCAACGAGTGCAGTACCACAGGGTCCAGTCCTGGGTCCTGTCCTGTTTTGTATCTACTTCCCTGAAGTAAACTTTAACATGGAAGGTCTGTGGCTAATGAAGTTTCCAGATGACTGCAAACTAGGAGCCATAATTGTAAATACTAAAGATGTGGACATCCTACAAAAGGGCCTCACTGAGACAGGTGGCTGGTGTCAAAGCCATGGGCTCAAGCTCAATGCCAAAAAGTGCATTGTCATCCCCTTTGGTAAAAACTCTGTAACCATGAACTACAACATAGGCAGTAGTATACTTAACACTGAAAGTGTGATAAGAGACCTTGGGTCACAGGTGGACAGTGGACACAACTGTGATAATCACATCCCCACAGTAGTCAGGAAATCCTTCTATGTGGCACACCTCATCACAAAAGGTGTCTCATGCAGAATAGAAGAGGACATTGTTCCCCTCTACTCATCACTCACTAGATCCATAATAGAGTACAACGCCCCTTTTGCTATGTACCTCACAAGACATCTACAACAACTGGAAAGCCTGCAGCAATACCTCACAAAGAGCATTAGTGGCCTGAAATACATGCCATACACAGACCATCTCAAAATGCTCCAGCTGTACTCTCTCGCATATCGCCTACTCAGAGGTGATCTCTGCCTAACATACAAAACTATGTCAAACACAGAGCTGTTGGACATGCTCCATGTAAAACACTCACAATTCCTCTGATCTTCGGCCCCAAAACCATGAGTGAAATACAAAAGGAAGGGGTGTATCCATTTACCTTATGGATACCCACACCTTCAGGTTAGTGGCACAGCATGAGGCCTTGGAGACCATGCAAGTGCATCTAACATTGGGCAAAGCTGCTTATCAGATTGTAGCCTGCTACAGATCACCTACCTTGTCTTAGGAACCTCATTCAGTATTCCTGAGAATAGTGGAAAATATAAAGTTCCTATCAAAGACCATTATATGAGGAGATTACAACTACCCAAACATTGAGTGGGAGAATTACTTGTGTACAATGTCCTTTGCCCAATGTTTCCTAGAGTTTAAAAACTCAAATGCCATGGAACAGCTGGTCACCACACCCACTAGAGGTGACAACATACTGGACCTGATCATCACCAACATGGGGTACCAGTGTTCCACGACAGAGATAAACCCCTCACTGGTAATATCAGATCATAAAGTAATCACACTGGACATCCACATCCCACCCCCAGTCAAGGAAGCCACTGTGAAGACATTTTCAAAAGCAAACTGCAAACTTCCCAAGACCAAAGTGGAAAGTTCCAAAGCCCCCTTGCTATAGGATAATGCTATACAATCTGCCGAATCATTTACAAGTGCATTCTATGAGCATCTACAGGGATGCATGGATCGAGACATCCCAAATAAAACCAAGATGCACTCCTCCAAAAATAAGAAACCAATCTGGTGGTTGTCACCCATAAATAATAATACAACAGAAGGAGGAAAGGAACACATGATAGAGCAAACTTCACAAAAGGAAAGGCATCACTGATCATTATTAGGAAGACACAATGATCGCTCATAAAATAATCCAAGGCCAGTTTCTAAAGACAAATTACCAAGGAATGTAAGAATAACAACCACAAAGCCTTCGTTAGCTATACCAAACATTTAGGAGGCAACTTCCAAACTGCTGTCAGCTACTGAAAAATGGCAAGAAATACACTGAACCAACTTACATTGCCCACATCCTGGGGGACAGGTTCAGTGCAAACTCCCCCCATCACCCCCAAAAGGGCCTGTGTCCATCCCAGAAGAATTCAGAGCCCCAGACTTCATGGACATGCAGGTAAAGACAGCCCTATCCAAAGTTAAGAACACAGCATCAATGGGACTGGATGGTGTTCCAGGCTGCATCTTACACCAGCCCCAAAAGGAACTGCACTCTCACCTACATTCACTGTCCAGACTCAACCTTACCACAGGCTATGTACCCAAAGAATGGCATACACCAACAGTCATCCAGCTCCACAAAGGGGGTGCCACAACAGAACCTGGAAACCATTGCCCTATAGGTCTACTCAGCCTGGTCTGCAAAGCTATGGAGCAAATTATTATGGAACCCATAAACAGAGACATTGGGGACCTCCAGACACTGGACTCTACCCAACTTGCCTTTGTTAAAGGCAGATCCTGCCTCCTAAACCTAGTTGACTTATTTGAAACAGTTACCAAGGACATAGATGGAGGTGAAAGTAGTCCACACAGCCCACCTGGACCTCACTAAGGACTTTTGACACCATTCCCCACTCTGTCATCATGGACAAGCTTACCAGCTTGAACATTAACAGCTATGTCACAGGATGGGTGGGCAACTGGCTCACAGATCAAACACACAAGTTCAGAGTTGCGGGTGCCATGTCCGACTCTAAACCAGTCACAAATGGCATCCCACAGGTCTTGGTCCTGGGACCCCACCTGTTCAGTGGATACTGCTCAGAGGTACAGGCAAGCATGGGAGGAGTATGGCTGAAGAGGTTTGCAGATGACTGCTAACTGTGGTCCATAATCAACTCTACGGCTGACACAGACATCCTCCAGAAGGGTCTTACAGAGATAGATACCTGTTGTCAAAACAATGCCCTCAAGCAGAATGCCAAAGAATGCATAGTCATCCTCTTTGGATAAAACAAAGTGCACACCAATTTCCACACAGGTGGTAATCCAGTATGTACGGAGAAAGTAATTATGGCCCTGGGGACCCAGGTAGATAGTAAACTCTCCTTTGATGATCACATGGCCAAAGTGTTTAGAAATTCCTTCTATGTAGCCTACCTATTGTCACCTAATGTAACCCACTTTGTCTAGTCTGATGATGTCACCATCCTACAAATATACCTGTGGAAAGGAGAGCTCACAGCAATGTGTATAGCATGTCATGTAAATGCATATGCTTCTAGTATCATAAATTAATTAAGTAGGGGTTTGAATCTTGCACATGACAATTGTGTGCGTCTGTGATCTCCTTGGAGAAGAGTAACCTTTTTGGAGACTACTAAAACACCTTAAAAGTGACATACTTATCTTTGTCAAGTCTGATGATGTCACAATCCTACAAATATACCTGTGGAAAAAAGAGCTCCCAGTAATGTGTATAGTGCTTTGTGTTAATGCATACTCCTCTAATATCATAAAGTAGTTAGGTAGGGGGTTTGAGTCCTGCTCTTGACAGTTGTGTGCAATCTCCTTGGAGAGGCGCATCCTTTTTGGAGACTACTAAAACACCTTAAAAGTGGTATACTTATCTCTGTCAAGTCTGATGATGTCACCATCCTACAAATATACCTGTGGAAAAAAGAACTTCCAGTAATGTGTATAACGCGTTGTGTTAATGCGTACTCCTCTAATATCATAAAGTAGTTAGGTAGGGGTTTTAACTCCTGCACTTGACAACTGTGCTTGTGCATGATCTCCTTGGAGAGAAGCAACCTTTTTGGAGAGTACTAAAACACCTTAAAAGTGGTATACTTATCTTTGTCAAGTCTGATGATGTCACCTTCCTACAAATAAACCTGTGGAAAAAAACACCCGGTAATGTGTGTAGCACGTTGTGTTAATGTGTACTGTTCTTTTATCATAAAGTAGTTTGGTAGGGGTTTGAATCCCACACTTGGTGTGTGTGTGACACTGTTGGTCAATGTGTTGTGGGTTTTGCTTTTACTACTGTATGACATATCAGTATGACAACAGTATGTGCATTGCACATGTCAGGTAGCTGTGTGGCAAATACATATACATACCTGTGACCTCAATTATTTCATAGGTGGGAACCCTGCTTTCTCCATGAACACATCTGTTATATTTACCAGAGTGTGCTGCCACTTTCCAGACCTTAGGTCACATCCGTATGCTTGTGACAAGCCCAGCCACTGCAGTGATCCCTGGCCTAGGTCATCCATGTCACACACACTCATTACGGTTTCTATTGAATAGTGTGAGTGAGGGTTTATGGCTGAGGAATATTTCAGACCTGTTCAAACGCAGCAAAGTCTGTCAGTGATGGCTATTCATTATAGGTGTACAACAACCTTTGTGGATATGCATGCAGACCCCTTATTGCTGATGTGATCCACCGAGGGATTTCAAAATACCTTTGGAAATGTGATTACCAAAGGAGAGATGACTAACACTTGGCTGTATGTACACATCGGTACCTGTTCAACATGTTGGGGGCTACTACCTATGTGGTACTGTGGGGATACTATGTTTTATAAAGGTGGATGACTATGCTTTAGTTGGCTTATAGATTTACAGCATGGGTTTGACAACAGGTATCTGTCTGTATGATACCCTTGTGGATGATGTGTGTGTCATCTGGAGAATGCATTATAGGCCACAGTATGCATTTCCAGACATGGATGGACATATCCCTACTGTGATTGCTTGTACCTAAGAGAGCTATTTGCCAAACAGGAGTGGTCTCAGGAATGGGTGCAGGTGAATACCACTGGTTACTGGCAAAGTATAGTACCTGAAGGATCCAAATGTTAGTGTGTGTCGTTCATCTGTGTGTCAGTTGTCAAGACATCATCTAACGATTGTTTATGGTCAGGCTGTTGAGATTATGTATACTACCAGAATGCAAAACAATGACAGATAGTAACAGTATCACCCACAGCACAGTGTCAAACCATGTCATACACACATGTGTACCCAAGTTTCAAAATATGTGTAGTACAATGCATACTGGCCACCAATAGAAACTATGGAGTGTTACTGTGTAATACAGGGCATGTCACCCTGCCCATGTGTCCACTATGCACGTACATGCAGACAGTGCACCTCCACCATGTTCACAAATGTACACCTGCAAATCTGTGCTACCCACATCCCACACGTACTGTCCACTCTCTAACACATCCTGCCAATACTGCACACATCAGCCAAGTGGCACATGGCCGGACAATACACTATTGGAAGTAACCCTGGTGTAAACAATACTACATTGACAATCATAGCTTTAATGCATCATGCCTGCTCAGCTACACCTTCAAGGATATCATTACACTTTACTGCTGACAACATGCTAACATTGCTATACTGCTATAATGTCACCCTGTGCATCAGCACCATGTTAGCCTGTTCCTGCATCAATGTTACAGATGACAGGAGGTGGCACAGGTTTCATCATATGCACAGGGTGTGTTGTTGGTTTGCCAGAGGCCTACATTGAGTCATACAATTGACATGTATGTGTGTGTGTGTGTGTGTGTGTGTGTGTGTGTGTGTGTGTGTGTGTGTGTGTGTGTGTGTGTGTGTGTGTGTGTGTGTGTGTGTGTGTGTGTGTGTGTGTGTGTGTGTGTGTGTGAGGGCCAAGAGTACTGCTATGGACCAATGTTGATGTAATGTGTGCGGGTATGTGTTAGTCCTAGGTGTCTGGTTTATGTGTGTGTGTGTGTCTGCATGCACACAGTTCCACCATGTGGCTGCCATATACGGGGATTTGTGGGACAGCCACAGACTGTACCTGCCAGGCTTTACAGATCACCATCTCCAGCCATGGATACGGTACCTGTGCCTGGCAGGGGTTCTACTGACAGTTTCAGGTACTACACCAGACTGGGTACTATCCTCAGAGGTAGACAGATGTACACTGGACCCAGGTCCCTGCTGGGACTGGACAGAGCCACGTGCATGTGGTCTTCTAGGATGGTCTATGGACAGCCCACCCCCAACATTGCTGGGGCTGGTACTGGCACTACGGGAGTGGCTGTGACTTGAGGGACATCCGTGGCAACTGCCAGCTGCTGATGTTGCTGGCATATGTCCACGCTGATGTCTCAACCATCCCGCACTGTCCTGACACATGGACATGACATTGCAGAGGACATCTAATGTCTCACCCCAACGTCTATCAGTGACCTCAGTGTAATTACGGATGGCACCTGCTAAGTCACGGATACTGTAATTTACAGTGGTGTTATGTGCCCTCTGTGCCCTTAGTCCCTGTCTGGTGTACCGTTCCATACATGCCTGTGCCTCCATGACAGCATGGAACATGCGTGAGGTTGTAAGACCTGTGGCACGTCTGCCAGGGGCATGATGACCAGCAGTGCTCTGACGAGAACCCCTGGACATCTGCCTATGTGGTACAGTTCCAGACATCTGGGTATGGCTGCTGTGTCAGGATGCATGTGCCATAGATACGACACTGTCCTGGCCAATGCAACTGTACACTGTCCCTCAGCTAAGGGCATTGGTGATGGATGTATTGGCAGTATGGCTGTGTGCATGGATGGGGTGGACACTTGTGTACTGTCGATTGGTGGCCCAAAGACAGACCCTGGCAAATATGCCTGTGCCTCAACACACCTATCCTCATTATCACTATTTGGCTCAGTGACATTGGGTTCCCTGCTGCAGTGCACCAGCCCAACCTCAGCACCTGTGAGAGGAAGACAGGAAACACACTTTACGACCTGTACATGATGTCGGAACACATGCACACATGAGCACATGCACACATGCACACATTCACACATGAACACATGAACACATGCACACATGAACACATGAACACATGCACACATGCACACATGCACATAATTACACTCCTCACTAAAGCAGACACACACACACACACACACACACACACACACACACACACACACACACACACACACACACACACACACACACCACCAGCAGTCCAGAACATACTCAATAGTGGTTGATGGTGGGGTACAGTATCACAAGCCAAACAGTCATCTCACATGTGTCAGCATGCAGGACGTGTGTTGCTCAACAGCATGCAGTGCGAGTGTAGACAGTCCTTGCTAATAACAGTATACATGGCTTTGATGCATGTGTGTTGTTGTTCAGTGATTGGCCTCACCCTGGAATGCAATGTGTACATTGACACAACATTGCTGTGCAAGTATTAAAAGCTCTGCAATGTCCTGTGCACCATCACTCACAGGTATACATACCATGGCTGGATGTGTATCTGTGTGTCACATAGATATCCATTTCTGATTAGAGCGTCTGTGTCTTTAGCAGATAATTGTGGACACATGTTTAGCACATGCATGCTATGTATACACACAGGATGAGTGGTGCATGTATACCTGATGGAATACCATTGCTCAACATAGCCATTGTACAGTGGTTATGGTGAGTGTAGAACATATTGTGGACATGCCAGTGCTAGCCATGACATGGCATGCTACAACACAACTGCAACATTAAACATCACACATACCCAATGTGTGTCATGTGACCTATACACTCAATAGCATTACAAGATATATATGTGTCACTTTGTGCAAATGGTGATTGCTATGCATATTGTGTATAGGTGCATATGTTTGCACACACACAACATTGAGGTGTATAGCAATGAATGCTATGTGTAGTACTGTGGTTACTGTAACTGGATGGGGTGTAGTACAATGAGCCATCATCATGCAGCATCATGTGGTCACTCAAGGCTACTAATGTGTGCCAGACCGGCACCTAGCATGCTGTACCTGAACTGCAGTACCATGGCTACATTCACCATTTTACAGCCAGTTGTTACATGGGTTTGTAAGGTGCCCAATAGGGAGCATTGCCTAATATGAATGTGTTATGTGTTGAAGAGTGTCGCACCACCCCATGATACGCCAATACCCCTCAGGTATATTATGTGTGCTGTGTGGATGACATTTGGGATACTGGAGTGTGACCTTACAGTGGGTGTCATAATATGCCATCTGTAGCATATTAACGTGTACTGCATATGACAAAGTTGTGTATGTTGTGTGCATGTGTATCGACTCTGCCTATCCAATGTCCACTACAATGTAGCCACAATTTTGTGGGATGCTCTGTGTATTGCAGTGTTTGAGGCAGCTACTCACGTTACTGAGATGTGCATAGTCTCACAGCAAACATGCACAGCATGCATTATCCATAGGTGTGTTACATGTGTACGTGGCCTACACCTCACCTATGATATGCACATTTTATTTGCAATATTAAATGTAGAACACACTCACCAGCATGGGTCTGCTGCCTTGCTGTCACACCAGAGGGACCTACAAGGATATGAGACAGTTTGTCAGTGGCAACAACTGTGGCATTGCTACTGTGGGTTTGCAATCTTACAGTAGTACAACAGTTGACAATCACAGGCCTATAGATTATGTTCCAAATTATCAGTATTGCACAACACCAGGCTACACATCTTCTAACTACACAATACACATCTCACATATGCATGATCTACCAATAGAGGTAACAGTAGTCTACAGATATGCCATGTTACCTGCACACTCTGTGTCAACTTGCTGGGTGGCTCCGGCCTCCATGATGATTCATGTGTGGTGTTGTTGTTGGCCAGGAGCCACCAGGCTCAGGAGCAGCTCCTCCACTCTGGTGAGGGGGATGGATGGTTACCCCACCACCTGTGGCAAGCTGTTGTCTACGGACATCAGATGCATGCTGCCGGACATGTCTAAGTAAATCACTGCAGTGATGGCGTACCTGCTCTTATGTCCGGTTATGCATGCCTATGTCATTTACCCTACGGACAACATCTTGCCACAGTGCAGTCCGCTCATGCTGGTCCTGGCTGGTTGTTGAGAACAGCAGGGTGTAGTGCTGAACCAGACTAGTTGTTATTAGTTCCTCCTCAGCTGCACTATAGGTAGGGTTGCGATGGTGGGCCATGACCCTGGAAGACAATGAAACAATATGTGTGAGCAAGTCATGTGGCACACTTAACATTCTAAAGTACAGATATCACTGAACTGCCATATATAGCAACTTATTGGCTGTCAGAGGATACACACTTTCAATGACACATATCAGTGCTCAACCCACAACTGCCTGACAGTGCCTGGCACACTCTATATATTAAACCATGTTCTGCACAGCAACAAAGCGAAACCAGTATGTAAGTCTATACAACAGTACATGGCACACTGTATGCGACACAATGCACCACCTAGCCACAGGAGGTATATATCAAGCTAATGCATAAAGAAATATGTCATCCATTGCAATTATTGCAAAGTCCAGTTACAGTATTACCAGTATACCACACTAGTTGTTGATGGCAAACCCCTGCCTAACATATGTGCACATTCATGAATATAGGTGGAATACTGCTGTATTAGACTATACATGTTGCTAAATATGCACTTATATCCTGTAACACACATATGAATGAGGGCATGTTACAGGCATACCCACACACACATCAGACATACATACAAGACACAAAGGTATGGCAACCCAGATGAGCTTTACCTGTGTACCATACAGTACTGTGTGTCAGTACTTACAAAACTTTATGCCTGAGGTATGTAATCTGTGAGGACTACAGGGAACACACAAAACAGTGGTTCAAAGCAATGTGGACATACACCATACTGTGCTGTTTAGGGCTACAGCTTCAGGTAGTACTACAGTTCATACGGGATTTGGATTCACCAGCAGTACCAATCAATAAGCATACATGTACTGCTTTAGCCTACAATGGCACACCCCAGTCAACACCAACAGACTACGTCAGACCGTATGCCATACTGCTTTTTCTGCCTAGCAGTAGCATACACATTTTTTGCTGGGATCAGAGCTAGGACACAAAATACCATGACAGAAACAGTTTCCCACTAAGCTATCACACATAAACACAACTTTGACACATTCACCAACACATTCACCATCACACTCAGTCAACCTCACATAGCAATTATTGCAACAAGTACATGTGGGTGTGCATCGGTTCATAGGTAGGTAATAGGCTATTGGCCCTAGGGCCTATAGAAGCCTAGCCATACGGTACCCTGGCCTTTGACATCCATGTAATTTAATTTCATGTGCCCCTGTCAAGCAGAGCCACAGAGGTGATTCCCAAGGTGTATTTCCTATCTCCCATCCAATCATCAGGATTATTCATGATGACTGCTAATGAGGAGCTTTGTTTGCTATTGATATGTAGTTTGTTCCAGAGTATGGGATGTCTCTGAGATAGGAATCTATCCCTCCAACATGTTCTGTTTATTGAGGTGACAAGGTTTAGGTCCCTAGAGCGTGTAGCTTGTAGGGATTGTGATCTGTTTATGTAGGGCATGTCCAACAGCTCTGGGTTTGACATAGCTTTGTATGTTAGGCAGAGGTCACCTCTGGTTAGGTGGTATGTGACACAGTCTAGCTGTGGTTTTGGGAGACGGTCTGCATAGGGAATCTGTTTGAGGCCGGTAATGCTCTTTGTGAGGTATGTCTGTGGCCTGTCCAGTTGCTGTAGATGTCTTGTGAGGTACATACCAAATGGGGCATTGTACTCTATAATGGGTTTTATGAGTGATGAGTAGAGGGGAACACTGACCTATTTTTCCATGGATGACACACCTTTTGTGATGAGGTGTGCCACGTAGACAGATTACATGACTGGTGTGGCACTGTGATTATCAAAGGGGCGACTACTGTCCACCTGTGTCCCATGGTCTCTTATCACACTTTCGGTGTTAAGTAGACTACCACCTATGTGGTAGTTCATGGGTACAGAGTTTTTACCAAAAGGTATGCCAATACATTTTCAACATTGAGCTTGAGTCCATGGCTTTGTCACTAGGCATCTGTCACAGTAAATATGACCCTGTCTCTCTCTCTCTCTCTCTCTTTACATATATATATATATATATATATATATATATATATATATATATATATATATATATATATATATATATATATATATATTGCATGCAGCCTACTGTGTGGTAGTTGCAGTACTCACTGTCATAGCAACCCAATGCTATAAATTGCTAGGTCAGGTAGGTGTAACCCTTTCAGCTTTCCAAAGGGGACCATGCTTGTTTGCTGTGTACACCATTGTTTAAGTCAGAAGGTTGGTTACTTCTTATATTTGAAGCTAGGGGTGTAGCCAGTGATTTGAATGTTGTACTCAGACCTGAATGTTGCCCCTTCCAGTACACAGTTATCAGTGTAGAATTGTACTCACCGCTACAAATGTTAACGCAAGATACATGGGAGTATGTAGTTTATATCCTATTTATACAAGTTATTGAGATGTATTCATTTGGCACATGAACTGTTTGTGAACTGCTGTACTGTGAATATTAATGTACTCACTTCTGCACAGTTTGTGCTTTTTTATTGTTGACATTAGCACAGGATGCTCAGGAAAACTGGACAATTCCAGTACTGAAAATGCCTACCTACATCCTTGGTGGACCCTGAACACACAGGTATATTGTACATTTGGGTGTGGATTGTCCTGCTATGATACTGTGTGGGGGTTGTAAAGTGCTGCTGTAACATTATTTACTGCTAGAATGGCTGGTTCTCTTATCAGAGTCATGTAATGCAATTCCACAACAACTGCTAGTAAAGTTCCACAGAACAGATTTTGTGTTATGGCATTCCTATCTTTTCTTTACATTCACTCATTCTGATGCATGATGTATCTATTTCAGCAACAACCTGCTGTATATCTACTGTGGCTTAGTGGTACTTCATGCAGTCTAGTGTGTCTAAGGTGCAGGGTTGAGACTGACAGGGGTGTTTTATTTTGCTGCTGAGCAGAACAAGGGCCCTCACATGCAGGGTGACTAAGGCACTTTTAAGCAGTTGTAAGCGGGTTTGCGCAGGTTTGCGTGATGCTTAGCAATACTTAGCTAAGCGCACACTTGCACAAACCTGCGAACTCCTGCTTAAAAGTTCTTACTCCCGCTAACCCCATGCTCATTTCTTTGAAAGAAAAGAAAATGGGGAGATAGGAAAGTGGTGAAAAAGGGGAACAAAGAGGGAAAGACAGTAGGGAAAACAGCTCAGGATGCGCAGGACGGGTGTAGGGAAGGTCCATAGCTGCCCATTTCTTTAACAGCAACAGCTGTGTATATGCAAGAAATTTGGAGGGAAATATGAAACTTTCCACCCCTGAGAGAGAGGTGAGGACAACAAAGTATGTTGTACTGCCAGTTAAATATCAGTTCATGTGTCCAGCAGACATGTGTGCAAAATGGGCAGCTATGTATGGGACATAATTTTTTTGGGAGCAGATTGCTCTTTTTTTTCAGGTGAGAGTGGAATGTGAAGTAGGGGAAGTAGGTATATTTGGGGAGGTAGGTTGGGGAGGTAAACAGACAAGACAAACAAGACGCATACAGGGGCGGAATATGACACGTGGTGGGTGAACACCATTGACGAGGAAGGATGTTTGGAAATTGCAAGCCCATGAACCCACAGATGGCAACAGTGGAACTGAGATCCCCACCCATGGGCAGCCACCACTGCACCTTCACAGCCCAGAGGGTGGCTGTGCTGGGGGCTGCATAGGAGGGGCAGGCTCACCCATGGGTCGCCACTCGTGCCTCAAGCTGGCGTAGAGGATCAGCGACTGAACGCTCGATCTCCCTACACCCCACAGCCCGGACCGTTCGGAGGGTGATAGGTGGCCCTCCTCCAGCCATGCTTGCATGGGTGGATGAGCCCCATCCCCTGCAGTGCTTCCACCCCAAAGTGGCACAGGGCCAATGGAGGAGGAGGTCCCGGGCTGGGCACCGGACCTGCTGGTGCCAGGTGCCATCGCCAGCTGAGGTGGGACAGGTGGGTCCGCTGGGACTGGCCTTCCCATATGTTCTATGTTTAGGAGGATTTAATGACAATATGGGTTGGTAACAGCATTCCAAATTAGTTGTAACAGCATGCAGTAGTATTCCCATTAACCCAACACACCAGAGTTCCAACAGTTGAACAGCAAGCATAACACATGCATATATAGAACAACAGTCTACATTCCAACAACATGCAGGATTGATTGGTGGCAACAGGCCACCAAGATTGTGGTATGTGAACAGGGCACATGCATCAAAGTAAATGCAGATATTTATAAACCAATAGGACATATGTCCCAACAAATGTTTTAAGATTAGACATACCCATTGAGGTGTGGAATTGCATTGTTTATGCACATACAGTAGGGTATAAAAAGATACCTCCATTAACAACTTATATATACTTATAGTTTACACTATATTCCTATTGACTGCATGTATATATCTCCTACATGTATTATTACACTAGGCAATGTCCGTTAAATTGTGAAATGGGTTTTGCTAGTTCTTTATATACCTGACCTGTATCTGACATACAAACTGTCCAGGATGCAGATGTTACTGCTACGTATTTATATATTTTATTTATATTTATATTTCTACATATCTGGATGTGTTCAAGTGACATTATCAGTTATATTTTAACAGACCCCTACATTTATAGCAGCACACTGACATTTCTGGGGAACACAATAACAAGCTACTCATGTGCCAGATTAACCTGTACATGCCGGCCATGAACCAACAGTTGAGGACTGTATATATGCTTAACAGCTACTGGCACTCCCTTCATCCACTTTATATGGGCCTACCCAAGTGTGGGTTGAAAGCGCTTAATACAACAGTACTATTTCTATAATGCAAGAGTACAACATGTCGAAGAAAGTGACACGGACACACTCCAGGAATTACACCTTTATTAATTACATTACACACTTTTCTAGAGGCTCTCTCATTTATTTGATATATCAATGCATGCAGAAGACTTATTCAAGACATATTATACCTTTATTAATGGGTTACAACACTCTTTTCAGACTCTCTCACTTATTTTATATAACAGTACATGCAGAGAAATTATTCAAGACTTATTATATCTTTATTATTCGGCTACAACACTCTTTTTCAGGCTTTCTCACTTATTTTATATAACAATACATGCAGAATAATTACTAACCTGCCTGGTGGTGCAGCCTTAGCAGCCTATCTGCATAGGCTTGCTGATTTGCAGCATGGACACCTGCAGCTGTGAAGTAAATGAAGTGATTTTGAGACATACCTATCCATAATATAGACTACAATAGTAATTCTTACATACTTCATTCCATGGCTACCTACTCAGTAGTGGGGCATTGTCATTTCCACAGGCATCCTGTATCCACTGATTCAGTCGGTCCTCCTTGTGTCTCTTCAGGTCTGAGTAGTGGTGTCTGACCTGCTCACCAGTCCGAGGGACGCCTGTGGCACTGGTGAGATCATGTGCTAGACGGTTCCAGGCTTCCGCTTTGTATTCAGTGCCCTGAAACTGGCCCTGCAGGAGTCTTGCATCATGATTATGGATGAGGAGCCAAACCATTACTTTTGACTCCTCAATGCCCCACCATTGTGCTCGAAAATGAGAGCCCTCTCCAACACCTGCCATGCTGACTGCAGATTGGAGCTACAACCAGTTATGGCAAGTATTCCCGCCTATGGAGCTTAAATATGCCTCATTTCCCACACTTATTTGTGATTGGCCGGTTTTAAAAAATCTCAGCTAAAAGCACACCTGCTTAGCAATGGGTAAACTTCCATTAATATGTATGTGTGTGTTGAAAGTGCATCCATACAAAAAGCTGTCATGGCTTAGTGGTTTAGTACTGTGATTGTGGTGCACAGTATCCCGGGTTCGAGGCCTGTCATTGCTTTTTATTTTACTACTGGCCAGACTGGCTAGGAGGTGTGGCTGTGTTTAGCCGACTTTGCTCAACTTTGCCCAACATTGCTCAACGTTGCCCGACGTTGCACTAGTTAGCGCGGTGCGCAGCTATGCACAAACATATTTTGTTTGCACTAGTTGGCGTGATGTGCAGCTCCACGCAAAGCTATTGCGCTAGTTAAAGCAGTGCTAAGATATGAGCAATTATACTTAAATGTGCTTAATACTGGTTAACTTTGCTTAGCAGTGCTTCACATTGCTTAAGATATGTTACTTATGCATTCATCAGTATGCATGACCATTTCACCTTTATATATATATATATATATATATATATATATATATATATATATATATATATATATATATATGTATGTATAAAATATCGTTCACTACTACATAGGCCATTTCAATGCTTTTTACCAAAATTTAAAAGATAAATGTCAAGAATTATTTTTATATACAGATTTCCTACAGAAAATAGAAAGGGGAGTGGTGGTACTCAAACCGGTAATGCCTCTTCTTTTTGCGAAGGCTCTACCACTACACTATTGCTATTTCGCTAAATTTGCATATACGTTTTTTATTATCCTCTTCGATGTCTAAACTGCTAACTGTAGCTAAGCAATGGGCAAACCCACGCAAACACATGCAAATACGGGCAGCTATATCGGGAATAATAAAAAAAAATAAAAGTTTTACATTTTCTAATTGTACAGGGGTTTAGAATGTGGGGGAGTGTAGTGTTGGGTATGTACACATTTGAGCAGACTCACTCATGTCAGTTGACATTTGCCGATTTAGGGACTTGCAGGGGAGTGGATGTTTGGACTGCTCAGCAGTCCGACACGCCCCCTGCACTTGTGCATGTTCCATGTTAGCCTTAGAGTTGAGTCAGCACGCCCTCATGAATATGCATGGCATGCTGATGTCTTACTCTTAGGCTGCAGTTTCCATGTAAGACTTATTTAGTCTTACACGGAGGATTAGTGAATCCTGGGGTAGGTCTTTGGATTAATAACAGTTTTTTAGGAAATGTTTTTATAAACTCTAAACATAATAGATATTCTAATAATTATCTCACACTACGTAAAGGTCTACATTGGTTATTGTAGGATTACCTTGTAGGAAAAAGTCACCAAACAAGTGACTCCTATTCCATTTTTTTATATTAAACACTTGTAAAATGTTTATATATAGAAACCTGGCATTTAAAGCATGGATCTTCCTTATATTTCCTACAACATATACCCAAAATAACATCTACACCGCAAAGTGAAAAACAATGATCACATTTAAAGTGAAAAATCTGCTATATTGGTTTCAATTAATGCATGATGAAAAAAAAATTGTTGATTATATTAAGAAAAATATAATTTAGATAAAGACGTAGCTAAATGTACAATTCTGCAGATAACATGTAGAAGGAGAAATTAAGTTAATGCAACCAAGGATAAGAGATTATATCCCAAAATTAATTGAATATGTAATATTCTTAATGCAACAAAACACATTGTGACAGGATCTGTTATCCAAATTATATAGAGTTGTGAAGAGAGAAACAGAAAGTTGCAATGACAATTACTGGAACTATTTTACACAAATTAATAATAGACCTCTGAGAGAAGAACAAAAAAATAATACTAATATCTTCTAAAACATACAACTTCATCTCTTACATGGAATCTCTTTTAATTTTCACACCACATAAAATT
>NC_056732.1:1757170155-1757194558 GCF_019279795.1 Protopterus annectens | reverse complement strand
GGGAGTATTAAATTGTACTTATTACTGCTTGGTTGTAACTTGATTAAAGTGTAGCTATCATTCGAAATCATTTGGATTAAGCACTTGGCCTTCAGACCAGTTGCTTTACATTAGGGAGGTTTGTGGCAAGCACTGTGGTGGCAGGACACATAGCTTTCATCCTTCGAAGTTGGGAACTGCTGATTGAGAGCCCAGTGTCCAAGTCTATTAGTTCTGGTATAGGCAGTTGGCCTTCAGGCCAGTTATTTAACATTAACAAGGTTTGTGGTCTGCACTCTTGTGTGAGAATAGGCTGTACTCTGCCATTCATAGCTGGGAACTTCTGGTTTCAGGTTTATAGTGCCTGCATATTTGAGCTGTATCTTACTGACATTGGTACACCTTGTTTGCTGTAGCAAACACTACATCCAAGCCTCCTGAATCTAGCTTTGTTTATATGCTTGTTATTTGTTAGCTTGTTATTTCACTGGTACGCTACTTCCACATAATACACAGCTTCTCAGCACTTCTGTGACTCACTACTGATATCTGCATTGCTTACTGTACGTATTTCCTTGTTACACATGACAGCAAGTGACTGCTTGTCATTGTTGCATTTACTTAATTGTAACACATTGCACTTAAGTTACCTGGCACTTGCTCACTGAAGCTATTATATCAGTCAGCAGTAGTAAGTAATATCAGTACACCCTCACACCCCACAGGTCCTTGTTTTCAATTATTACAGAATTCACAATAGTATTCTAGCATGTCCAAAGGTCAGTTGTCAGTCTCCTCCCCAGTCCAGCTGGTGAGTGTGGTAATCCAGAGGCAATGTTATAACAGCTGCATGTACACAGACAACCCCCTCCTCCTAACAACATAGTCAAACACATGCGAGTGATGCAACCATATACCAAACTGGAGGCTAGGCTCTCTCTACTCAATACTGCCATAACCAGTCAGGTGGAGAAGGAAACCACACTCACTACACTTCCAGTTTCACATAGACCTACCACGACAGCAGAACTAACACATAATCACACATAAGCATACTCGTAGACTCAGACTACAGATCTGCCTACGCAGCAGAGACCTCCAAAGCGGACACCCAAGCAACCACTACCACAGAAACAAACATGTGCAACACATATCTCACAAAGCCAATGTGCTGAACACTCACAGCCCTTAACAGTAAACAACACACCTCATACACCCGTACTAGGTGCCTCTATCATCAGGCACACTGACATCATGTTCACCAGGCTTAACAAGGAGAGGGTCACAGCGTGCAGCCTGTCGGGCACTACGACCCGCCACATAACACAAACACTCAAGTAACTCCAAGGCAAGTACAGGTATGACTCACTCAATGTCCATGCTGGTGTGAATGACCTGACACATACCTCCCTGGACTACATGACATGAGACAGTAAGGAGCTCTCTGAGTAGGTAGCCCAAGACAGTATGACCCTGACCTTGAGTAGCATCTTACCCTCACCAAGAATGATGCCACACTATCAGGGCAAGATGATCCCTTCCAACAATTGACTGATGTACTGGTGTCATTCACAGGTGAGCCAATGCCTGTCATCTTGGGGTGGTATGCTGTACAAGCCACAATGCTTTGCTAGGGACAGCATGCACCTGTCACCCCCGGCCTTTTGGATTTTGGCAGAGGCTCTTGCTACATCCATAGTGCCTTTATTAGGCAAGGCTCATATATAAACCCACATCCATTTGTATCACAAAGGATGAGGAACTAAGAGTGATGCTACTCAACACCAGAAGTATAGACCTCAGGATACACGCACTCAAAACCCTACATAGCATTATGGACTTCGATATCTGTGCAGTAACAGAAACCTGTTTCAGGTTTCCCAGGAGCACACCAGCACTAACAAGTTATAACTGTTACCATTCTTGTCGGCCCCAACACTTGGACCAGACAACAAAGGAGAGGGAGTATCAATATTAAATTCAGATCCCCACACCTCCACATTGATGGCAAAGTACCACATAGGTGTTAAGCTATTGAGTACAGAAGACGTAATTGGGGACCTGGGGAACAAACTTGATAGCAATCTGTCATTTGTCAACCACATGGCCAACGTGGATTGAAAGACATGTTATATAGCCCAGCTAATCATGAAGGGATTCACATGTACGGCAGTGGAGGTCATTGTGCCTCTTTACTCATCCATCATCAGGCCTATAATTGAGTACAATGCACCTTTTGGGATGTACCTAACCAGACACCTACAGCAACTGGTAAAGCCCAACAGTACCTCATCAAGAGGATCAAAGGGCTGAAACAGATCCCATATGCTGCCCAGTTAAAGGAAATCCAGCTGGACTCAGTGGCATACTGCCTGTTCAGAGGCAATCTGTGCCTGCCATATACAGCCATGTCCAACCCAGAAGTAATGAACATGCTGCACCTCAGGAAATCAAAGTCCCATACAGCCACATGCTCAGGAGACCTGAACCTCAGCACTGACATAAATAGGACATGCTGGAGGGGCATATTCCTAACCCAGAGGCTCCTTCACTCTGTAATGAACTCACACTACAGGTTAGGCAGAGTCCCTCATTGACTCTCTTCCATAGGAATCTGAATGAGTGGATGGAGATCATAGTTGTACCCCGGGTATCACTTCTATGTCACTGTTAGACAGAGGCACAGTATACTAACCTCGGAAAAGGGCATAGCAGCATAAATTTTAATTGGGTGGCGAAAGACAAACACATTCTACTAGGCTTATCAATGCCCTAGGGCAAATAGCCTAGTATGAACCTATGAACCTATGTGTACTGCTATAGTACTTCTGCCATATGTTGCATGTGTGTGTGTTGTGGGGGATGCACAGGTAATGGCCAGATATTTCTGCACAGGCAACACGTCTGAAACACTCTGGGTGTTCATCCCTACATACTGTATGTGTGTTGCAATCCAACCCTGTGATGTGGACACACATTACTCAGCCTGGATATACATATCCCAACAACTTTCATATATGTACATTAGCTGACATTATTGGGTACAAGCTAACAATTTGCAGGGCTGTTTCTGTTAACACTACACTAGTATGGGAATCCAGTAATTGGGACAGTAAAAGTCTGCCTGACATGCTTTGGGTAGTACACATACTATATTGCCTTCATCTTCATTCCTACTATTACATGTTCCACTTATTTAGCACTATATTCCTGTATGAGAGTCATGGCTTACTGGTAGGTCATACAGACTAGTGTTATAGTGGTCTTGTGGTAGGGCCTACTAGTATGCTTATATTTTGCTTTCAAATTGAGTATAGGGCCTATCAATCAAAGTGCTGGGGGCACCTTTAAGCAGTTAAAGGGGTTAGTAGGTCTCACAGGAGTCAGGCTGTGTTGCAGATTCTGGTTGCTGCATTTATTTTCACTGTTTCCTGTAGTGAGTGTGTGTGAATACTGACACCTACCACTATATTTCACATATATTAATATATTTATATATATATATATATATATATATATATATATATATATATATATATATGTGTGTACATATAATACTTTCATATATGAACATTACCTTACATTATTATGTACAAGCTAACAATTAGCAGGGCTGTTTCCGTGAACACTAAACTAGTACGGGAATCCAGTAATTCAGGCATTAAAATCTACCTGACATGCTTTGGGTAGTACACATCCTATATTGCCTTTATATTGATTCCTACTATTACATGTTATATTTATTTTAGCACTATGTTTTTGTATGAGAGTCATGGCTTGGTGTTAAGTCATACAGACTAGTGTTACCAAGGTCCTGGGTTCGAGACTGACAGTGGGAATTTATTTTTCTTTCGAAATGAGTACAGGACCTGTCAATCAAAAGTGCCAAAGGCACTTTTAAGCATTTAAAACCAGGTCTGCGCTTGTTTGCGCGGAGCTCACGCATGCGCACTGAAAGAAAAGAAAAAGGGGTGACAGGAAAGTGGTGAAAAAGGGGTCACAAAGAGGGTAAGACAGTAGGGAAACAAGCTTGGTATTTGCAGGAAGGATGTAGGTGAGGCCCATAGCTGCCCATGTCTTTCTCAGCAACAGCTGTGCATTTGTATGCAATTTGGTGTGACATTTGGAACCTTCCACCCCTGAGAGAGGTGTCAGGACAACACTAATACCTGTTGTACAGCCAATTGTAATTAACAGTTTCGATGTCCAGCGGACATGTGTGCAACATGGATAGCTATGTATAGGGCGTAATTTTTTTGTGGTTACAGAGTGCCCTTTTTTTTGTTTTTTTATCAGGTGAGAGTGGTATGTCAGGTGAAGTAGTCAGTATAGCTGGGGAGGTAGGTTGGGTAGGTTAACAGACAAGACAGACAAGACGCATACAGGGGCGGTGTATGACACATGTGGGGGGCTTACACAATTGACGGGGACGGAGGTTGGGATATCCAAGACACATGAGCCCACAGATGGCAAAAGTGGAAGTGATATCCCCACCCATAGGCAGTTGCCACTGTTCCTTCACAGCACAGGATGGGGCTGTGCTGGGGGCTGTGCAGGCGGGACAACGGGCAAGCCCGTAAGCTGTGCCACCCGGGCCTCAAGCTGGCGTAGGGGCCCAAGAACAGAGTCTTGGATCTCCCTTCACACCACAGACCAGACACCTTGGAGGGTGAGTGGACGTGCTCCTCCGGCCACGCTTGCAGAGGGGGGACAGGCCCCATCCCCTGCAGCGCTTCCACCCGAAGGTGGCACAGGGCCACCGGAGGAGGGTCCGGCCTGGGCACTAGTTCCAGGTGCACTCGTCAGCTGAGGTGGGAGAGGTGGGTCCGCTGGGACCTGCCTTCCCAAGCGTTCTAGGTTTGTGTTTATGTTATGTTAGTTTGGGTTAGTGGCATATTATTTCATTCAAATTAGTTGTAACAGCATGCATTGGTATTCCCATTAAACAAACACCCAGATATTAACACCATTGAACAACGGGCATATCAATATCACATGCATTATTTGAACGGAAATACACAATCGAACAACATGCAGGGTTGATTAATGGCAACAGGCCATCAGGTTTGCAGGTTTGCAGGTATGACCAGGGCACATGCAACAACAGACATGCATATATTTTTGAAACAGGACACATGCCCATGGTTAATGAAATGTTCACATACCAATATTTAGTGTTTTTTTAATTTGCAATTATAGGGTGGGGTGGAGAAAGAAAATGATGACACATTCATAAATTATACATTGATATACATTTATAATAGAAACACAATTAACTTGTGGGTGATACTTTCCAAATGATTTTTACTTGACTGTCATGCTAGACCTGTTACAGATACATCACTATCCTATTTATTTTGAATTTGATCAGATACATCATCCTGCTACACTTTGATGACAGGGCAGGGGACAACTATGGATGTTTAGTATGTCAGACAATCATTCATTCTATCTGCAAATTGCTGACTGTAATCACCATATACAGATTTTGGCCTGAACATTCAAGAGTCAGACACACTGATATCAGTTTGGGATGTTAAGTTTTAATTCTCACATGCATTTAGTTCTGTAGAACCACACTGAAGCTTATATATTCAGGTGTTATTACTACGTTATTCATTGATACATGACCCTTTCTGTCACTCTCACACATCCTGCAATTTCACAGTTCAGGTTGGTACTTCTAGGCTTTGTTCACATATTAGACCTGTGGGGATTCCAAAACTTTCCAGCAACCTCACTTCTGTCATGATTCAGCATTTCAACAGGGGATATATCTCACATGTGATTATCTCAGATTCTGAAGCTGTACTCTTGAGACTACTGCAGGTTATACTACATTTAATTAATGGTGGGACATCTGTATTACAGCACTATTTATTTCTATCACTTATATTTCCAGTCTCACTTGCATACTGATGAACTTGTTGCAGCCATACCTGCAGACTTTTACTTGCTGCTTGCACATTCTATTACTTTTAAGCAATACACTGCAGTGTTCTGCTACATGCTACACTATAATATTTATTTACAAGTACTAGGTGGGGTTACTAACCTGCATGGTGGCGCACCAGCCTGCGGTCATGTGTCTGTCGATTCATAGAGCGGACACCTGCAGCTGTAATACAAAACAAGTAATATTGGGATACACATCTCCATGGTATCAGCTAGTTGAATTCCTTACATACATAAGTAAAATGTAACTTACTCAGTAGTGGGGCGTTGGGCATATCCCAGGCCTCCTGGATCCATTGGGTCAACTGGTCTTGCTTACGTCGCTTCAGGTCCGCATGGTGGTGACGGACCTGCTCACCAGTGCGTGGAATGCCAGTAGCACTAGTCAGATCATGAGCCAACTGGTCCCATGCCTCCGCCCTGTACGCTCCCCATGAGACCTGGCCCTGCATGAGTTGCACCTCATGATGGTGAACTAGGAGCCAGACCATGTATATGGACTCCTCAACACCCCACCGCTGTGCTCGAAAGCAACGTCCCTCCCCTACTCCACTCATTCTGCCTGCAGGTCTATTCTACAATTGTTTATGCTATGTATTCCCGCCTATGGGGCTTATATATGCCGATTTTCCCGCACATTTCTATGATTGGCCCGTTTAGAATTGTATCTACTTTACAGAAACTGCTTTATCATGCTCCATTTTGGCTTACATCCTATATATATGCTATTTCTGCATTTTTAGGTACTGCTGTCATGGCTTAGTGGTTTAGTACCTTGACTCTAGTGCATGGTATCCTGGGTTGGAATCTGACCACTGAATTTTAAATTTTATGACTGTCTAGACATGACTTCAGGACCTGTCAATCAAACATGCCAAAAGCACTTTTAAGCACTTTAAAACCAGGTCTGCGCTCGTTTGCACAGAGCTCACGCATGCGCACCACCGGTTAGCTTGTGGGCGCGTCGCGCAAATGGTGTGCGCTGGGTTACACCTTAATTGGCTAGTAAGACACATGTTAAACTCAGCACAGCTAGTTGCACACAGTTTGAGCCTGTTAAACCAGTCCTTAGCTATGGGCAAGCAGTTTGCAGTTTGTGAAACACTACTTAGCTAAGGACACTCTGTCTCACTGCGGTTTAGCTATCAGTACATTTCTAAATATTTTTATTATTGTATTATTTGACAAAAAATGCTCCATTTCATTCCATTTTACAAAAGGAAATACTTTTACATTTGTACAATACTGTCAGGGGCCTTTTTAGTGCTTATTTACAAAAAAAAAAAGTTGTTGTGTGGGCTCGAACCTTGCTTGCCTGCTCTTAAGCTGACAACTCTACCGTTATGCTATTACTTCTTAGCTTACTTTTCATATTTAGTTCTTATATCCTTTTCACTGATTGCTAACTGCAGTTGCGCTAGTAGCACACCCGCCCACACGAGCGCACACAGTAGCAAACATTTACGGGGTTTAAAAAAAATAAAACAGTTTTTATTTTCATTTTATAACATCTGTTCACTCTTTACATTGCTGGTCTGTGGGGGCATGTGTTGTGTAGTGTGTTTATTCACATTTCCATGGCCTTTCTCGTGGCTGTTTACTTTCAGCCATTATAGACTTCCGGGGGCGTGTCCGCTTGCAGGGCTTAGCCAACAGACACGCCCCCTTCTGTCTTACACAGACTGTGTAAGAGTTACAGTGTGATTCAGCATGCCTCATGCACCTCATGCATATGCATGACATGCTGACATCACACCGTTTAACTGCAGCCTCCGTGTAAGAGTTATAACTCTTACACGGAGGCTTCCTGAATCCTGCCCATTGTGACAGGATCTGTTATCCAAATTATATAGAGTTGTGAAGAGAGAAACAGAAAGTTGCAATGACAATTACTGGAACTATTTTACACAAATTAATAATAGACCTCTGAGAGAAGAACAAAAAAATAATACTAATATCTTCTAAAACATACAACTTCATCTCTTACATGGAATCTCTTTACTTGTGAATGTTTGCTTAGATCTTTCTTCACACCACATAAAATTGAATTAATGTTCATACAGAAATTAGTTTGTTGGAGATGTAAACAAGAAGTTAAAGCAGATTGCAACAGGTGTTTTCGACTGTACTGTTTAACACCTTATTGGAATAACATTGATCTCTTTTTACACGCTTCTTGAGATAATTTTGTTTTATCTAAATCACTAATCCTTTTTAACATTTCTTCTTCTTTCTCTTTCAGCTGGTCCAGTTAGAGGTCACTACAGTTGATTATCTGTTTCCATTTCTTCCTGCCTTCTTCATCCTGCTCTGTCACACCAACCACCAGTATGTCCACTCTTACCACATCCATAAACTTTATCTTAGGCCTTCCTCTTTTCCTGTAACCTGGCAGCTCTATCCTTGTCATCCTTCTCCCAATATACCCAGCATCCCTCCTCAGCACATATCCAGACCAACGCAATATCACATTTCTGACTTTGTCTCCAAACTGTCTAACCGGAGCTGACCCTCTACTATACTAATTTCTAATCCTGTCCATCCTTGTCACACCCAGTGCAAATCTCAACATTTTTAACTCTGCCAGCTCCAGCTCTGATTCCTGTCTTTTCATTAGTGCCACTGTCTCCAGCCCATACAACATAGCTGATCTCACTACCATCTTGTAGAGCTTCCCTTTCATTCCTACTGGTACCTGTATGTCACAAATCACTCCTGACACTCTTCTCCACCCACTGCACCCTGCTTGCTCTCTCTTCTTCACCTCTCTTCCACACCCACAATTACTCTGAATTGTTGATCCCAAGTATTTAAACTCATCCACCTTCACCAGCTCTACTCCCTGCATCCTCACCATTCCTCTGTCCTCCCTCTCATTCACACAGATATATTCTGTCTTAGTCCTGCTGATCTTCATTCTTTTTCTCTCTTGAACATATTTCCCCCTCTCTAGGGTCTCCTCAACCTGTTTCCTACTCTCACTACAAATCACAATGTCATCTGCAAACATTATAGTCCACGAGGACTCCTGTCTGATCTCATCTTTCAAAAAGTCCATCATCATTGCAAATAAGAAATGGTTGAAAGCTGTTCCTTGATATAATCCCACCTCCACCTTAAATGCATCTATCACTCCTATTGCAGACCTCACCATTGTCACACTACCGTCATACATATCCTGTACCACTCTTACATAATTCTCTGCCACTCCAGACTTCCTCAAACAATACCACAACTCCTCTCTAGGCACCATGCCATATGCTTTCTCTTGGTCCACAAAGACACAATGCAACTCCTGACTTTCTCTATACTTTTCCATCAACATCATCATAGCAAGCATCACAACTGCAGTGCTCTTTCTTGGTATGAAACCATACTGCTGCTCACTAATCATCACCTCCCTTCACAACCTAGCTTCCTCTACTCTTTCCCATAGTGTCATGCTGTGGCTGATCAATTTTATCCCTCTGTAGTTACTACAGCTCTGTACATCACTCTTATTCTTAAAAATCAGTACCATTACACTCCTTCCCCACTCATCAGGCATCCTCTCACCTTCAAAGATTTCCTTAACTCATTACAGCTGAGTGATGTCTCCAAGTGTTTCTGTAGTTACATCGTACTGCACCTCTAGGCGTCAAATATAACCTGTTCATATTTGCATTAATAATTCCAAAACCATGCTACATACAAGGTGTTAGAATATTTTATCTTGAAGCATACATGTTGGCCAACACAATTGTATTGATATAAGATCTCTGTCAATTAGTATTTGCTAGAACTGTAAGGTGATAACTTCATTTTTTAAAGGCTGAAGTCCCACCCATTGGGAGTTAAATGTACACACTCAGTAGAGCTCTACTGGAGGGAATAAGTTAAACAATCTGTTAAAAAACATTGTCATCTCTCCTAAACACCTCCATGCTTCCACAGGTATGTCATCTGGGCCAACAGCTTTTCCATTCTTCATCCTCTTCATAGCTGTCCTTACTTCCTCCTTACTAATCCAATACACTTCATGATTCATTATCCCCACATCATCAAACCTTGTCTCTCTCTGTCATTCTCTTTATTCATCAGCCCCTCAAAGTACTCTTTCCATCTAATCAACACACTCTCCTTGCTTGTGAGTATGGTGCAATCATTATCCTTTATCAGCCTAACCTGCTGCACATCTTTCCCAGCTTGGTCCCTCTGTCTAGCCAATCAGTACAGGTCCTTGTCTTCCTCTTTAGTGTTGAACCTTTCATACAACTCTCCATATGCCTTATCCTTAGCCTTCATCACCTCTCACTTCACCATACACTTCATATCCTTGCACTCCTGTCTTTTTTCATCTCTCTGACAATCCCACTTCTTCTTTGCAACCTCTTCCTCTGTTTACTCTCCTGTATTCTTCCATTCCACCACCAGATCTTCTTGTCCTCCTTCCTCTGTCCAGATGTCACACCAAGCAAATTTCTAGTGTTTCCCTTACCAATTCTGTTGTGGCTACCCAACTATCTGGTAAATCTTCACTGCCACCCAGTGCATGTCTTAAATCTTCCTTGAACTCCACCTTACAGTTGTCCTTTTTTCAACTTCCACCATTTGATCCTTGGCACTGCCCTCACTCTCCTCCCCTTCATGTTGAAAATACACTACCATCTGACCTTCTGAATTCCTCTCCTTAACACCATACCTACTCATCACCTCCTCATTCCCTCTGTTCCCTTCACCAACATGCCCATTGAAATCTGCTCCAATCACCACTTTCTCACCCTTGTTTACACTCCATCACTTCATCCAACTTGCTCCAACATGTTTCTTTCTCATCTATCAGACACTCAACTTGTGGAGCATATGCAATAACAACATTCAGCATCACACCATCAATTTCCAACTTCATCACTCTATCCAACACTCTTTTCACCTCCAAAACACTCTTGGCACACTGTTCCTTCAGGATAACCCTACCCAATGTCTCCTCCCATCCACACCATGGTACAACAATTTGAACCCACCTCCAACACATGTGGCTTTACTCCACTCCCATCTGGTCTCTTGCATGCACAATATGTCAATCTTCCTTCTCTCCATCATATCAGCTAACTCTCTCCATTTACCATTCATACTGCCAGCATTCAAACACTCCTAGTCCTATATGTATTAAAAACTAAAACAGAGTGAGAAGGTCACACAGAAAAAACAATCAGTAAAAACTAAATGAAAACTCCAGCCAAGCTAGATCTTCCAATGAGTGACCTCTCAAACCTCTTGCATCAGAGGCACATGGGATATATGCAAATGACCCTTATGAACATCAGGAGTTTCAGCTATAGGGTGATTCTGAATGCCCATGACTTATTTCTTTTTAAATCATTTCAATGGTGAATTTCAGGCCAATAAAGTCAAACCCCATTAGCTGTGGATATGCATATTTTGGCCTTGTTATGACCTCATCAGCACAGCACAAGCAGAGTGTTTGATTAAGCATAAGGAACACAGTACTGTTATACCCAGCTGATGTACATTACCATTAGGGTGACTGCAAAATATCCCAACTAACAAACTAAAACAAAGATTGAGAAAGTCACACAGAAAAAAATCAATCAGTAAAAACTAAATGAAAACTCCATCCAAGCTAGAACTTCCACTGAGTGACCTCTCAAACCTTCTCACTCTTTTAGTTTGAATGATACTGGATCCATTCTAGAATGGATCCTGGTCACTAACCCTAACATGATATACACCACAGGAACTCTCCCCAATTCCATCAGTGACCACCTCTCAGCATTTATTAACTGAGCCTCCTCCCCCATCAGTATTAGCACCTATACAAGCAAACCAGGAATCTTACCTCTTTCAATACTCCCACCTTTAACAATATCCTAAACTCCACAGATTGGCATTCACTAAAATCCTCCCTCTAGATGATGGTGTTGACTATTTCAACATAACCTTCTTGAGTGCACTAAATAGCTTAGTCCCAATATGTGTAAAGTGGGTAAGAAATAACCACACCCCCTGGCTCCCAAAACACACCAGACTGCTCATGAATGCCAGGGACAAAGCTTGGAATGTATGGAAGGAATACAAAAATGCCCCTGACCTACAAAAATTCAAAGAACTTCGCAACCAAGTTAAAAAACAGGTCACCAAAGACAAAAACATTATCTCAGGTTCTAGTCTACTCACCAAGTATAGTAAGATACAACCATTTAAAATGTTTTTAGTCCCTTTAGTGTTGTACATAGGTCAGACATATTTTTATCAACCAGACAATACAAGTCACCAAAGACAAAAAACAACATTACCTCAGGCTCCAGTCTACTCACCAACAAACCCCCCAAAATTCTGGAACTCCGTTACATCTTTACTTAATCCAGGTAAAAAAAAATAATCCCTGCCCCCACCCTGAAAATCCCCCTGAAGAAATAGCCTCCCTCTTCATTACTTTCTTTATTAACTCTATTACCGACATTGCTTCAAACTTCCCCCACTCCTCCAAACTTAGTTCACCCACCCTTTTCAGCTCAATCCCCAACCCCACATTCTCATCCAAAGCCAATACCTACCCCTCCTCTACCTTTTCTCTAACACTAACCCCAACCTCAAACATAAAATGCCTACTACTTAAACTAAAACCCTGCTCCAATGCCCCAGACAATCTACCTCCAGAATACCTAAAAATAGCTTCTGACAGTATCTCCCACCCCATAAGCATTCTTATTAACAGATCCATCCTCGAGTCCTATGTACAAAAATATGGAAAAAGGCCTTCATTCTCCCCTCCATAAAGGTGGCAAGAACACAGACATCACTAACTTCTGTCCCATCGCAATTCTTTCTCCTTTATCCAAATCACTATAAAAATATGTCAACACTCAACTCCTCAAGTACCTCTCAGATAACCATATTCTCTCACCATTGCAACATGGTTTTAGACCTAGCCATAGAATGATAATCACCCTTTTGTCATTTATGGACACAGTAAACAGAGCCCAGGACAAAGGCCAACTAATCTCAACCCTTTTCTTCAACCTATCCAAAGCCTTCGATATCATCTCTCACTCATTACTCATTTCCCAGCTCTCCAATGTTGGCCTTGACCCCACACTCTAAATTGGTTCCACAGTTACTTAGATAAAAGACAACAGGCCACAAGATGGCAAAACTCCATCGCCACCTTTCTTAACACCACCACCGGCATTCCAAGAGGTTCCATACTCCAACCCATCCTCTTTAGCATATTCATAAACGAATTCCAATCATCACTACTGCAAGGGTCAGTAATTCAATACGCAGATGACTCCACTGTCATCTGCTCTACTAACACTTAATCCGACTTACTTACACTAACTCAAAATGTCTTCTCTGTCACTGAATCCTGGATGCACAATAACAATCTCACCCTGAATCTTAAAAAAAAATAAAATCATACTTTTCTCCCCTAAAAAAACAACCCACTAAACAAGCCAGACTTTACCATCTTCACATTCAATAAATCCTTAATCGGTGGCCAGTAGCTACACAAAGCTCCTTGGAGTCACTATAGATGAGCACATGAAATTCAATCTCCACATACAACACAACATCCGTAAAACACATTCTAAGCTTGGTACCTGTATTGACACAACCGTTTCTTAAGCCTATCCACTAGACACACCCTTGCCACAACATACCTGCTACCCTCTCTCCTTTATGGTGCCCTCCTATGAACTAACATCCATACCTCTACTAAAAACAAACTTGAAATTTGCTACAATAAAATAGCCAAATTTGCTACCAACTCCAAATATTCCACTCACCACTGCATTGACCTCAAATCTCTCAAATGACTAGAACTTCCTATCTTTCCTATCTACAACTAACTACTGCTCACAAAATTCTCTTCAACCCCCAAGACTATCCAGCTCTGAGCTCTACCTTTAACTACTACCTTCCCAACAGGCCACTCAGATCAGGAGACCAGCAACTATTACAAATTCACAAACCCAATCTTCCACCCAGTCAACTTTTTTACTCATTCTCAGTAGCAAAAACTTGGAATGCTTTACATCTTCCCATCACAGCAACTCAAAACTTTACTCATTTCAAGGCTTCCCTTCATACCCACCTCTCATCTAGCTGGATATGTAATTGTACCAAGTACCCCTAGGCTCATGTGTAACCCCTAATCTCTCTACTCATCTGTATTACCGGTAAAATAATAGCTCTATTACTGGTAAGATAATAACTCTGAAAGGACAGCAAATACTTATATTACTGTTGCTAACAATTAAGGTCAGCAATGTCTGATTTACTCTACATACAGTTGTGTGTGAACTGTTCACATCTACATTTGAATATATTTTTCATTTTTTTGCTCATTGATATTTTTCTTCTGTGTGGAATTTATCTATGTAATCTTTACTGTACAGTATGTCATCAGTAGAGTCTTCTCTGTGGAATTTATCTCTGTAAGCTTTACTGTCTAATTTGTCTGCAGTAGAATTGAATATTGTGCCATTGAACTGTAAATCTTAAATGTAATTATTTATGCTATGGAGCTTTTGTCCTCCACTGAAAATGGGCTCACCTAGGCCCAGTGGACTTTCCTGGAAAACAAAACACAAATAAATAAATGCACTTCAATAACATTTCTGGTTGCAACAGGAAAAAAGAATAGAAACAATTCACTATAAACCTAAAAAAGGAGCAATAAAAAATCATCTCTTAATTATTTTCTGGAAGGATAAACAAAACAAGAAAATTTTCTTTGCTAGAAGATGGCCATTGAATGACAGTTGAGGATAGCTGACTAAACCTGATATGAACTGAACAGAGCACTGTATTTATTGACATCTGCCAATACTAATAAAACTGGGAAAAATGGAGCATAAAAATCTCAGCTTTGCAAAAGTACAATATACTGTTTTAACCTAACAGTGAATTGCTAGTAATGTTAGTTATTTTTTTAAGGTAAGTAAACTATAGCAATGACTTCTTTTCAGCTACAGTCTTGTTGCATGATGACACAAAAATATAATGGTTAAAGGAAGGGATCATATACAGGACAGAGTAACATATAATGTAACAGTCAAGGACATACCTGAGACATCACATATAAAAATGCATTTTATCCTTCCAATACAAGAGGAAATTTCATCAAACTTTTTAAAACATCCAGTAACAAAGCTAAAAAAAAACACACCTTCATTTGACTTCTGTTGAACATAAAGAAACAGTTGAGATGTGTGGAGCATCGTATATTTCAAAACACTTAACAGTAATAGACTCATTGATTCCTGGCATTGTATATTTTTTATTGTGCATTTTTTTATTTTTAATATATTTTTAGATTTGTTATTGGACATTTTATCCTTCCAGTTCACAAGAGGAAAAAACATGTGCCACTGTATATTGAAAGGGATGGAGTGGAAAGTGCCCCCTTGGCCCAATTTCATATTGTCTTCAGTCTGCCTACTCACCATTCAGTTGGGGCATGGTCAATTACCAAGTTGAAATGTCTGCTCAGTAAATAAGTAAAATGGAAGAAAAAATCAAATTGATTGTATTTTTATAGTGTATGATTTTCTTTGCATGCTATAAAGAAATGTTTTCTCAGTTATTTTTAAGTGTAATGGGGGTACTATTATGAATAGGTGCTCCTGCTTTTTGTTTTCTTTCTTCCTTTTTCTCTCTTTCTCCTTGCTCACTTTTAAGAAATGTGGGTACTGCAATGTAAAAAAAGTTAATCTACTTTTTCTTATTCTTGCATGGGGGAATGACTAGATTAAGGCCCATAGCTTGATCTAATAACAAGTTTTAAGAGAAAGCAAACAAATGAAAAAGAATGTTGAATACCATAAAGCTTTTTCCTAGGAAATAAATGTATGCTTAGTAGCAATTCTGTATCTGGTCTTCATGTCTACATGAAGACAATCTGAAAAAGAGAAATTGGATAAAAAAAGAGAAATTAGCTAGAATATCATGTTCTCTCAAATTATTCAGGTGTTTTCTCATCTGGAACAGCTATAAAGGTAAGACAAAACCAGACAGTGCTTAGTAGAAGCACAGGCTGCACCACACATCTTATCATGGATAACTTTTATGTTAACTCGAGTTTCTGATTGTGGCTGTCAGTTCTGCTTTGTGTGTTAATATTAAGTGAATAGGTTTTAGTGGGGTATTGGTGTGTTTTTTTGAGGGCTTTCAACAAAATATTTTTTTAAGGTGTGACATAGGCTCAAGTGGATATGACAAAAAACAAGTGTATAAAAGTTCAACATGCCAAAAAATGTATGCATGTAACACAAAACTAGACATTTAAGAAAAAAGCTGTTATACATAAAAGGTGGGAATAATAACTTCTTAATATAATGATACAGTCGGTAATATCTTTAAATGTCAGTGGTCTCACAGATGAATACAAAAAAGAAAAAGTAGTGAACTATATAAAAATGTAGAATGCAAATAGCTATGCTACAGGAGACTTGAGAATGTGAATTTGATAAAGAAATGTTTCAGGATGGTTATTCAGTGGAATACCCAGGATAAAGGAAAAGAGGAGTACTTATTTTAATTGCAAATGAGCTCTAATAGTGATAGAAGAGGATAAAAAGATAATAAATGTAGATTTGTAGTACTAAGGTGTTACTGGCAAGGGAGAAGGATTACACTAGCATGCATTTCTATTGCACCTAAAACTGCAATAATGGAGCTTAAGAACATTCTGGCCAAAATAATCAGCTGTCAGCAAGGAATATTACTTATAGATGGGAAAGGAATTTGATTTGCAGCAGTGAAGACGTGTCTGATGGTCCAAAAGTGAAAGTGTAACAAAGGAGGGTAGACTTTATGAAAATATTTGGCATGGAAGATGTGAATTCAGTAATAGAATGTAAGACTGAATGTACATATTATTTCCCCAAGACTGAAAAACTGGGCTAGGCTGGACAGAATTTACATTTCACAGGAACATGTGCATTTAATTGAAAGTCTTGATACTCACCCAATAACTATATCAGATCATGCACCAATAATAACTAAAATAAAAACACAGGGTAATAAAATAACAATGAGAAAGTGGTGCTTTCCCACCTATCTGTTGAAAAGAGAGGACTTTAAGGAGTGGGTAATGGAAATTATCCAGGAGCTGTTATTGAAGATAGAAATTTCTTCTGAAAAATATAGCTAGGGATTGAAATAAAACAAAAGTGGAGTTTAAAAATAGAATGGAAATAAACAAAAATAAGATATGGTTAAGAAGTAACTAGAATTATTTAGAGGGAATGACAAATGTTAAAATATTGCAGAATTGGGGGAATTTCACAGAACAAGGAGAGTAACAACTGCAGAATGTTAAATAGAAAATAAAGGATTACCTCAGTAATATGCATGAGTTTAGAAAGACTGGTGTTAAGCAACTGTTTTTTGATAATGACAATACAGCACAAAAACTTTTAGCACAGACTCAAGCAACAGAAAGTAGAAAGGGCTGTTGCCAGTCTTAAGGAGCCTATAATAAGGAAGGTAACAAGAGATCCTTTGGAGGTATTAGAAATATTCTGAAAAATCTATGAAAGTCTGAATAAAGCAGAGAGGTACAGAAATCATGAATAGTTACAAATGGAAATGTTTATGGAATAACTAAATGTGCCAAGGTTAAGGCTAGATGAGGCTCAATTACTAATAGGATAGGAAGAAGTTTGGAAGCTATATGGGAAAAACTGATAAAGATCTTGAAGGCTTTATTTAATGGTGTTTTAAGAGGAGGAGAAGTACTAATGTCCTGAAAGAAAGTGGTGGTAGTTGTAATGCCTAAACAGAGTAAAGATTTATCATATCCACCTTCATACAGGCACATTTCAATATCAAACAATGATTATAAAGTGTTTATGTCTATAATGGCTAAAAGAATGGCAAAAGTGATGCTACAAGTGATAGATATGTATCAATGTGGTTTTGTGGAGGGGAGGCAAACATCTGACAAGATTAACAGAACATTGATGATGCAGAGGGCATAAGAATGTAAGAAAATACCACTGTTGTTGTTGGGTCTTGATGCAGGAAAATGCATTTGACGAACTAAGCTGTAACTTTACGAGCAGGACATGCATGCCCTGATAAAATTATAAGGTTGATTATAGGTTCATAGGTTCATAGGTAGGCACTAGGCTATCTGCCTGAAGGCATTTATAAGCCTAGCCAGAATGTGTTGGCTTTCGCCGCCCCCTTGAATTAGTTCCCTGTGCCTCTGTCCAGCAGAGCCATTGAAGTCATCCCTGGGGTAAACTTTCTGTTTCCCATCCACTCTGCAAGGTTTCTCTTGAAGAGAGTTAGCAAGGAGCTCTGCCTAATGTTGACTGGAATCTTGTTCCAGAGCATGGGAAGTCTCTGGAACAGGAATCTATCCCTCCAGCACATCTTATTTATTGTTGTGGTGAGGTTTAGATCCCTGGAGCATGTGGCTCGAGGGGATATGTTTTTTTTTTAGGTGGAGCATGTCCATCAATTCTGGGTTGGACATGGCCTTGTATGTCAGGCAGAGATCACCTCTGAGTAGGCGGTATGCAACCGAGTACAGCTGGAGTTTCTTCAGTCGAGCTGCATAAGGCATCTTACAATCTACAATGCCCCATTTGGGATGTACCTTACAGGACATTTGCAACAGCTGGAATGACCACAGAAGTACCTCACCAAGAGGATTACTGGCCTCAAACAGATGCTCTATGCAGCCCGACTGAAGAAACTCCAGCTGTACTCGGTTGCATACCACTTACTCAGAGGTGATCTCTGCCTGACATACAAGGCCATGTCCAACCCAGAATTGATGGACATACTCCACCTAAAAAAATAAAATCTCCCAAGAGCCACATGCTCTAGGGATCTAAACCTCACCAAAGCAATAAATAGGATGCACTGGGGGGATAGATTCCTGTCCCAGAGACTCCCCATGCTTTGGAACAGGATTCCAATCTACATTAGGCAGAGCCCCTCACTAGCACTCTTCAAGAGAAACATTGACGAGTGGATGGGAAACAGAAAATTTACCCTGGGGATCACTGCAGTGGCTCTGCTGGACAGAGGCACAGGGAACTAATGGCTCTGCTGGACAGAGGCACAGAGAATCTAAGGGGGCGACAAAAGCCAACACATTCTGGCTAGGCTTATAGATGCCCTCGGGCAGATAGCCTACTACTTACCTATGAATCTATAGACCTATAAAAATTAATGAAGCCAAAACAAAGGCAATAGCAGAAAATTATGTACACATACACAATTGGTTCAGCAATATCCATACTTATAGGGACATGGTAAAATGAAGTATGGATTAAAAATGATTCTGGTGTTGCAGCTAAGGTTATGTGGGAGGAGACTAAACAAAAGATAATGCAAAAACTGAGAAAATGGAAGCTCTGTTATATGGATATGGATAGTAATATACAACCATTTTAAAATGTTTTAGTCCCTTTATTCTTGTTCATATGTGAGACATATTTTTATCAAGCAGATGAGAAGTTGGGGTAAACAAGTAAACGTGAACTGAAGAATTTTACCTGGGATGGAGAACAGCAAGGGTCAAGTGGGATAAGATGGTTCTTCCAATAGAACAAGGCAGATTGGGATTACTCAATTTGAAAAGGCATTTCAGAACAACACAGTTAAGTGTCCTATACATAGCACAAACAGAAAACTATAATTCAAAGTGGAAAGGGATAATGATGAAATGGGGAAGCTCAAGTAAAAGGAAAGATTGGGATTTTGGCTGCAGACCTTTAAAGACAATAACAATAATCATACACATTATTATATTCATAAAGTAGTAGAACACATACCTCTTAACTGTACAGATTTTTGCAGAATATCCAGATTTTTGCCTCATATTTTTGGTGCATTTTTAATATAATTCTGTTTTTCTGTCAAATTAGTGGCAAATGATTAAAGATTGAAGTTAGAAAATAATGACAAACATTTGAACTTCAGACTTCATACCCTTCATAAAATGTATGCTAATGCAAAACCTGTTATTCTATCAACTTTCTAAGTTTGTAGGAGCAATATTTAAAAATTGGCCCTATTTTTGGGCCTCTATCCCACTTTTATTTATGGCTTTGTGCAGACTTCTTGCTCTAAGAGGTTGAGAGGTATGGCAGAAAGTATTCCAAGAACTAAGCTAACATGGGAATTGAAAAAGGCGATTCTACTGATAATGATGATTGCAATTAGGGATGCAAACAATTGGCAAGAGGGTTATTGAATTTATTGGAGAAAACTGGTAAAGCAACAAAGGCATTGGGAGCAAATAACTACAGAGGGAAAGGTAATAAAATGGGAAGACACCAAGAATTATATGGACTGCAGGTTAGAGATTGCTTTCAATATCAAGGATTGATATCGTAATATAGGCAAAGACAAAGAAATAAGGGGTCCTTAACAAAAGACCAACACCGGTAGAGATTTTAGTAGAATTTAGATCAGATGCTGCCATAAAAAAAAAATAAGCATATAAAATATTGTATGATAACTATAAGAATTGATCTGAGGATGTTAGAAAGGATTGGGAAGTGACATTCGATAGACATTTCACAAATAAACAATGGGGGATATGGATTTTTGCTTGGAAATGTTTACATATATATTTTTTGTACCCCAAGTAGACTCCAGAGAGCTTTTCTTCAGGTAGACAGCATATGTTGAAGGTGTGATGAGGAAGAAAGAGATAATTGGGAACATATTTTCTGGGAGTGCAATTAGTTGGCAGACATTAAAGATTCCCTGAAGACTACTCTGTCAGAGATGCTGGGTGGTCAGATTGGGTGTAACTAGGGAAATGATTTTTCTGAACTATGACACATAATCAGAATTACCTAGAAACAATGCCTTGCTGATGGCCAAACAATGAACCAAAACCAAAAACAGCAAATCTATGCAACTGCCAGGAAAAAACCCACTAAAATATAATAAAACACATTTTATTCTTTAGTGCCTTGGCAAAAATCTGCCTTCAAGGAGTAAAAAAACACTGTGTTGCCTCCTTATATACAAACCCAGAAAATAGCTAGTAGATTAATTATACAAAGTAACAAATTAACAATCATCTAATTCAAATAACATACTTCCAACTACATTCTTTATTCAAACCACAGGGTATTAAATTGTTATATTTAAGTCAACCACAGCAGCAAGTACTAGACTTGAGTAAAACAGTGTCAGTATATCTGCTAAATATTTCATAACAAATAAAAAATAAAAATGGACATTGAAAGCATGGCAAGGGAACTAAAAACAAAGATTTTAATTGCAAACAACAGGTAAGCCCTTTCACGATAAAGTATATCACTTCAACAGATCATAGTCCAATGTCAAGCTCCGCATAAATATATATCAATTTTACACCAATCAAATCATAATAATTCAGACCCTCCTATTAAAGTCAATTAAGAACGTTAACAAGCATTACAATGACAAATCCAACCAAATAACATTATTATAATAGCAGAAACAAACACAAAAGGTTGATTAGGAGGGTAAGTACGGCATTTTATTTATATTTATGATGTGCAAAATAACAGATATGGCTTCCAATCTGATGGCATAAATGTGGGGAAATTAATATCTTTTTTGTATCTGGATTTAATAGGCTTAGATAATGGTGATATTGTAACTTCAGTACATAAGACATTTAACGATGGGAATATGTTTTTACATGCTAGTAGTTGTAATCCTCCCCATTTGATTTCCTCACTCCCTTATGGAGAATTTTTATGTCTACACAGACTATGTAACCTGGATGAAGAGTTTGAAAAATAAGTGGATTACACAGTGGATATATTTAAGAAAAGGGGCTATGATAAAGAGACAATCGAAAGTTCTTTAAAAAAGTGTGGAATAAATGTTTGGGGAAAGAACAAGAGGTTACTTGTAAGACTAGAAAAATCTAACAGTCTGATAATAATCAACCACTGGATAGGGATTCAGATAAAAGAGATATATTTTTTGTTATGACTCATAATGTTTTAAATGAACAGATATCGGATTTACTAAAATAATACTGGTCAATGCATTTTAAGGATAGACAACTGTTTTAATTAAGAAATTTCCAGGTATTTCTTTTAAAAGAGGACATAATATTGCTGATATGATAATGTATAGCAAATGTGTTCATCCTCTTGAAGAACTTAATAAAACTATTTCTTTCTCCAATGTAAGTATATCCCATTGTGGCAAATGCTCCCTATGTAAAAATATTGTAAATAGATTTTCTAAAATAAATAGGGTGAGTTTTTATCTTATACAGAATTGTACATGTTATACTGAAGGGATTATCTACCGTGGCTTAGTGGTACTTCATGCAGTGTAGTGTATACAAGGTCTGGGGTTTGAGACTGACAGAGGTGCCTTATTTGAGGGTTGGAAGGGTGGCTTAATGGCTAAGGTGTTTGCCTTACAAACACAAGGTGCAGGGTTTGAGTCTCACCAGGCTTAACAAGGAGAGGGTCACAGTGTGCAGCCTGTCGGGCACTATGACCTACCACATAACACAAACACTCAAGTAACTCCAAGGCAAGTACAGGTATGACTCACTCAATGTCCATGCTGGTGTGAATGACCTGACACATACCTCCCTGGACTACATGACATGAGACAGTAAGGAGCTCTCTGAGTAGGTAGCCCAAGACAGTATGACCCTGACCTTGAGTAGCATCTTACCCTCACCAAGAATGATGCCACACTATCAGGGCAAGATGATCCCTTCCAACAATTGACTGATGTACTGGTGTCATTCACAGGTGAGCCAATGCCTGTCATCTTGGGGTGGTATGCTGTACAAGCCACAATGCTTTGCTAGGGACAGCATGCACCTGTCACCCCCGGCCTTTTGGATTTTGGCAGAGGCTCTTGCTACATCCATAGTGCCTTTATTAGGCAAGGCTCATAAGGCAAACCCACATCCATTTGTATCACAAAGGATGAGGAACTAAGAGTGATGCTACTCAACACCAGAAGTATAGACCTCAGGATACACGCACTCAAAACCCTACTTAGCATTATGGACATCGATATCTGTGCAGTAACAGAAACCTGTTTCAGGTTTCCCAGGAGCACACCAGCACTAACAAGTTATAACTGTTACCATTCTTGTCGGCCCCAACACTTGGACCAGACAACAAAGGAGAGGGAGTATCAATATTAAATTCAGATCCCCACACCTCCACATTGATGGCAAAGTACCACATAGCTGTTAAGCTATTGAGTACAGAAGACGTAATTGGGGACCTGGGGAACAAACTTGATAGCAATCTGTCATTTGTCAACCACATGGCCAACGTGGATTGAAAGACATGTTATATAGCCCAGCTAATCATGAAGGGATTCACATGTACGGCAGTGGAGGTCATTGTGCCTCTTTACTCATCCATCATCAGGCCTATAATTGAGTACAATGCACCTTTTGGGATGTACCTAACCAGACACCTACAGCAACTAGTAAAGCCCAACAGTACCTCATCAAGAGGATCAAAGGGCTGAAACAGATCCCATATGCTGCCCAGTTAAAGGAAATCCAGCTGGACTCAGTGGCATACTGCCTGTTCAGAGGCAATCTGTGCCTGCCATATACAGCCATGTCCAACCCAGAAGTAATGAACATGCTGCACCTCAGGAAATCAAAGTCCCATACAGCCACATGCTCAGGAGACCTGAACCTCAGCACTGACATAAATAGGACATGCTGGAGGGGCATATTCCTAACCCAGAGGCTCCCTTCACTCTGTAATGAACTCACACTACAGGTTAGGCAGAGTCCCTCATTGACTCTCTTCCATAGGAATCTGAATGAGTGGATGGAGATCATAGTTGTACCGGTATCACTTCTATGTCACTGTTAGACAGAGGCACAGTATACTAACCTCGGAAAAGGGCATAGCAGCATAAATTTTAATTGGGTGGCGAAAGACAAACACATTCTACTAGGCTTATCAATGCCCTAGGGCAAATAGCCTAGTATGAACCTATGAACCTATGTGTACTGCTATAGTACTTCTGCCATATGTTGCATGTGTGTGTGTTATGGGGGATGCACAGGTAATGGCCAGATATTTCTGCACAGGCAACACGTCTGAAACACTCTGGGTGTTCATCCCTACATACTGTATGTGTGTTGCAATCCAACCCTGTGATGTGGACACACATTACTCAGCCTGGATATACATATCCCAACAACTTTCATATATGTACATTAGCTGACATTATTGGGTACAAGCTAACACTTTGCAGGGCTGTTTCTGTTAACACTACACTAGTATGGGAATCCAGTAATTGGGACAGTAAAAGTCTGCCTGACATGCTTTGGGTAGTACACATACTATATTGCCTTCATCTTCATTCCTACTATTACATGTTCCACTTATTTAGCACTATATTCCTGTATGAGAGTCATGGCTTACTGGTAGGTCATACAGACTAGTGTTATAGTGGTCTTGTGGTAGGGCCTACTAGTATG
>NC_056732.1:1757103334-1757169655 GCF_019279795.1 Protopterus annectens | reverse complement strand
GATCTCTGAAACTCCAGCATGCTTTCACAAACAGGCTGGATCCATAGTTCTCTGAAACTGCAGCCTGCTTTCACATACAGTCATGATCCATAGTTCTCTGAAACGGCAGCATGCTTCCACATACAGGAATGATCCATAGATCTCAGAAACTCCAGCATGCTTTCACATACAGGCATGATGGATAGTTCTCTGAAACTGCAGCATGCTTTCACATACAGGCATGATCCATAGTTTTCTGAAACTGCAGCATGCTTTCACATACAGGTATGATGCATAATTCTCTGAAACTGCAGCATTCCTTCACATACAGGCATGATCCATAGTTCTTTGAAACTGCAGCATGCTTTCACATATATCAGTTATCCATAGTTCTCTGTAACTGCAGCAGGATTTCACATACAGGCATCTTCCATAGTTCTCTGAAACTGAAGCATGCTTTCACATACGGGCATGATCCATATTTCTCTGAAACTGCAGCATGCTTTCACATACAAGCATGATAAATAGTTCTTTTAAACTGCAGCATGCTTTCACATACAGACATGATCCATAGCTCTCTGAGACGGCTGTATGCTGGCATATACAGGAATAATCCATAGTTCTCTGAGACTGCTGCATGCTGGCACATACAGGTGAGATACATAGTTCTCTGGGACTGCTGCAAGCTGGCACATTTAGGTGACATCCATAGTTGTTAGAAGCTGCAGCATGCTTTCAAATGCAGGCATGATCCATACTTATCTGAGACTGAAGCATGTTTTTACATACAGGCATGATCCATAGTTTTCTGAGACTGCAGCATGCTTTAACATTCAGGCATAAGCCAAAGTTTTCTGAGAACTATAGATCATGCTAGTATGTTAAAGCATGCTGCAGTTTCACCCAACTTTAGTTCTCAACTGTATATGCCTGCCTGCAGCTTTCCCTGAGAACACTGAGCATGCTTTCACATACAGGCATGAGCCATAGTTCTCTGACACTGCAGCATGCTTTCACATGCAGGCATGATCCATAGGTCTCTGAGACTGCAGCATGCATTCATGTACAGGCATGATCCGTAGTTCTCTGAGATGGTAGCATGCTTTCACATACAGGCAAGATCCATAGGTATCTGAGACTGCAGCATGCTTTCACATGCAGGCGTGATCCATAGTTCTCTGAGACTGCAGCATACTTTCACATGCAGGCATGATCCATAGGTCTCTGAGGCTGCAGCATGCTTTCATATACAGGCATGATCCATAGTTTTCTGAAGTTGCAACAGGGTTTCATCTACAGGCATGATCCATAGTTCTCTGAAACTGCAGCATGCTTTCACATACAGGCATGATCCATAGTTCTCTGAAACTGCAGCATGCTTTCACATACAGGCATGATCCATAGTTCTCTGAAACTGCAGCATGCGTTCACATACAGACATGATCCATAGTTTTCTGAAACTGCAGCATGCTTTCACATACAGGCATGATAAATAGTTATCTTAAACTGCAGCATGCTTTCACATACAGGCATGATCCATAGTTCTCTGAAACTGAAGCATGCTTTCACATACAGGCATTATGCATAGTTTTCAGAGACTGCAGCAGTCTTTCACAAACAGGCATGAGCAATAGCATACTTTTACATATATTCATGAGCCATAGTTTTCTGAGACTACAGCATGCTTTCATATACAGACATGAGCAATAGCATTCTGAGTCTGCAACATGCTTTCACATACAGACATTATCCATAGCTCTCTGAAACTGCAGCAGTCTTTCACAAACAGGCATGATCCACAGTTATCTGAAACTGCAGCATGCTTTCACATACAGATATAATTTATAGTTTTCCGAAACTGCAGCATGCTTTCACATACAGACATGATCCATAGTTCTCTGAGACTGCTGCATGCTGACAAATACAGGTGAGAAACAGTTCTTAGGGAAAGCTGCATGCTGGCACATACAGGTGAGATCCAACGTTGGGTGAAACTGCAGCATGCTTTAACATACTGGCATGATCCATAGTTCTTAGAAACTGCTTCATGCTTTCACATACAGGCATGATCCATAGATCTCAGAAATTGCAGCATGCTTTCACATACAGGAATGACCCATAGTTCTCTGAAACTGCAGCTTGCTTACACATACAGGCATGATCCACAGTTTTCTAAAACTGCAGCATGCCCTCACATACAAACATGATCCATAGTTTTCTGAAACTGCAGAATGCTTTCACATAAAGGCATGATCCATAGTTCTCTGACACTGCAGCATGTTTTCACATGCAGGCATGATCCATAGGTCTCTGAGACTGCAGCATGCATTCATGTACAGGCATGATCCGTAGTTCTCTGAGATGGTAGCATGCTTTCACATACAGGCAAGATCCATAGGTATCTGAGACTGCAGCATTCTTTCACATAGAGGCATGATCCATAGTTCTCTGAGACTGCAGCATGCTTTCACATACAGGCAAGATCCATAGTTATCTGAGACAGCAGCATGCAATCACATACAGGCATGATCCATAGATCTCTGAAATTGCAGCATGCTTTCACATACAGGAATGATCCATAGTTCTCTGAAACTGCAGCATGCTTTCACTTACAGGCATGATCCATAGTTTTCTGAAACTGCAGCATGCTTTCACATACAGGCATAATCCACAGTTTTTAAAAACTGCAGCATGCTTTCACATACAAACATGATCCATAGTTTTCTGAAACTGCAGAATGCTTTCACATAAAGGCATGATCCATAGTTTTCTGAAACTACAGCATGCTTTCACAAAGAGGCATGATTCATGAGACTGCAGCATGCTTTCACATACAGGAATGATTCATAGTTCTCTGAGACTGCAGCATTCTTTCACATAGAGGCATGATCCATAGTTCTCTGAGACTGCAGCATGCTATCACATACAGGCATGATCCATAGATCTCTGACCCTGAGGAATGCTTTCAAATACAGGCATGAGCCATTGTTCTCTGCAGCATGCTTTCACATACAGGCATGATCCATAGTTCTCTGAAACTGCCACATGATTTCACATACATGCATGATCCATAATTCTCTAAAACTGCAGCATTCTTTCACATACAGGCATGATCCATAGATCTCTGAGACTGAAGCATGATCCATAGTTTTCTGAGACTGCAGCATGCTTTAACATTCAGGCATAAGCCATAGTTTTCTGAGACTGCAGCATGCTTTCACATACAGGCATGAGCCATAGTTCTCTGACACTGCAGCATGCTTTCACATACAGGCATGATCCATAGTTCTCTGAGACTGCAGCATGCATTCACATACAGGCATGATCCGTAGTTCTCTGAGATGGTAGCATGCTTTCACATACAGGCAAGATCCATAGGTATCTGAGACTGCAGCATGCTTTCACATGCAGGCATGATCCATAGTTCTCTGAGACTGCAGCATACTTTCACATGCAGGCATGATCCATAGGTCTCTGAGGCTGCAGCATGCTTTCATATACAGGCATGATCCATAGTTTTCTGAAGTTGCAGCAGGCTTTCATCTACAGGCATGATCCATAGTTCTCTGAAACTGCAGCATGCTTTCACATACAGGCATGATCCATAGTTCTCTGAAACTGCAGCATGCTTTCACATACAAGCATGATCCATAGTTCTCTGAAACTGCATCATGCTTTCACATACAGACATGATCCATAGTTCTCTGAGATGACTGCATGCTGGCATATACAGAAATAATCCATAGTTTTCTGAGACTGCTGCATGCTGGAACATACAGGTGAGATACATTGTTCTCTGAGACTGCTGCAAGCTGGCACATTTAGGTGACATCCATAGTTGTCAGAAACTGCAGCATGCTTTCAAATGCAGGCATGATCCATAGTTATCTGAGACTGAAGCATGCTTTTACATACAAGCATGATCCATAGTTCTCTGAGACTGCAGCATGCTTTCACATACAGGCATGAGCCATAGTTTTCTGAGACTGCAGCATGCTTTCATATGGAAGCATGAGCGATAGTTTTCTGAGACTGCAGCATGTTTTCTCATACAGGCATGAGCCATAGTTCTCAGAGACTGTAGCATGCTTTCCCATGCAGCCATGAGCCATGGTTCTCTGCAGCATGCATTCACATACAGGCATCAGCCATAGTTCTCTGAGACTGCAGCATGCTTTGACATACAGGCAGGGTCGGCCCGTGCTATTGGACTGCCGGACTTCAGCCCCCTCAACTGAAACTAAAAGAAATAAAAATAAATAAATAAAAAAGAAAAAAAAAGTTTAAAAATTTGTTGACTTCGCGCATGCGCAGTAGTCCGAACTGCTGCTGAGAGTCTCTACGCATGCTCCAGGCAGTCCTGATAGGGAAACATGAGGAATGGAGCTCCCAGAAGTCTATGCAGTTTTAAACTGCATAGACTCGCTGGGAAAACGCTTCAGGGTCAGACTGCAACACCAGCAGTCTGGAATTGCTGCAGTCTCTCGTCGGGAAGATCTCGCGGGTGGGTCTGGAGTTGCAGGCAGGGTTTGGATCTCGTGGGTCTTTGGATGTATTGCAGGTCGCGGGCAGGGTTTGGATGTACTTGCATTGGATTTATGGAGAAAGAACATTTAATTGATGGTGATTTACTTGCAGGTAAGTGTGTTGGTTTTATATATGGTGTGTGTGTGTGTGTGTGTGTGTGTGTGTGTGTGTGTGTGTGTGTGTGTGTGTGTGTGTGTGTGTGTGTGTGCGTGTGTGCGTGTGTGCGTGTGTGCGTGTGTGTCTGTGTCTGTGTGTGTGTCTGAGTGTGTGTGTGTCAATGCCCCAGGTGCAATATGCAGGTGGTTAGACCCATGGTGGTGTGGTAGGGAATACCTCAGGCTTGAACCCTATATGCAGGTGTTAAAAACGTGAGTTCCCTACCCACCACCATTTGTAAAGAAATTGCAGATGTTTGCCTCATATTAGATCTGATCTGTTCCTCATAATATCTGTGGTTTGTAAATGTTGCAATGCTTGATATTTGATGGTGCAGTAGTAGCATTGTTGCCTCACAGCTGTAGGTTCTCAGGTTTGAGTCTTGGCTGGGGTTTCTTCTTTGTGGGGTCTGTATCTTCTCCATGTGTTTGTGTGGGTTTACTTTTATTTGATGGTGCAGTGGTAGCATTGTTGTCTCACAGCTGCAGGTTCTCAGGTTTGAGTCTTGGCTGGGGTTCCTTTTTTGTGGGGTCTGTATCTTTTCCCTGTGTTTGTGTGGGTTTGCTTTTGTGTCCTCCCATGTTACAAAGACATATCCGCATTATTTCTTCCCGGGCCTCTGCTGAAAATTGTTTTTTTGTTCCAAGTCAGACTGTCCTGATTAACAAATGTTAAATAAAATTGACAGGCATTTGAATTTCAGACTTCAGGTTTCTGAATGTTTAATTCCTTACATAATTGATGGTGCAGTGGCAGTATTGTTGCCTCATAGCTATAGGATTTCTGGTTTGATTCTTGGCAGGGGTGCCTTCTGTGTGGAGTCTGCATCTTATCTCTGTGTTTGTGTGGATTTTCTCTGGTGTCCTGCCATTTTACAAAGACATGTGCCTACAGTATTTCTCCCTGGGCCTCTGCTGAAAATTATTTTTTTTCCATCAGAAGTAAAATTGACAGGCATTTGAATTTCAGACTTCATAGTCTTCAGAAAATACATAGTAAAACAACTTTTTATTCTAGCAATAAATATATAGTAACATAACCTTTTATTATAGCATTTTTTTAAGTTTATAAGATGACTATTTGAAATTTGTTCTTATTTTTGGTACTGTAATACCCTGTTAGTGGCTTTGTCCAGGTTTTTTTGTGCTAAGGTTGACAGCTATGGCAAGAACTGAATTCACTGAATATGTTTGAGGGCTGTATGCCCTCATTACTGGGTTTGTCCAGGTGTTTTGTGCTAAGAGGTTGACAGCTATGGTGAGAACTGAATTCATTAAATGATAGCCATTTAAGTTTCAGTCTTCCTCTCTTTCACAAAGCAGCTGATTTGGCGTAGTGGTATGTTGCTCTTGACTGTTTTGCACAGGGACCTTGGCTGTAAAATGTACGGTGGTAACACAGCATTTTTCTTTCACAAAGCAGGTGATTTGGCATAGTGGTATGTTGTTCTGACTCTTTTTTGCACAGGGACCTTGGCAGTAAAATGTATGGTGGTAACACAGCATTTTATTCTAGCAGCTTTCCAAGATTATACAAGCAATGTTTAATGTGTCCCTGTTTTTTGCACTTTTGACCCACCCCAATAAATTTGGCTTTTTCCAGACTTCTTGTGCTGTGAAGTTGAGATGCAGTTGAGTATTGAGTAGATTTTACAAGGAGCTGAGAGCTGCAGGGGAAGCGAAGTTTAGTGCTGATTATGCTAAGTCACCTCGCGTTGCTAATAGCACAACAGGTTGTGTACTTGCTTTTGATGCAGAAGGTTGTTGGTTCTACTCCCATAAGGGGTGAATGCTGCCGTACTGAAAGTTAAGATACTAACTATGAGCCTGTTATCAGTTTGCCATCCATTTCCTATTGCAATATTACTAGCTTATTTTTAATGTAATTTAGGCAATTTATTCCTCAGGGGCATCAGACACTTTATTTTTCGATGAAACCATGAAATATAAAGGTGATTGCTAGCAGCAACCTCTTCATTACAGATTTATTTAACATGGAATTATTTAGATGACTTTTTTACTACTTCAGAGATTGTGCATATTTACTGATAACGGTGGACTGTAGAATTGTGCATATTTACTGATAATAGTGGACTGTAGAAGTTTGAGTAGACTTTTATGATGGAAATGTTCTGAATTGGGCAGTTTTATTTCATTGTTTACTGGAAAAATGTTCAAAGCAATAGGAAGGTGTATCAAAGAGCACATGTATGTTTCATATGCAAGGGGCCTATGATTTGAAAACAGCCCAGAATTAATTTTTATCTGCCACGGGTAAAAGGTATTTTCTTTGAATGTGGGTTTTAATGTTGTTTCAATGACTGTGAGTTTCAAGGGCAGAGAAGTTTTAATGCCAAGATTGTTTAGCAGATGTCTTAGTGTTTGTGCTGTAAATGCAAAATAAAACTTTCAAATGAAGTTCAAATCATCATAGAAGTAAATCAGTATGCACATTAGTGTTTATGGTAAATGGAGTGAAATAGCAAAGTAATGAATCATTGGAATGGCTGCAGGGGGAGGCTCCATTCGACCTTGGTTTTGTGAGGGGGAAGGGCGGCAAACTTAGACAGCCCCAGCTGAACTATACCTCCCAACTGTCCAGATTTTCAAAGAATGAATAAGTTTTTTGCTTCTTATTTTTGGTTTGTTTCTCATAAAATTTGTGGTTTTCTGGCAAATCATTTAGGAATTAAGTCACTAAATAATGACACACTATTTTCAGACTTCATAACCTTCAGAAAAATGCATCTTAAAGTAAGACCTGTTCTATCAGCTGTCCCAGTTTATACAAGAGCAATTTTTAGTACTGTTTATATGTTCCCTCAATATATTTGGCCTTGTCCAGATTTATTGCATTAACAGGTTGAGAGGTACATGCAAATTGCTTTATAGAATTAGACATAGCCAAACCTCTCAATTGTCCCTGAATTTGGCTCAAAATGTTGCTCTTCCCCTAATAATCCGTCTGCAAAATAGCAATTTTGGAAGAAAACATAGAGGGTTTACAATTAAGAAATAACTGTAATAATCAGAGTTATAGATTACTTTTATTTCAGAAATGCATGTAGACTCTTTTATGTTGTCAGCTGCTCAAGTTAGCAGTACTAATATTAAAAAAGTGTCCCTTCTTTGACAGGTTCCCAGCTGTATTGTGTGGCTATTTTATATTGTTGCATCACATTTTTGGTCCATTTTTCATAAAATTGTGTTTTTTTGGCAAATTAGTGGTAAATCATTAAAGACTGAAGTTAGAAAATAATGACAGGCATTTGAGTTTCAGATTTCATATCCTTCAGAAAATTCATACTAATGCAAGACCTACTATTCTATTATCTTTCTAAGTTTATAAGAGCAATATTTAAAAATTGTCCTTATTTTTGGGCCTTTGTCCCACTTCTAAAAAGTAATTTATTTTTTCATGCCTCACAACCTTTTCGTTTCCATCTAGATATTAAGTAAGCTGTCATGCAGCCAATGCATTTAAATATTTTTATTCTTTTACACTTCATTTGTCTTGATTGGACTTTCATAATGAGGGTTTGGCACCCAGGGCAGCATAGTTAATTAAAGTTAGTTTTTGTGGTTTTGAGCATAGCCCCTCCCCTTTCTAGTTGGCCACACCCCTTCCCATTGACCCCACCCATTCAGCTATCCTCTGAAGCCCCCCTTTGATTTGAAGTCACCAGACGCCACTGCATGCAGGCATGATCCATAGATCTCTGGCACTACAGCATGCTTTCACATACAGGCATGATCCATAGTTTTCTTTAACTGCATCATGCTTTCATATACAGGCATTATCCACAGTTTTCTGAAATTGCAGCATGCTTTCACATACAGGCATGATCCATAGTTTTCTCAGACTGCAGCATGCTTTCAAATACAGGCATGAGCCATAGTTTCCTGAGATTGCAACATGCTTTCACATGCAGGCATGAGCCACTGTTCTCTGCAGCATGCTTTCACATACCGGCATGAGCCATAGTTCCCTGAAACTGCTACATGCTTTCACAAGCAGGCATGCTCCATAGTTCTCTGAGACTGCAGCATGCTTTCACATACCGGCATGGTACATAGTTCTCTGAAGCTGCAGCATGGTTTCACATACACGCATGCTCCATTGTTCACTGAAACTGCAGCATGCTTTCACATACAGGCATAATCCATAGTTCTCTGAAACTGCAGCATGCTTTCACATATAGGCATGATTTATAGTTGTCTGAAACTGCAGCATACTTTCACATACAGGCAGGATTCGTAGCTCTCTGAACCTGCAGATCCATAGTTCTCTGAAACTGCAGCATGCTTTCAAATACAGGCATGATCCATAGTTCTCTGAAATTGAAGCAAGCTTTCACATACAAGCATGGTCCATAGTTCTCAGAAACTGTGCATGCTTTCAAATACAGGCATGATCCATAGTTCTCTGAAACGTAAGCATGCTTTCACATCCAGGCATGATCCATAGTACTCTGAAACTGCAGCATGCTTTCAAATACAGGCATGATCTATAGTTCTCTGAAACGTAAGCATGCTTTCCCATACAGGCATGATCCATAGTTCTCTGAAACTGCAGCATGCTTTCACATACAGGCATGATCCATAATTCTCTAAAACTGCAGCATGCCTTCACATACAGGCATGATCCATAGTTCTTTGAAACTGCAGCATGCTTTCACATATAGGCGTGCAGCATGCTTTCACATATAGGCGTGATTCATAGTTCTCTGAAACTGCAGCATGCTTTCACATACAGGCATGATCCATAGTTGTTTGAACTTGCAGCATGCTTTCACATATAGGTGTGCAGCATGCTTTCACATATAGGCGTGATTCATAGTTCTCTGAAACTGCAACATGATTTCACCTACAGGCGTGTTCCATAGATCTCTGAAACTCCAGCATGCTTTCACAAACAGGCGGGATCCATAGTTCTCTGAAATTGCAACATGATTTCACCTACAGGCATGTTGCATAGATCTCTGAAACTGCAGCATGCTTTCTCATACAGGCATGATCCACAGTTTTCAAAAACTGCAGCATGCTTTCACATACAGGCATGATCCATAGTTGTCTCAAACTGCAGCATGTTTTCACATACAGGCATGATGCATAGTTCTTTGAAACTGCAGCATGTTTTCACATATATCAGTTATCCATAGTTCTCTGTAACTGCAGCAGGATTTCACGTACAGGCATCTTCCATAGTTCTCTGAAACTGAAGCATGCTTTCACATACGGGCATGATCCATATTTCTCTGAAACTGCAGCATGCTTTCACATACAAGCATGATAAATAGTTCTTTTAAACTGCAACATGCTTTCACTTACAGACATGATACATAGTTCTCTGAGATGGTTGCATGCTGGCATATACAGTAATAATCCATAGTTCTCTGAGACTGCTGCATGCTGGCACATACAGGTGAGATGCATAGTTCTCTGGGACTGCTGCAAGCTGGCACATTTAGGTGACATCCATAGTTGTTAGAAGCTGCAGCATGCTTTCAAATGCAGGCATGATCCATACTTATCTGAGACTGAAGCATGTTTTTACATACAAGCATGATCCATAGTTTTCTGAGACTGCAGCATGCTTTCACATACAGACATGAGCCATAGTTTTCTGAGACTCCAGAATGCTTTGTCATGGAAGAATGAGCCATAGTTTTCTAAGACTGCAGCATCCTTTCACATACAGGCATGAATGAGCCATAGTTCTCTGAGACTGTAGCATGCTTAACCATAGAGCCATGAGCCATAGTTCTCTGCAGCATGCATTCACATACAGGCATCAGCCATTGTTCTCTTTGACTGCAGCATGCTTTGACTTACAGGCATGATCCATAGATCTCTGGCACTACAGCATGCTTTCACATACAAGCATAATCCATAGTTTTCTATAACTGCATCATGCTTTCATATACAGGCATGGTCCACAGTTTTCTGAAATTGCAGCATGCTTTCACATACAGGCATGAGCCATAATTTCCTGAGATTGCAACATGCTTTCACATGCAGGCATGAGCCACTGTTTTCTGCAGCATGCTTTCACATACCGGCATGAGCCATAGTTCCCTGAAACTGCAGCATGCTTTCACATACAGGCATGATCCATAGTTCTTTGAACCTGCAGCATGCTTTCACATATAGGCGTGCAGCATGCTTTCACATATAGGAGTGATTCATAGTTCTCTGAAACTGCAACATGCATTCAAATACAGGCATGATCTATAGTTCTCTGAAACATAAGCATGCTTTCACATACAGGCATGATCCATAGTTCTCTGAAACTGCAGCATGATTTCACCTACAGGCATGTTCCATAGATCAATGAAACTCCAGCATGCTTTCACAAACAGGCTGGATCCATAGTTCTCTGAAACTGCAGCCTGCTTTCACATACAGGCATGATCCATAGTTCTCTGAAACGGCAGCATGCTTCCACATACAGGCATGATCTGCAGTTCTCTGAAACTGCAGCATGCTTTCACATACAGGCATGATCCATAGTTCTCTGAAACTGCAGCATGCTTTCACATACAGGTATGATGCATAATTCTCTGAAACTGCAGCATTCCTTCATATAAAGGCATGATCCATAGTTCTTTGAAACTGCAGCATGCTTTCACATATATGAGTGATCCATAGTTCTCTGTAACTGCAACATGCTTTCACATACAGGCATGATCCATTGTTCTCTGAAACTTCAGCATGCTTTCACATACAGGCATGATCCATAGTTCTCTGAAACTGCAGCAGGCTTTCACATACAGGCATGATCCATAGTTCTCTGAAACTGCAGCAGGCTTTCAAATACAGGCATGATCCATAGTTCTCTGAAACTGCAGGAGGCTTTCACATACAAGCATGATACATAGTTCTCTGGAACTGCAGCAGGATTTCACGTACAGGCATGATCCATATTTCTCTGAAACTGCAGCAGGTTTTTACATACAGGCATGATCCATAGTTCTCTGAAACTGCAGCAGGCTTTCAAATACAGGCATGATACATAGTTCTCTGAAACTGCAGCAGGATTTCACATACAGGCATGATCTATAGTTCTGTGAAACTGCAGCAGTCTTTCACATACAGGCATGATCCACAGTTCTCTGAAACTACAGCAGGCTTTCACATACAAGCATGATACATAGTTCTCTGGAACTGCAGCAGGATTTCACGTAGAGGCATGATCCATATTTCTCTGAAACTGCAGCAGGTTTTTACATACAGGCATGATCCATAGTTCTCTGAAACTGCAGCAGGCTTTCAAATACAGGCATGATCCATAGTTCTCTGAAACTGCAGCATGCTTTCACATACAGGCATGAGCCATAGTTCTCTGACACTGCAGCATGCTTTCACATACAGGCATGATCCATAGTTCCCTGAGACTGCAGCATGCATTCACATACAGGCATGATCTGTAGCTCTCTGAGACGGTAGCATGCTTTCACATACAGCAAGATCCATAGGTATCTGAGACTGCAGCATGCTTTCACATGCAGGCGTGATCCATAGTTCTCTGAGAGTGCAGCATACTTTCACATGCAGGCATGATCCATAGGTCTCTGAGGCTGCAGCAGGCTTTCATCTACAGGCATGATCCATAGTTCTCTGAAACTGCAGCAGACTTTCACATACAGGCATTATCCATAGTTCTGTGAAACTGCAGCATGCTTTCACATACAGGCATGATCCAGAGTTCTCTGAAACTGCAGCATGCTTTCACATACAGGCATGATCCATAGTTCTCTGAAACTGAAGCATGCTTTCACATACAGACATGATCCATAGTTCTCTGAGATGGCTGCATGCTGGCATATACAGAAATAATCCATAGTTTTCTAAGACTGCTGCATGCTGGAACATACAGGTGAGATACATTGTTCTCTGGGACTGCTGCAAGCTGGCACATTTAGGTGAGATCCATAGTTGTCAGAAACTGCAGCATGCTTTCAAATGCAGGCATGATCCATAGTTATCTGAGACTGAAGCATGCTTTTACATACAAGCATGATCCATAGTTCTCTGAGACTGCAGCATGCTTTCACATACAGCTATGAGCCATAGTTTTCTGAGACTGCAGCATGCTTTCACATGGAAGCAAGAGCCATAGTTTTTTGAGACTGCAGCACGCTTTCACATACAGGCATGATCCATAAATCTCTGGCACTACAGCATGCTTTCACATACAGGCATGATCCATAGTTTTCTATAACTGCATCATGCTTTCATATACAGGCATGATCCACAGTTTTCTGAAATTGCAGCATGCTTTCTCATACAGGCATGATCCATAGTTTTCTGAGACTGCAGCATGCTTTCACATACAGGCATGAGCCATAGTTTCCTGAGATTGCAATATTCTTTCACATGCAGGCATGAGCCACTGTTCTCTGCAGCATGCTTTCACATACCGGCATGAGCCATAGTTCCCTGAAACTGCTACATGTTTTCACATACAGGCATGCTCCATAGTTCTCTGAGACTGCAGCATACCTACACATACAGGCATGATACATAATCCTCTGAGACTCCAGCAAGCTTTCACATACAGCCATGATCCATAGATCTCTGAAACTGCAGCATGCTTTCACATACCGGCGTGGTACATAGTTTTCTGAAGCTGCAGCATGGTTTCACATACAGGCATGCTCCATTGTTCACTAGATCTGCAGCATGCTTTCACAATCAGGCATAATCCATAGTTCTCTGAAACTGAAGCATGCTTTCACATATAGGCATGATCCATAGTTGTCTGAAACTGCAGCATGCTTTCACATACAGGCATGATTCGTAGCTCTCTGAAACTGCAGATCCATAGTTCTCTAAAACTGCAGCATGCTTTCAAATACAGGCATGATCCATAGTTCTCTGAAACTGAAGCAAGCTTTCACATACAAGCATGGTCCATAGTTCTCAGAAACTGCGCATGCTTTCAAATACAGGCATGATCCTTAGTTCTCTGAAACGTAAGCATGCTTTCACATCCAGGCATGATCCATAGTACTCTGAAACTGCAGCATGCTCTCAAATACAGGCATGATCTATAGTTCTCTGAAACGTAAGCATGCTTTCCCATACAGGCATGATCCATAGTTCTCTGAAACTGCAGCATGCTTTCACATACAGGCATGATCCATAATTCTCTAAAACTGCAGCATGCCTTCACATACAGGCATGATCCATATTTCTTTGAACCTGCAGCATGCTTTCACATATAGGCGTGCAGCATGCTTTCACATATAGGTGTGATTCATAGTTCTCTGAAACTGCAACATGCTTTCAAATACAGACAGGTTCCATAAATCTCTGAAACTCCAGCCTGCTTTCACATACAGGCATGATCCATAGATCTCTGACACGGCAGCAAGCTTCCACATACAGGCATGATCTGATGTTCTCTGAAACTGCAGCATGCTTTCACATACAGACATGATCCATAGCTCTCTGAGACGGCTGTATGCTGGCATATACAGGAATAATCCATAGTTCTCTGAGACTGCTGCATGCTGGCACATACAGGTGAGATACATAGTTCTCAGAGACTGCTGCAAGCTGGCACATTTAGGTGACATCCATAGTTGTCAGAAACTGCAGCATGCTTTCAAATGCAGGCATGATCCATAGTTATCTGAGACTGAAGCATGCTTTTACATACAGGCATGATCCATAGTTCTCTGAGACTGCAGCATGCTTTCACATACAGGCATGAGCCATAGTTTTCTGAGACTGCAGCAAGCTTTCATATGGAAGCATGAGCGATAGTTTTCTGAGACTGCAGCATGTTTTCACATACAGGCATGAGCCATAGTTCTCAGAGACTGTAGCATGCTTTCCCATGCAGCCATGAGCCATGGTTCTCTGCAGCATGCATTCACATACAGGCATCAGCCATAGTTCGCTGAGACTGCAGCATACTTTGACATGCAGGCAGGGGTGGCCCATGCTATTGGACTGCTGGACTGCAGCCCCCTCAACTGAAACTAAAAGAAATAAAAATAAATAAATAAAAAAGAAAAAAAAAGTTTAAAAATTCGCGGACTTCGCGCATGTGCAGTAGTCTGAACTGCTGCTGAGAGTCTCTACGCATGCTCCAGGCAGTCCTGATAGGGAAACATGAGGAATGGAGCTCCCAGAAGTCTATGTAGTTTTAAACTGCATAGACTCGCTGGGAAAACGCATCGGGGTCAGACTGCAACACCAGCAGTCTGGAATTGCTGCAGTCTCTCGTCGGGAAGATCTCGCGGGTGGGTCTGGAGTTGCTGGCGGGGTTTGGATCTCGCGGGTCTTTGGATGTATTGCAGGTCGCGGGCAGGGTTTGGATGTACTTGCATTGGATTTATGGAGAACGAACATTGAATTGATGGTGATTTACTTGCAGGTAAGTGTGCTGGTTTTATGTATGGTGTGTGTGTGTGCGTGTGTGTGTGTGTGTGTGTGTGTGTGTGTGTGTGTGTGTGTGTGTGTGTGTGTGTGTGTGCGTGTGTGCGTGTGTGCGTGTGTGTGTGTCTGTGTCTGTGTGTGTGTCTGTGTGTGTGTGTGTCAATGCCCCAGGTGCAATATGCAGGTGGTTAGACCCATGGTGGTGTGGTAGGGAATAACTCAGGCTTGAACCCTGTATGCAGGTGATAAAAACGTGAGTTCCCTACCCACCACAATTTGTAAAGAAATTGCAGATGTTTGCCTCATATTTGATCTGATCTGTTCTTCATAATATCTGTGGTTTGTAAATGTTGCAATGCTTGTTATTTGATGGTGCAGTAGTAGCATTGTTGCCTCACAGCTGCAGGTTCTCAGGTTTGAGTCTTGGCTGGGGTTCCTTTTTTGTGGGGTCTGTATCTTCTCCCTGTGTATGTGTGGGTTTGCTTTTGTGTCCTCCCATGTTACAAAGACATATCTGCATTATTTCTTCCTGGGCCTCTGCTGAAAATTGTTTTTTTGTTCCAAGTCAGACTGTCCTGATTAACAAATGTTAAATAAAATTGACAGGCATTTGAATTTCAGACTTCAGGTTTCTGAATGTTTAATTCCTTACATATTTGATGGTGCAGTGGCAGTATTGTTGCCTCACAGCTAGAGGATTTGTGGTTTGATTCTTGGCAGGGGTGCCTTCTGTGTGGAGTCTGCATCTTATCTCTGTGTTTGTGTGGATTTGCTCTGGTGTCCTGCCATTTTACAAAGACATGTGTCTACAGTATTTCTCCCTGGGCCTCTGCTGAAAATTGTTTTTGTTCCATCAGAAGTAAAATTGACAGGCATTTGAATTTCAGACTTCATAGTCTTCAGAAAATACATAGTAAAACAACTTTTTGTTCTAGCAATAAATATATAGTAACACAACCTTTTATTATAGCATTTTTTAAGTTTATAAGATGACTATTTGAAATTTGTTCTTATTTTTGGTACTGTAATACCCTGTTAGTGGCTTTGTCCAGGTTTTTTGTGCTAAGGTTGACAGCTATGGCAAGAACTGAATTCACTGAATATGTTTGAGGGCTGTATGCCCTCATTACTGGGTTTGTCCAGGTGTTTTGTGCTAAGAGGTTGACAGCTATGGTGAGAACTGAATTCATTAAATGATAGCCATTTAAGTTTCAGTCTTCCTCTCTTTCACAAAGCAGCTGATTTGGCGTAGTGGTATGTTGCTCTTGACTGTTTTGCACAGGGACCTTGGCTGTAAAATGTACGGTGGTAACACAGCATTTTTCTTTCACAAAGCAGGTGATTTGGCATAGTGGTATGTTGTTCTGACTCTTTTTTGCACAGGGACCTTGGCAGTAAAATGTATGGTGGTAACACAGCATTTTATTCTAGCAGCTTTCCAAGATTATACAAGCAATGTTTAATGTTTCCCTGTTTTATGCCCTTTTGACCCACCCCAATAAATTTGGCTTTTTCCAGACTTCTTGTGCTGCGAAGTTGAGATGCAGTTGAGTATTGAGTAGATTTTACAAGGAGCTGAGAGCTGCAGGAGAAGAGAAGTTTAGTGCTGATTATGCTAAGTCCACTCACATTGCTAATAGCACAACAGGTTATGTACTTGCTTTTGATGTAGAAGGTTGTTGGTTCTACTCCCATAAGGGGTGAATGCTGCCGTACTGAAAGTTAAGATACTAACTATGAGCCTGTTATCAGTTTGCCATCCATTTCCTATTGCAATATCACTAGCTTATTTTTAATGTAATTTAGGAAATTTATTCCTCAGGGGCATCAGACACTTTATTTTTCGATGAAACCATGAAATATAAAGGTGATTGCTAGCAGCAACCTCTTCATTACAGATTTATTTAACGTGGAATTATTTAGATGATTTTTTTACTACTTCAGAGATTGTGCATATTTACTGATAATGGTGGACTGTAGAATTGTGCATATTTACTGATAATAGTGGACTGTAGAAGTTTGAGTAGACTTTTATGATGGAAATGTTCTGAATTGGGCAGTTTTGTTTCATTGTTTACTGGAAAAATGTTCAAAGCAATAGGAAGGTGTATCAAAGAGCACATGTATGTTTCATATGCAAGGGGCCTATGATTTGAAAACAGCCCAGAATTAATTTTTATCTGCCACGGGTAAAATGTATTTTCTTTGAATGTGGGTTTTAATGTTGTTTCAATGAATGTGAGTTTCAAGGGCAGAGAAGTTTTAATGCCAAGATTGTTTAGCAGATGTCTTAGTGTTTGTGCTGTAAAATGCAAAATAAAACTTTCAAATGAAGTTCAAATCATCGTAGAAGTAAATCAGTATGCACATTAGTGTTTATGGTAAATGGAGTGAAATAGCAAAGTAATGAATCATTGGAATGGCTGCAGGGGGAGGCTACATTCGACCATGGTTTTGTGAGGGGGAAGGGCGGCAAACTTAGACAGCCCCAGCTGAACTATACCTCCCAACTGTCCAGATTTTCAAAGAATGAATAGGTTTTTTGCTTCTTATTTTTGGTTTGTTCCTCATAAAATTTGTGGTTTTCTGGCAAATCATTTAGGAATTAAGTCACTAAATAATGACACACTAGTTTCAGACTTCATAACCTTCAGAAAAATGCATCCTAAAGTAAGACCTGTTCTATCAGCTGTCCCAGTTTATACAAGAGCAATTTTTAGTACTGTTTATATGTTCCCTCAATATAGGTTCATAGGTTCATAGGTTCATACTAGGCTATCTGCCCTAGGGCATTTATAAGCCTAGCCAGAGTATGTTTGGCTTTCGCCACCCATTTTAAATTAATTTTGCTATGCCCTTTTTCGAGGTTAGTATACTGTGCCTCTGTCTAACAGTGACACAGAAGTGATACCCGGGGTAAACCTATGATCTCCCATCCACTCATCAAGATTCCTCTTGAAGAGAGTCAATGAGGGACTCATTTGGCCTTGTCCAGATTTATTGCATTAACAGGTTGAGAGGTACATGCAAATTGCTTTATAGAATTAGACATAGCCAAACCTCTCAACTGTCCCTGAATTTGGCTCAAAATGTTGCTCTTCCCCTAATAATCCCTCTGCAAAATAGCAATTTTGGAATAAAACATGGAGGGTTTACAATTAAGAAATAACTGTAATAATCAGAGTTATAGATTACTTTTATTTCAGAAATGCATGTAGACTCTTTTATGTTGTCAGCTGCTCAAGTTAGCAGTACTAATATTAAAAAAAGTGTCCCTTCTTTGACAGGTTCCCAGCTGTATTGTGTGGCTATTTTATATTGTTGCATCACATTTTTGGTCCATTTTTCATAAAATTGTGTTTTTTTGGCAAATTAGTGGTAAATCATTAAAGACTGAAGTTAGAAAATAATGACAGGCATTTGAGTTTCAGATTTCATATCCTTCAGAAAATTCATACTAATGCAAGACCTACTATTCTATTATCTTTCTAAGTTTATAAGAGCAATATTTAAAAATTGTCCTTATTTTTGGGCCTTTGTCCCACTTCTATGTATGGCTTTGCCCAGATTTCTTGCTCTGAGGGTGAGAGGTATGACAAATGTGTTAGGGCCATCACCGTTAGCCAGAGACATTTCAAATTGTGACATACTTGTTGCACCCCACTCCCCCATATAGTGACTCTAGATGTGTCCAAGCAAAGCAAGGAGCAGTTATGCAGTGTAAATGTGCAGGGTATCCCCCCATACAAGGTAGACACAAGTACTGAAGTGGCTTTTCATCTGTTCTTGATTTTGCAGAATGGTCTGGTTTCTGTCATATTTTTGTACTGTTGATTTATGCTTATTACTCAAAGTGCCTGTTGCTCTGTGTTTTAAGTAGCAATGCTTTAATGACCATCAAGTAAGCTTGTCTGAGATCATAACATGCAAGTAAGCTTTAATAAGCATACTGTTAAAGAATTGCCAACATTGAAGCCTTTCTGTTGTTGCCATGCAGAGAATACTTAACTAGATAATGTATAAGCATTGCATATTGAAATGCATATGACAGTACTTGTAGTAAAGGACAGGATTACATTATTCTAAGAAGCTCATTACACTTGTTGGAGACTTCTAGTGATCTCTGAGGGCTTTACCAGTAAACTAAACAGACTGCCATTCATATGTGGTCCATGACCTGTACAGTAATAATTTAAGCAATGTATCTTGAGCTTGTTTCTTGTTTGCTTTTCATTTTTACTTTGATCGTGTTTTCCCCATGAAACAAGTAGATAGTTGTCAGGCCGCAGGTCTGTTTTGGATAAGAAACATTTTTACAAGTGGGGGCATCACAGAGATTGCTACTTTCAGCATGTTACTTGGTGCTTTAATAAAGCTGAATATAAATTATAATTAGAACTGCAGTGCAAGGAGAAGTAGTTTGAGTTGAGTGCTGCTTGTTTTTCTTATACTTGATATTGACTGGCATTCCCGTAATGTATTTAAAAAGTAATTTATTTTTTCATGCCTCACAACCTTTTTGTTTCCATCAAGATATTAAGTAAGCTGTCATGCAGCCGATGCATTTAAATATTTTTATTCTTTTACACTTCATTTGTCTTGATTGGACTCTCATAATGAGGGTTTGGCACCCAGGGCAGCATATTTAATAAAAGTTAGTTTTTGTGGTTTTGAGCATAGCCCCTCCCCTTTCTAGTTGGCCGCACCCCTTCCAATTGACCCCACCCATTCAACTATCCTCTGCAGCCCCCCTTTGATTTGAAGTCACCAGACACCACTGCATGCAGGCATGATCCATAGATCTCTGGCACTACAGCATGCTTTCACATACAGGCATGATCCATAGTTTTCTATAACTGCATCATGCTTTCATATACAGGCATTATCCACAGTTTTCTGAAATTGCAGCATGCTTTCACATACAGGCATGATCCATAGTTTTCTCAGACTGCAGCATGCTTTCACATACAGGCATGAGCCATAGTTTCCTGAGATTGCACCATGCTTTCACATGCAGGCATGAGCCACTGTTCTCTGCAGCATGCTTTCACATACCAGCATGAGCCATAGTTCCCTGAAACTGCTACATGCTTTCACAAGCAGGCATGCTCCACAGTTTTCTGAAACTTCAGCATGCTTTCACATACCGGCATGGTACATAGTTCTCTGAAGCTGCAGCATGGTTTCACATACAGGCATGCTCCATTGTTCACTGAAACTGCAGCATGCATTCACATACAGGCATAATCCATAGTTCTCTGAAACTGCAGCATGCTTTCACATATAGGCATGATCCATAGTTGTCTGAAACTGCAGCATGCTTTCTCATACAGGCATGATTTGTAGCTCTCTGAAACTGCAGCTCCATAGTTCTCTGAAACTGCAGCATGTTTTCAAATACAGGCATGATCCATAGTTCTCTGAAACTGAAGCAAGCTTTCACATACAAGCATGGTCCATAGTTCTCAGAAACTGTGCATGCTTTCAAATACAGGCATGATCCATAGTTCTTTGAAACATAAGCATGCTTTCACATCCAGGCATGATCCATAGTACTCTGAAACTGCAGCATGCTTTCAAATACAGGCATGATCTATAGTTCTCTGAAACGTAAGCATGCTTTCCCATACAGGCATGATCCATAGTTCTCTGAAACTGCAGCATGCTTTCACATACAGGCATGATCCATAATTCTCAAAAACTACAGCATGCCTTCACATACAGGCATAATCCATAGTTCTTTGAAAGTGCAGCATGCTTTTACATATAGGCGTGCAGCATGCTTTCACATATAGGCGTGATTCATAGTTCTCTGAAACTGCAGCATGCTTTCACATACAGGCATGATCCATAGTTCTTTGAACTTGCAGCATGCTTTCACATATAGGCGTGCAGCATGCTTTCACATATAGGCGTGATTCATAGTTCTCTGAAACTGCAACATGATTTCATCTACAGGCATGTTCCATAGATCTGTGAAACTCCAGCATGCCTTCACAAACAGGCGGGATCCATAGTTCACTGAAATTGCAACATGATTTCACCTACAGGCATGTTGCATAGATCTCTGAAACTCCAGCATGCTTTCACAAACAGGCTGGATCCATAGTTCTCTGACACTGCAGCCTGCTTTCACATACAGGCTTGATCCATAGTTCTCTGAAACGGCAGCATGCTTCCACATACAGGCATGATCTGTAGTTCTCTGAAACTGCAGCATGCTTTCACATACAGGAATGATCCATAGATCTCAGAAACTCCAGCATGCTTTCACATACAGGCATGATGGATAGTTCTCTGAAACTGCAGCATGCTTTCACATACAGGCATGATCCATAGTTCTCTGAAACTGCAGCATGCTTTCACATACAGGCATGATCCATAGTTTTCTGAAACTGCAGCATGCTTTCACATACAGGTATGATGCATAATTCTCTGAAACTGCAGCATTCCTTCACATACAGGCATGATCCATAGTTCTTTGAAACTGCAGCATGCTTTCACATATATGAGTGATCCATAGTTCTCTGTAACTGCAGCAGGATCTCACGTACAGGCATGATCCATATTTCTCTGAAACTGAAGCATGCTTTCACATACAGGCATGATCCATATTTCTCTGAAACTGCAGCATGATTTCACATACAGGCATGATAAATAGTTCTCTTAAACTGCAGCATGCTTTCACTTATAGACATGATACATAGTTCTATGAGATGGTTGCATGCTGGTATATACAGAAATAATCCATAGTTTACTGAGACTGCTACATGCTGGAACATACAGGTGAGATACATTGTTCTCTTGGACTGCTGCAAGCTGGCACATTTAGGTGACATCCATAGTTGTTAGAAGCTGCAGCATGCTTTCAAATGCAGGCATGATCCATAGTTATCTGAGACTGAAGCATGCTTTTACATACAAGCATGATCCATAGTTTTCTGAGACTGCAGCATGCTTTCACATACAGACATGAGCCATAGTTTTCTGAGACTCCAGAATGCTTTGTCATGGAAGCATGAGCCATAGTTTTCTGAGACTGCAGCATCCTTTCACATACAGGCATGAATGAGCCATAGTTCTCTGAGACTGTAGCATGCTTAACCATACAGCCATGAGCCATAGTTCTCTGCAGCATGCATTCACATACAGGCATCAGCCATTGTTCTCTGAGACTGCAGCATGCTTTGACTTACAGGCATGATCCATAGATCTCTGGCACTACAGCATGCTTTCACATACAAGCATACATACATAGGCAAGACAGAAAGAGAGTTGAAAAAAAGAATCTATGAACATACTTATGAGATTTCCAGAAAAAAAGAAACACATGCTCTTTATAAGCACACACAAACATGTGAGGGTTCAAAATTTGCTTTTTTGTGCTTGAGCAAGTCAAGAAGGAAACAAGAGGAGGCCCCTGGGAAGAATGGTTGGAATATAAAGAACTTTGGTGGCAAGTATTATTAGAGGCGACAAGTTCTCCTGGTCTAAATGAGCACATCTCACTAGTACCTGTACTAAAATTAAAAGCAGCTAGAATATAAATGTTACTAGCAATGGCTTATCAAGAACAGTAGATGGTGCTATTTTATTAAATAACTTCATGAGTTTTTAACATTTGAACGGATTTTTTAACTAATGATTGAGATGATTATTTAATTATTATTTATTTATTATGAATTTTTAATATGTTTATATTGAAGTAAACATTAGATATCATAGACAGTTTTTTTAAAAAAAAAGGTCTTTTAGTAAGAACAACTATGGTTGAAGTTTCTTCCATTCTAAATCCTGTAACATAAAGAGTCTTTTTTCCTGAGTGTTTTTTAATGAGAAAATGACGTTATGAATTTTCATTGGTGGTTTTAAATTTCATGAAAGTATTTAATGAGTAATTTGTGATGAATCACTTTGTCTGATGAAGTCTTATATGCTTATGTGGACGAAAACGCATAGAGCTGTATTTTAAAAGCGTTAACGTTATCTGGAGTTTGTGCAATAAAGTGTTTTTTCGGTAGTTGGTGGACTTTATCCGTGTTGTTGGACTTACTGGTTTACTTTTGGATTTTGGTGCGCCCTTTTACGATTTGTGTTGGTTGCGGCGCCCTGTCATGGAGACCAGTTCACCTACTCTGAGTCGGGAAGAGGTGGGACAGTCACGTAAACTGATCGGTCAGCTTACTGAGCTAATCGAGCTCCTTACACCACTCTGTTCCTCGTTGGTTGGCAGGAGAGCTAGTAACGATGATGTCATGTCCGAAGGGACGGTAAGAGCCGGGCTTTCAAAAAACAAAAGGAAGAGACACAATATAGAACACAGCCCTACCCGGACGGAAGTAGCGGAACCGAACGGTAGCAACTTCAATCCAGCCAACACTCCGTTGGTATTGTACACATCGTTAGAACGGCATAGTGACAGCCATGGACGGGCTACGACCACTGGACAGAGCTCTAAGGAAAATTATGCAAATTGCAACGTCTCAGGTACTGTTCCCACTGATTCTAATATTACAAACATCCGGGAATGGCTTAAAAGTGCTCCCAAAACCAATTTTGTTCATACAGAAGGAGGTGCACCGGTGGATGGTGACTCCTACATGTTAAAAATAGATAAATTGTCTGGATAGATGCACAAATATAAAACGCTTTGTATTGAGAATGTTTATCTCACTGAATGTATTAAACAGAAAATTGTACCAAAAGGGTTGAGGGTTTGGAAGTACCCTAACAATGTTGAGCCCGGTACATTATTTCATAAGGAATTGATAAATGTTTTTAATGAATGTGGTTTGGAAATACTTAGGCTCATTATAAAAGAGAACAACAGGATTTTGGAAGATCTTGAACAGGAAATTGTGGTATTAGATGGGTTTATTAAGAATGATATGCTCTTTGAAATCAAATGTGAAAAAGACAGATATTTCAGTATTAGATCAGATATTGATGCTAGAAGCACTGTGTTGGAACAAAGGAAGTTAAATAAGTTAAAAAGGGATGTGGAGGACTATCAAAATAATGTTAGTTATCCTAAGCCACCTTCCAGAAAATGGGAACACAACAATAGAATTAGGTTTAACAAGGGTAATGAGTATAACAAAGTGAGTACAACCCATGGTGAAGTATATCACAGGGGTGATTACGACACAGAATTTCCACCCTTGACGAATGAGGTTCAATATTATGGTGGCAATAAACAAAGGTTTCAAAATTTTCAACAGAGGGGAGGGAGAAGGGGCAGAGGGAGGTATTAGATAGAACTATATGCACCCCCACCCCCACACCTATCAACACCCCTACTAATTTAGTGTTACCTATTCAGACTATGACTCTTAGTTCACTGTGTACGGTTCATTCGGAGTTGGAAGATGGGATCTTGCAAACAGGCACAACCTACTCATTCAGGAATTTCTCAATATATAATTTTAGTAATGTTTCCATTAATAAAATACATTTTGATGTTCTTAGTAAAGGTTTTAAATTTATTCCCAAAAATAAGGGTGACCTAGTTCAAACTATACTCGACATGAAGTTGTTCCTTAGGAAGATTAATTTGCAAGCTATTTTAACACAGAAGGTGTGTGAATTTGATTCTCAGTTTCCTATGTTTATAAGAAAAAGTACATTTAATCCCCCGTATCACCCTCAAATAAAGAATTTGGATACAGTACTGGAAAAGAAGATCAGAGAAGAATTTAAATATAACACAAAGGAATATAACCTTACAGAGGAAGAATACCAGACTTTGAATGACTTGAGGTTTAATAATCAAATTAGAATTATGAAACCTGACAAGGGAGGAGGAGTGGTCATAATGGAGAATATTATTTACGAAGGAAAAATGAGTAATATACTTGGAGATGATAGTAAATACAGAATAGTATCTCTACAGGAAGTGCATTTGGCATACCAGAAAATTGATACCATAACTGATAATATGGTATTGGAAGGTACTATTGATATTAATTTGAAAAAAAATTTTTATGTACCTAAACCTAGGATACCTATCATTTTTGGTATACCGAAAGTACACAAAAATGTTTGTGACCCTCCATTAAGACCAATAGTAGCAGCTGATGGTTCTAAAACACCCCCCTTGGCTAAATACGTGGATACTATGACAAAATGCATTTGTAATAGAAACAAGTTTATATTAAAAGATTCCTGGGATTTACTAAGGCATATTACCCCGGATTTGTTGACTAAAGACCTTATTTTTATTACAATAGATGTTATTGATCTTTTCACTTGCATACCTCATTCAGAGGGATTGAGGTGGTTTGAAGACATGATTTTTTTTGATAATACACTGAAACATTCAGAAAAAACAGCAATTGTGGAATTAGTTGATTTAGTATTGAAGTATAATTTTATTTTATTCAATGGAGAATATTATCAGCAAATAAGAGGTGTAGCAATGGGTGCGGCATGTGCCCCCACCTATGCTAATATTGTGCTAGCAGCATGGGAGTCAAACTTTGTACTGAATTCTGTTTACAGTCAATACTGGTCGCTCTACCGGAGATTTTTGGACGATATTGTGATCTTTTGGACAGGAGGTGGTGAGAAATTCATGGAATTTTTTAACTACATTCAGAACACCACCAGCTTTCTTAAGTTTACATACACTATGTCCACTGATAGGTTACAATATTTGGATGTTGAAGTCTACAAAAATATGAACAACACTGATTTTGAGACCAAAGTTTTTAGAAAGAGTACCTTTTGCAATTCTTTTTTGCATTACACCAGCGCACACCCCCCACACTGTAAAAAGAACATTGTCAAGGGTCAGTTTGTGAGGGGGTGTCGCATGACTAGTAGGAACGAGGACTTTATTAAGGAATGTAATACCCTGGAGTGGATGTTTATGGCTAGGGGTTATCCACTGGAGTTTATTACAAACATTAGAAGAGAGGTTGAGCAGAATAGAGTAACTAAATACAAGCCAATAAAGGGTATATTGTTGGATAACACTAATCATTTGCATAATGCTGACATACTGACGGACACTAATGAAGTTAGTAACATAGTGGACCGCCAATACAAATCAGCTCTGGTTATGGAGTTTAACCCATTCAATCTTAGAGTGAAAAAGATTTTCCAGAGGGAGTGGGAAAATTTTATTTCATTTACTGATGTCTTGAATATTAAAAAAGACATCCCCAAAATAGTTTACAAGAACGGCAGGTGTATAAAAAAGTTACTGGAATACAATAAATTGGATAATAGTTATCAAGTTACAAATAAAGCATGTGTATTAAATGAAAGGAAGGGAACATTCCAGTGTGGCCATTGTAATCAGTGCCAATATGTTAGTAACAATAGTGAGATGATAGTTAGAGGTATTAATATTAATAGTACAGGATATTACAACTGTGAGTCCCAGGGGGTGGTATACTTGGCTAGATGTTCACAATGTATTTCATACTATATAGGCAAGACAGAAAGAGCATTGAAAAAAAGAATCTATGAACATACTTATGAGATTTCCAGAAAAAAAGAAACAAATGCTCTTTATAAGCACACACAAACATGTGAGGGTTCAAAATTTGCTTTTTTTGTGCTTGAGCAAGTCAAGAAGGAAACAAGAGGAGGCCCCTGGGAAGAATGGTTGGAATATAAAGAACTTTGGTGGCAAGTATTATTAGAGGCGACAAGTTCTCCTGGTCTAAATGAGCACATCTCACTAGTACCTGTACTAAAATTAAAAGCAGCTAGAATATAAATGTTACTAGCAATGGCTTATCAAGAACAGTAGATGGTGCTATTTTATTAAATAAGTTCATGAGTTTTTAACATTTGAACGGATTTTTTAACTAATGATTGAGATGATTATTTAATTATTTATTTATTTATTATGAATTTTTAATATGTTTATATTGAAGTAAACATTAGATATCATAGACAGTTTTTTTAAAAAAAGGTCTTTTAGTAAGAACAACTATGGTTGAAGTTTCTTCCATTCTAAATCCTGTAACATAAAGAGTCTTTTTTCCCGAGTGTTTTTTAATGAGAAAATGACGTTATGAATTTTCATTGGTGGTTTTAAATTTCATGAAAGTATTTAATGAGTAATTTGTGATGAATCACTTTGTCTGATGAAGTCTTATATGCTTATGTGGACGAAAACGCATAGAGCTGTATTTTAAAAGCGTTAACGTTATCTGGAGTTTGTGCAATAAAGTGTTTTTTCGGTAGTTGGTGGACTTTATCCGTGTTGTTGGACTTACTGATATACAGAAATAATCCATAGTTTACTGAGACTGCTACATGCTGGAACATACAGGTGAGATACATTGTTCTCTTGGACTGCTGCAAGCTGGCACATTTAGGTGACATCCATAGTTGTTAGAAGCTGCAGCATGCTTTCAAATGCAGGCATGATCCATAGTTATCTGAGACTGAAGCATGCTTTTACATACAAGCATGATCCATAGTTTTCTGAGACTGCAGCATGCTTTCACATACAGACATGAGCCATAGTTTTCTGAGACTCCAGAATGCTTTGTCATGGAAGCATGAGCCATAGTTTTCTGAGACTGCAGCATCCTTTCACATACAGGCATGAATGAGTCATAGTTCTCTGAGACTGTAGCATGCTTAACCATACAGCCATGAGCCATAGTTCTCTGCAGCATGCATTCGCATACAGGCATCAGCCATTGTTCTCTGAGACTGCAGCATGCTTTGACTTACAGGCATGATCCATAGATCTCTGGCACTACAGCATGCTTTCACATACAAGCATAATCCATAGTTTTCTATAACTGCATCATGCTTTCATATACAGGCATGGTCCACAGTTTTCTGAAATTGCAGCATGCTTTCACATACAGGCATGAGCCATAGTTTCCTGAGATTGCAACATGCTTTCACATGCAGGCATGAGCCACTGCTCTCTGCAGCATGCTTTCACATACCAGCATGAGCCACAGTTCCCTGAAACTGCAGCATGCTTTCACATACAGGCATGATCCATAGTTCTTTGAACCTGCAGCATGCTTTCACATATAGGCATGCAGCATGCATTCCCATATAGGAGTGATTCATAGTTCTCTGAAACTGCAACATGCATTCAAATACAGGCATGATCTATAGTTCTCTGAAACATAAGCATGTCTTCACATACAGGAATGATCCATAGTTCTCTGAAACTGCAGCATGATTTCACCTAAAGGCATGTTCCATAGATCAATGAAACTCCAGCATGCTTTCACAAACAGGCTGGATCCATAGTTCTCTGAAACTGCAGCCTGCATTTACAAACAGGCATGATCCATAGTTCTCTGAAACGGCAGCATGCTTCCACATACAGGCATGATCTGTAGTTCTCTGAAACTGCAGAATGCTTTCACATACAGGAATGATCCACAGATCTCAGAAACTCCAGCATGCTTTCACATACAGGCATGATCCATAGTTCTCTGAAACTGCAGCATGCTTTCACATACAGGTATGATGCATAATTCTCTGAAACTGCAGCATTCCTTCATATAAAGGCATGATCCATAGTTCTTTGAAACTGCAGCATGCTTTCACATATATGAGTGATCCATAGTTCTCTGTAACTGCAGCATGCTTTCACATACAGGCATGATCCATAGTTCTCTGAAACTTCAGCATGCTTTCACATACAGGCATGATCCATAGTTCTCTGAAACTGCAGCGGGCTTTCACATACAGGCATGATCCATAGTTCTCTGAAACTGCAGCAGGCTTTCAAATACAGGCATGATCCATAGTTCTCTGAAACTGCAGCAGGCTTTCACGCACAGGCATGATCCATAGTTCTCTGAAACTGCAGGAGGCTTTCACATACAAGCATGATACATAGTTCTCTGGAACTGAAGCAGAATTTCAAGTATGGGCATGATCCATATTTCTCTGAAACCGCAGCAGCTTTTTACATACAGGCATGATCCATAGTTCTCTGAAACTGCAGCAGGCTTTCAAATACAGGCATGATACATAGTTCTCTGAAACTGCAGCAGGATTTCACATACAGGCATGATCCATAGTTCTGTGAAACTGCAGCAGGCTTTCACATACAGGCATGATCCATAGTTCTCTGAAACTGCAGCATGCTTTCACATACAGGCATGATCCATAGTTCTCTGAAACTGCAGCAGGCTTTCACATACAGGCATGATCCATAGTTCTCTGAAACTGAAGCATGCTTTCACATACAGGCATGATCCATAGTTCTCTGAAACTGCAGCATGCTTTCACATACAGGCATGATCCATAGTTCTCTGAAACTGCAGCATGCTTTCACATACAGGCATGATCCATAGATCTCTGAGACTGAAGCATGCTTTTACATACAGGCATGATCCATAGTTTTCTGAGACTACAGCATGCTTTCACATACAGGCATGATCCATAGATCTCTGAGACTGAAGCATGCTTTCACATACAGGCATGATCCATAGATCTCTGAAACTGCAGCATGCTTTCACATACAGGCATGATCCATAGTTCTCTGAAACTGCAGCATGCTTTCACATACAGGCATGATCCATAGTTCTCTGAAACTGCAGCATGCTTTCACATACAGGCATGATCCATAGTTCTCTGAAAGTGCAGCATGCTTTCACATACAGGCATGATCCATAGTTCTCTGAGACTGCAGCATGCATTCACATATAGGCATGACCCATAGTCCTCTGAGACTGCTGCATGCTTTCACATACAGGCATGATCCATAGTTCTCTGAGACTGCGGCATGCTTTCACATACAGGCATGATCCATAGTTCTCTGAAACTGCAGCATGCTTTCACATACAGGCATGATCCATAGTTCTCTGAAACTGCAGCCTGCTTTCACATACAGGCATGATCCATAGTTCTCTGAGACTGCAGCATGCTTTCACATACAGGCATGATCCATAGTTCTCTGAGACTGCAGCATGCTTTCACATACAGGCATGATCCATAGTTTTCTGAGACTGCAGCATGCTTTCACATACAGGCATGATCCATAGTTCTCTGAGACTGCAGCATGCTTTCACATACAGGCATGATCCATAGTTCTCTGAGACTGCAGCATGCTTTCACATACTCGCATGATCCATAGTTCTCTGAAACTGCTGCATGCTTTGACATACAGGCGTGATCCATAGATCTCTGAAACTGCAGCATGCTTTCACATTCAGGCATGATCCATAGTTCTCTGAAACTGCAGCATGCTTTCACATACAGGCATGATCCATAGTTTTCTGAAACGGCAGCATGCTTTCACATACAGGCATGAGCCATTGTTCTCTGCAGCATGCTTTCACATACAGGCATGAGCCATAGTTCTCTGAAACTGCAGCATGCTTTAACATACAGGTATGATCCATAGTTCTCTGAAACTGCAGCATGCTTTCACATACAGGCATGATCCATAGTTCTCTGAAACTGCAGCATGCTTTCACATACAGGCATGATCCATAGTTCTCTGAAACTGCAGCATGCTTTCACATACAGGCATGATCCATAGTTCTCTGAAACTGCAGCATGCTTTCACATACAGGCATGATCCATAGATCTCTGAAACTGCAGCATGCTTTCACATACAGACATGATCCATAGTTCTCTGAAACTGCAGCATGCTTTCACATACAGGCATGATCCATAGTTCTCTGAAACTGCAGCATGCTTTAACATACAGGCATGATCCATAGTTCTCTGAAACTGCCACATGATTTCACATACATACATGCATGATCCAGAATTGTCTGAAACTGCAGCATTCTTTCACATACAGGCATGATCCATAGATCTCTGAGACTGAAGCATGCTTTCACATACAGGCATGATCCATAGATCTCTGAAACTGCAGCATGCTTTCACATACAGGCATGATCCATAGTTCTCTGAAACTGCAGCATGCTTTCACATACAGGCATGATCCATAGTTCTCTGAAACTGCAGCATGCTTTCACATACAGGCATGATCCATAGTTCTCTGAAACTGCAGCATCCTTTCACTTACAGGCATGATCCATAGTTCTCTGAAACTGCAGCATGCTTTCACATACAGGCATGATCCATAGTTCTCTGAAACTGCAGCATGCTTTCACATACAGGCATGATCCATAGTTCTCTGAAACTGCAGCATGCTTTCACATACAGGCATGATCCATAGTTCTCTGAAACTGCAGCATGCTTTCACATACAGGCATGATCCATAGTTCTCTGAAACTGCAGCATGCTTTCACATACAGGCATGATCCATAGTTCTCTGAAACAGCAGCATGCTTTCACATACAGGCATGATCAATAGTTCTCTGAAACTACAGCATGCTTTCACATACAGGCATGATCCATAGTTCTCTGAAACTGCAGCATGCTTTCACATACAGGCATGATCCATAGTTCTCTGAAACTGCAGCATGCTTTCACATACAGGCATGATCCATAGTTCTCTGAAACTGCAGCATGCTTTCACATACAGGCATGATCCATAGTTCTCTGAAACTGCAGCATGCTTTCACATACAGGCATGATCCATAGTTCTCTGAAACTGCAGCATACTTTCACAAACAGGCATGATCCATAGTTCTCTGAAACTGCAGAATGCTTTCACATACATGTATGATCCATAGTTCTCTGAAACTGCAGCATGCTTTCACATACAGGCATGATCCATAGTTCTCTGAAACTGCAGCATGCTTTCACATACAGGCATGATCCATAGTTCTCTGAAACTGCAGCATGCTTTCACATACAGGCATGATCCATAGTTCTCTGAAACTGCAGCATGCTTTCACATACAGGCATGATCCATAGTTCTCTGAAACTGCAGCATGCTTTCACATACAGGCATGATCCATAGTTCTCTGAAACTGCAGCATGCTTTCACATACAGGCATGATCCATAGTTTTCTGAAACTGCAGCATGCTTTCACATACAGGCATGATCCATAGTTCTCTGAGACTGCAGCATGCTTTCACATACAGGCATGATCCATAGATCTCTGAAACTGCAGCATACTTTCACATACAGACATGATCCATAGTTCTCTGAAACTGCAGCATTCTTTCACATACAGGCATGATCCATAGATCTCTGAGACTGAAGCATGCTTTCACATACAGGCATGATCCATAGATCTCTGAAACTGCAGCATGCTTTCACATACAGGCATGATCCATAGTTCTCTGAAACTGCAGCATGCTTTCACATACAGGCATGATCCATAGTTCTCTGAAACTGCAGCATGCTTTCACATACAGGCATGATCCATAGTTCTCTGAAACTGCAGCATGCTTTCACATACAGGCATGATCCATAGTTCTCTGAAACTGCAGCATGCTTTCACATACAGGCATGATCCATAGTTCTCTGAAACTGCAGCATCCTTTCACATACAGGCATGATCCATAGTTCTCCAAGACTGCAGCATGCTTTCCAAACAGGCATGATCCATAGTTCTCTGAAAACGCAATCTGCTTTCACATACAGATATGATCCATACTTCTCTGAAACTGCAACATGCTTTCACATACAGGCATGATCCATAGTTCTCTGAAACCGCAGCATGCTTTCATATACAGGCATGATCCATAGTTCTCTGAAATTTCAGCATGCTTTCAAATACAGGCATGATCAATAGTTCTCTGAAACTGCAGCATGCTTTCACATACAGGCATGATCCATAGTTCTCTGAAACTGCAGCATGCTTTCACATACAGACATGATCCATAGTTCTCTGAAACTGCAGCATGCTTTCACATACAGGCATGATCCATAGTTATCTGAAACTGCAGCATGCTTTCACATACAGGCATGATCCATAGTTCTCTGAAACTGCAGCATGCTTTCACATACAGGCATGATCCATAGTTCTCTGAAACTGCAGCATGCTTTCACATACAGGCATGATCCATATTTCTCTCAAACTGCAGCATGCTTTCACATACAGGCATGATCCATATTTCTCTCAAACTGCAGCATGCTTTCACATACAGGCTTGATCCGTAGTTCTCTGAAACTGCAGCAGACTTTCACATACAGGCATTACCCATAGTTCTGTGAAACTGCAGCATGTTTTCACATACAGGCATGATCCATAGTTCTCTGAAACTGCAGCATGCCTTCACATAAAGGCATGATCCATAGTTCTCTGAAACTGCAGCATGCTTTCACATACAGGCATGATCCATAGTTCTCTGAAACTGCAGCATGCTTTCACATACAGGCATGATCCTAAGTTCTCTGAAACTGCAGTATGCTTTCTCATGCAGGCATGATCCATAGTTCTCTGAAACTGCAGCATGCTTTCACATACAGGCATGATCCATAGTTCTCTGAAACTGCAGCATGCTTTCACATACAGGCATGATCCATAGTTCTCTGAAACTACAGCATGCTTTCACATACAGACATGATCCATAGTTCTCTGAAACTGCAGCATGCTTTCACAGACAGGCATGATCCATAGTTCTCTGAAACTGCAGCAAGCTTTCACATACAGGCATGATCCATAGCTTTCTGAAACTACAGCATGCTTTCACATACAGGCATGATCCATAGTTCTCTGAAACTGCAGCATGCATTCACATACAGGCATGATCCATAGTTCTCTGAAACTGCAGCATGCTTTCACATACAGGCATGATCCATAGTTCTCTGAAACTACAGCATGCTTTCACATACAGGCATGATCCATAGTTCTCGCAAACTGCAGCATGCTTTGTCATGCAGGCATGATCCATAGTTCTCTAAAACTGCAGCATGCTTTCACTTACAGGCATGATCCATAGTTTTCTGAAACTGCAGCATGCTTTCACATAGAGGCATGATCCATAGTTTTCTGAAACTGCAGCATGCTTTCACATACAGGCATGATCCATAGTTCTCTGAAACTGCAGCATGCTTTCACATAGAGGCATGATGGATAGTTCTCTGAAACTGCCGCATGTTTTCACATATAGGCATGATCCATAGTTTTCTGAGACTGCAGCATGCTTTCACATACAGGCATGAGCCATAGTTTCCTGAGACTACAGCATGCTTTCACATACAAACATGATCCATAGTTCTCTGAAACTGCAGCATGCTTTCACATGCATGCATGATCCATAGTTCTCTGAAACTGCAGCATTCTTTCACATACAGGCATGATCCATAGATCTCTGAGACTGAAGCATGCTTTTACATACAGGCATGATCCATAGTTCTCTGAAACTGCAGCATGCATTCACATACAGGCATGATCCATAGTTGTCTGAAACTGCAGCATGCTTTCACATAAACGCATGATCCATAGCTTTCTGAAACTACAGCATGCTTTCACATACAGGCATGATCCATAGTTCTCGCAAACTGCAGCATGCTTTCACATACAGGCATGATCCATAGTTCTCTGAAACTGCAGCATGCTTTCACATACAGGAATGATCCAGAGATCTCAGAACCTCCAGCATGCTTTCACATACAGGCATGATGGATAGTTCTCAGAAACTGCAGCATGCTTTCAAACTGCAGCATGCTTTCACATACAGGTTTGATGCATAATTCTCTGAAACTGCAGCATTCCTTCATATAAAGGCATGATCCATAGTTCTCTGAAACTGCAGCATGCTTTCACATACAGGCATGATCCATAGTTCTCTGAAACTGCAGCATGCTTTCACATACAGGCATGATCCATAGTTCTCTGAAACTGCAGCATGCTTTCACATACAGGCATGATCCATAGTTCTCTGAAACTTCAGCATGCTTTCACATACAGGCATGATCCATAATTCTCTCAAACTGCAGCACGCTTTCAAATACAGGCATGATCCATAGTTCTCTGAAACTGCAGCATGCTTTCACATACAGGCATGATCCATAGTTCTCTGAAACTGCAGCATGCTTTCACATACAGGAATGATCCATAGTTCTCTGAAACTGCAGCATGCTTTCACATACAGGCATGATCCATAGTTCCCTGAAACTGCAGCATGCTTTCACATACAGGCATGATCCATAGTTCTCTGAAACTGCAGCATGCTTTAACATACAGGCATGATCCATAATTCTCTAAAACTGCAGCATGCTTTCACATACAGCGATGATCCATAGTTCTCTGAAACTGCAGCATGCATTCACATACAGGCATGATCCATAGTTGTCTGAAACTGCAGCTTGCTTTCACATAAACGCATGATCCATAGCTTTATGAAACTGCAGGCGTTCACATACAGGCATGATCCATAGTTCTCTGAAACTGCAGCATGCTTTCACATACAGGCATGATCCATAGTTCTCTGAAACTGCAGCCTGCTTTCACATACAGTCATGATCCATAGTTCTCGGAAACTGCAGCATGCTTTCACATACAGGCATGATCCATAGTTCTCTGAAACTGCAGCATGCTTTCACATACAGGCATGATCCATAGTTCTCTGAAACTACAGCATGCTTTCACATACAGGCATGATCCATAGTTCTCGCAAAGTGCAGCATGCTTTGTCATGCAGGCATGATCCATACTTCTCTGAAATTGCAGCATGCTTTCACATCCAGGCATGATCCATAGTACTCTGAAACTGCAGCATGCTTTCAAATACAGGCATGATCCATAGTTCTCTGAAACTGCAGCATGCTTTTACATACAGGCATGATCCATAGTTCTCTGAAACTGCAGCATGCTTTCACATACAGGCATGATCCATAGTTCTCTGAAACTACAGCATGCTTTCACATACAGGCATGATCCATAGTTCTCTGAAACCGCAGCATGCTTTCATATACAGGCATGATCCATAGTTCCCTGAAACTGCAGCATGCTTTCACTTATAGGCATGATCCATAGTTTTCTGAAACTGCAGCATGCTTTCACATACAGGCATGATCCATAGTTCTCTGAGACTGCAGCATGCTTTCACATACAGGCATGCTCCATAGTTCTCTGAAACTACAGAATGCTTTCACATAAAGGCATGATCCATAGTTTTCCGAAACTACAGCATGCTCTCACATACAGGCATGATCCATAGTTCTCTGAAACTGCAGCATGCTTTCACATACAGGCATGATCCATAGTTCTCTGAAACTGCAGCATGCTTTCACATACAAGCATGATCCATAGTTCTCTGAAACTGCAGCATGCTTTCACATACAGGCATGATCCATAGTTCTCTGAAACTGCAGCATGCTTTCACATACAGGCATGACCCATAGTTCTCTGAAACTGCAGCATGCTTTCACATACAGGCATGATCCATAGTTCTCTGAAACTGCAGCATGCTTTCACATACAGGCATGATCCATAGTTCTCTGAAACTGCGGCCTGCTTTCACATACAGGCATGATCCATAGTTCTCTGAGACTGCAGCATGCTTTAACATAAAGGCATGAGCCATAGGTCTCTCATACTGCAGCATGCTTTCACATACAGGCATGATCCATAGTTTTCTGAGACTGCAGCATGCTTTCACATACAGGCATGATCCATAGTTCTCTGAGACTGCAGCATGCTTTCACATACAGGCATGATCCATAGTTCTCTGAGACTGCAGCATGCTTTCACATACAGGCATGATCCATAGTTCTCTGAAACTGCTGCATGCTTTGACATACAGGCATGATCCATAGTTCTCTGAAACTGCAGCATGCTTTCACATACAGGCATGATCCATAGTTCTCTGAAACTGCAGCATGCTTTCACATACAGGCATGATCCATAGTTCTCTGAAACTGCAGCATGCTTTCACATACAGGCATGATCCATAGTTCTCTGAAACTGCAGCATGCTTTCACATACATCAAAATCCATAGTTCTCTGGAACTGCAGCATGCTTTCACATACAGGCATGATCCTAAGTTCTCTGAAACTGCAGTATGCTTTCACGTAGAGGCATGATCTGTAGTTCTCTGAGACTGCAGCATGCTTTCACATACAGGCATGATCCATAGTTCTCTGAAACTGCAGCATGCTTTCACATACAGGCATGATCCATAGTTCTTGCAAACTGCAGCATGCTTTCTCATACAGGCATGAGCCATAGTTCTCTGAAACTGCGGCCTGCTTTAACATACAGGCATGATCCATAGTTCTCTGAAACTGCCACATGATTTCACATACAGGCATGATCCACAGTTCTCTGAGACTGCAGCATGCTTTCACATACAGGCATGATCCAAAGTTCTCCGAGACTGCAGCATGCTTTCACATACAGGCATGAGCCATAGTTCTCTGAAACTGCAGCATGCTTTAACATACAGGTATGATCCATAGTTCTCTGAAACTGCCACATGATTTCACATACAGGCATGATCCATAGTTCTCTGAAACTGCAGCATGCTTTCACATACAGGCATGATCCATAGTTCTCTGAAACTGCAGCATGCTTTGACATGCAGGCATGATCCATAGTTCTCTAAAACTCCAGCATGCTTTCACATACAGGAATGATCCATAGTTCTCTGAAACTGCAGCATGCGTTCACATACAGGCATGATCCATAGTTCTCTGAAACTGCAGCATGCTTTCACATACAGGCATGATCTATGGTTCTCTGAAACTGCAACATGCTTTCACATACAGGCATGATCCATAGTTTTCTGAAACTGCAGCATGCTTTCACATACAGGCATGATCCATAGATCTCTGAAACTGCAGCATGCTTTCACATACAGGCATGATCCATAGATCTCTGAAACTGCAGCATGCTTTCACATACAGGCATGATCCATAGTTCTCTGAAACTGCAGCATGCTTTCACATACAGGCATGATCCATAGTTCTCTGAAACTGCAGCATCCTTTCACTTACAGGCATGATCTATAGTTCTCTGAAACTGCAGCATGCTTTCACATACAGGCATGATCCATAGATCTCTGAAACTGCAGCATGCTTTCACATACAGACATGATCCATAGTTCTCTGAAACTGCAGCATGCTTTCACATACAGGCATGATCCATAGTTCTCTGAAACTGCAGCATCCTTTCACTTACAGGCATGATCTATAGTTCTCTGAAACTGCAGTATGGTTTGACACACGGGCATGATCCATAGTTCTCTGAAACTGCAGCAAGCTTTCACATACAGGCATGATCCATAGCTTTCTGAAACTACAGCATGCGCTCACATTCAAGCATGATCCATAGATTTCAGAAACTGCAGCATGCTTTCACATACAGGCATGATCCATAGTTCTCTGAAACTGCAGCATGCTTTCACATACAGGCATGATCCATAGTTCTCTGAAACTGCAGCATGCTTTCACATACAGGCATGATCCATAGTTCTCTGAAACTGCAGCATGCTTTCACATACAGGCATGATCCATAGTTCTCTGAAACTGCAGCATGCTTTCACATACAGGCATGATCCATAGTTCTCTGAGACTGCAGCATGCTTTCACATACAGGCATGATCCATAGTTCTCTGAAACTGCAGCATGCTTTCACATACAGGCATGATCCATAGATCTCTGAAACTGCAGCATGCTTTCACATACAGGCATGATCCATAGTTCTCTGAAACTGCAGCATTCTTTCACATACAGGCATGATCCATATTTCTCTCAAACTGCAGCATGCTTTCACATACAGGCTTGATCCATAGTTCTCTGAAACTGCAGCATGCTTTCACATACAGGCATGATCCATAGTTCTCTGAAACTGCAGCATGCTTTCACATACAGGCATGATCCATAGTTCTCTGAAACTGCAGCATGCTTTCACATACAGGCATGATCCATAGTTCTCTGAAACTGCAGCATGTTTTCACATACAGGCATGATCCATAGTTCTCTGAAACTGCAGCATGCTTTCACATACAGGCATGATCTATAGTTCTCGGAAACTGCAACATGCTTTCAGATACAGGCATGATCCATAGTTCTCTGAAACTGCAGCATGCTATCACAAACAGTCATGATCCATATATCTCTGACCCTGCGGCATGCTTTCAAATACAGGCATGAGCCATAGTTCTCTGCAGCATGCTTTCACATGCATGCATGATCCATAGTTCTCTGAAACTGCAGCATTCTTTCACATACAGGCATGATCCATAGATCTCTGAAACTGCAGCATGCTTTCACATACAGGCATGATCCATAGTTGTCTGAAACTGCAGCATGCTTTCACATACAGGCATGATCCATAGTTCTCACAAACTGCAGCATGCTTTGTCATGCAGGCATGATCCATAGTTCTCTAAAACTGCAGCATGCTTTCACTTACAGGCATGATCCATAGTTTTCTGAAACTGCAGCATGCTTTCACATAAAGGCATGATCCATAGCTTTCTGAAACTACAGCATGCTTTCACATACAGGCATGATCCATAGCTTTATGAAACTACAGCATGCTTTCACATACAGGCATGATCCATAGTTGTCTGAAACTGCAGCATACTTTCACATACAGGTATGATCCATAGTTCTCTGAAACTGCTGCATGCTTTGACATACAGGCATGATCCATTGATCTCTGAAACTGCAGCATGCTTTCACATTCAGGCATGATACATAGTTCTCTGAAACTGCAGCATGCTTTCAGATACAGGCATGATCCATAGTTCTCTGAAACTGCAGCATGCTTTCACATACAGGCATGATCCATAGTTCTCTGAAACTGCAGCATGCTTTCACATACAGGCATGATCCATAGTTCTCTGAAACTGCAGCATGCTTTCACATACAGGCATGATCCATAGTTCTCTGAAACTGCAGCATGCTTTCACATACAGGCATGATCCATAGTTCTCTGAAACTGCAGCATGCTTTCACATACAGGCATGAGCCATAGTTCTCAGAAACTGCAGCATGCTTTCAAATACAGGCATGATCCATAGTTCTCTGAAACTGCAGCATGCTTTTACATACAGGCATGATCCATAGTTCTCTGAAACTGCAGCATGCTTTCACATACAGGCATGATCCATAGTTCTCTGAAACTGCAGCATGCTTTCACATACAGGCATGATCCATAGTTCTCTGAAACTGCAGCATCCTTTCACTTACAGGCATGATCTATAGTTCTCTGAAACTGCAGCATGCTTTCACATACAGGCATGATCCATAGTTCTCTGAAACTGCAGCATGCTTTCACATACAGGCATGATCCATAGTTCTCTGAAACTGCAGCATGCGTTCACATTCAAGCATGATCCATAGATTTCAGAAACTGCAGCATGCTTTCACATACAGGCATGATCTATAGTTCTCGGAAACTGCAACATGCTTTCACATACAGGCATGATCCATAGTTCTCTGAAACTGCAGCATGCTTTCACATACAGACATGATCCATAGTTCTCTGAAACTGCAGCATGCTTTCACATAAAGGCATGATACATAGTTCTCTGAAACTGCAGCATGCTTTCACATACAGGCATGGGCCATAGTTCTCAGAAACTGCAGCATGCTTTCACATACAGGCATAATCCATAGTTCTCTGAAACTGCAGCATGCTTTCACATACAGGCATGATCCATAGTTCTCTGAAACTGCAGCATGCTTTCACATACAGGCATGATCCATAGTTCTCTGAAACTGCAGCATGCTTTCACATACAGGCATGATCCATAGTTCTCTGAAACTGCAGCATGCTTTCACATACAGGCATGATCCATAGTTCTCTGAAACTGCAGCATGCTTTCACATACAGGCATGATCCATAGTTCTCTGAAACTGCAGCATGCTTTCACATACAGGCATGATCCATAGTTCTCTGAAACTGCAGCATGCTTTCACATACAGGCATGATCCATAGTTTTCTGAAACTGCAGCATGCTTTCACATACAGGCATGATCCATAGTTCTCTGAAACTGCAGCATGCTATCACAAACAGTCATGATCCATAGTTCTCTGAAACTGCAGCATGCTTTCACATACAGGCATGATCCATAGTTCTCTGAAACTGCAGCATGCTTTCACATACAGGCATGATCCATAGTTCTCTGAAACTGCAGCATGCTTTCACATACAGGCATGATCCATAGTTCTCTGAAACTGCAGCATGCTTTCACATACAGGCATGATCCATAGTTCTCTGAAACTGCAGCATGCTTTCACATACAGGCATGATCCATAGTTCTCTGAAACTGCAGCATGCTTTCACATACAGGCATGATCCATAGTTCTCTCAAACTGCAGCATGCTTTCACATACAGGCATGATCCATAGTTCTCTGAAACTGCAGCATGCTTTCACATACAGGCATGATCCATAGTTCTCTGAAACTGCAGCATGCTTTCACATACAGGCATGATCCATAGTTCTCTGAAACTGCAGCATGCTTTCACATACAGGCATGATCCATAGTTCTCTGAAACTGCAGCATGCTTTCACATACAGGCATGATCCATAGTTCTCTGAAACTGCAGCAAGCTTTCACATACAGGCATGATCCATAGCTTTCTGAAACTACAGCATGCATTCACATTCAAGCATGATCCATAGATTTCAGAAACTGCAGCATGCTTTCACATACAGGCATGATCTATAGTTCTCGGAAACTGCAACATGCTTTCACATACAGGCATGATCCATAGTTCTCTGAAACTGCAGCATGCTTTCACATACAGGCATGATCCATAGTTCTCTGAAACTGCAGCATGCTTTGTCATGCAGGCATGATCCATAGTTCTCTAAAACTGCAGCATGCTTTCACTTACAGGCATGATCCATAGTTTTCTGAAACTGCAGCATGCTTTCACATACAGGCATGATCCACAGTTTTCTAAAACTGCAGCATGCTTTCACATACAGGCATGATCCATAGTTTTCTGAAACTGCAGCATGCTTTCACATACAGGCATGATCCATAGTTTTATGAGACTGCAGCATGCTTTCACATACAGGAATGATTCATAGTTCTCTGAGACTGCAGCATTCTTTCACATACAGGCATGATCCATAGTTCTCTGAGACTGCAGCATGCTTTCACATACAGGCATGATCCATAGTTCTCTGAAACTGCAGCATACTTTCACATACAGACATGATCCATAGTTCTCTGAAACTGCAGCATTCTTTCACATACAGGCATGATCCATAGATCATTGAGACTGAAGCATAAGCCATAGTTTTCTTAGACTGCAACATGTTTCACATACAGGCATGATCCATAGTTCTCAGAGGCTGCAGCATGCTTTCACATACAGGCATGATCCATAGTTCTCTGAGACTGCAGCATGCTTTCACATACAGGCATGATCCATAGTTTTCTGAGACTGCAGCATGCTTTAAAATACAGGCATGAGCCATAGTTTTCTGAGACTGCAGCATGCTCTCACATGCAGGCATTAGCCATAGTTCTCTGAGACTGCAGCATGCTTTCACATACAGGCATGATCCATAGTTCTCTGAGACTGCAGCATGCTTTCACATACAGGCATGATCCATAGTTCTCTGAGACTGTAGCATGCTTTCACATACAGGCAAGATCCATAGTTCTCTGAGACTGCAGCATGATTTCACATACTCGCATGATCCATAGTTCTCTGAAACTGCTGCATGCTTTCACATACAGGTATGATCCATAGTTCTCTGAAACTGCAGCATGCTTTCACATACAGGCATGATCCATAGTTCTCTGAAACTGCAGCATGCTTTCACATACAGGCATGATCCATAGTTCTCTGAAACTGCAGCATGCTTTCACATACAGGCATGATCCATAGTTCTCTGAAACTGCAGCATGCTTTCACATACAGGCATGATAAATAGTTCTCTTAAACTGCAGCATGCTTTGACATACAGGCATGATCCATAGTTCTCTGAAACTGAAGCATGCTTTCACATACAGACATGATCCATAGTTCTCTGATATGGCTGCATGCTGGCATATACAGAAATAATCCATAGTTTTCTGAGACTGCTGCATGCTGGAACATACAGGTGAGATACATTGTTCTCTGGGACTGCTGCAAGCTGGCACATTTAGGTGACATCCATAGTTGTCAGAAACTGCAGCATGCTTTCAAATGCAGGCATGATCCATAGTTATCTGAGACTGCAGCATGCTTTCACATAAAGGCATGATCCATAGTTTTCTGAGACTGCAGCATGCTTTCACATACAGGCATGAGCCATAGTTCTCAGAGACTGTAGCATGCTTTCCCATACAGCTATGAGCCGTAGTTCTCTGCAGCATGCATTCACATACAGGCATCAGCCATAGTTCTCTGAGACTGCAGCATGCTTTGACATACAGGCATGATCCATAGATCTCTGGCACTACAGCATGATTTCACATACAGGCATGATCCATAGTTTTCTATAACTGCATCATGCTTTCATATACAGGCATAGTCCACAGTTTTCTGAAACTTCAGCATGCTTTCACATACAGGCATGATCCATAGTTTTCTGAGACTGCAGCATGCTCTCACATGCAGGCATTAGCCATAGTTCTCTGAGACTGCAGCATGCTTTCACATACAGGCCTGATCCATAGTTGTCAGAGGCTGCAGCATGCTTTCACATACAGGCATGATCCATAGTTGTCTGAAACTGCAGCATGCTTTCACATACAGGCATGATCCATAGTTTTCTGAGACTGTAGCATGCTTTCACATACAGGCAAGATCCATAGTTCTCTGAGACTGCAGCATGATTTCACATACTCGCATGATCCATAGTTCTCTGAAACTGCTGCATGCTTTGACATACAGGCGTGATCCATAGATCTCTGAAACTGCAGCATGCTTTCACATACAGGCATAATCCATAGTTCACTAAAACTGCAGCATGCTTTCACATATAGGCAAGATCCATAGTTCTCTGAAACTGCAGCATGCTTTCACATACAGGCATGATCCATAGATCTCTGAGACTGAAGCATGCTTTTACATACAGGCATGATCCATAGATCTCTGAAACTGCAGCATGTTTTCACATACAGACATGATCCATAGTTCTCAGAAACTGCAGTATGGATTGATCCATAGTTCTCTGAAACTGCAGCATGCATTCACATACAGGCATGATCCATAGTTGTCTGAAACTGCAGCATGCTTTCACATACAGGCATGATCCATAGTTCTCTGAAACTGCAGCATGCTTTCACATACAGGCATGATCCATAGTTCTCTGAAACTGCAGCATGCTTTCACATACAGGCATGATCCATAGTTCTCTGAAACTGCAGCATGCTTTCACATACAGGCATGATCCATAGTTCTCTGAAACTGCAGCATGCTTTCACATACAGGCATGATCCATAGTACTCTGAAACTGCAGCATGCTTTCAAATACAGGCATGATCCATAGTTCTCTGAAACTGCAGCATGCCTTCACATACAGGCATGATCCATAGTTCTTTGAAACTGCAGCATGCTTTCACATATAGATGTGCAGCATGCTTTCACATATAGGCGTGATTCATAGTTCTCTGAAACTGCAGCATGCTTTCACATACAGGCATGATCCATAGTTCTCTGAAACTGCAGCATGCTTTCACATACAGGCATGATCCATAGTTCTCTGAAACTGCAGCATGCTTTCACATACAGGCATGATCCATAGTTCTCTGAAACTGCAGCATGCTTTCACATACAGGCATGATCCATAGTTCTCTGAAACTGCAGCATGCTTTCACATACAGGCATGATAAATATTTATCTGAAACTGCAACATGCTTTCACATACAGGCATGAGCCATAGTTCTCAGAAACTTCAGCATTCTTTCACATACAGGCATGATCCATAGTTCTCTGAAACTGCAGCATGCTTTCACATACAGGCATGATCCATAGTTCTCTGAAACTGCAGCATGCTTTCACATACAGGCATGATCCATAGTTCTGTGAAACTGCAGCATGTTTTCACATACAGGCATTATCCATAGTTCTGTGAAACTGCAGCATGTTTTCACATACAGGCATGATCCATAGTTCTCTGAAACTGCAGCATGCTTTCACATAAAGGCATGATCCATAGTTCTCTGAAACTGCAGCATGCTTTCACATACAGGCATGATCCATAGTTTTCTGAAACAGCAGCATGCTTTCACATACAGGCATGATCCATAGTTCTCTGAAACTGCAGCATGCTTTCAGATACAGCCATGATCCATAGTTCTCTGAAACTGCAGCATGCTTTCACATACAGGCATGATCCATAGTTCTCTGAAACTGCAGCATGCTTTCACATACAGGCATGATCCATAGTTCTCTGAAACTGCAGCATGCTTTCACATACAGGCATGATCCATAGTTCTCTGAAACTGCAGCATGCTTTCACATACAGGCATGATCCATAGTTCTCTGAAACTGCAGCATGCTTTCACATACAGGCATGATCCATAGTTCTCTGAAACTGCAGCATGCTTTCACATACAGGCATGATCCATAGTTCTCTGAAACTGCAGCATGCTTTCACATACAGGCATGATCCATAGTTTTCTGAAACTACAGCATGCTTTCACATACAGGCATGATCCATAGTTTTATGAGACTGCAGCATGCTTTCACATACAGGTATGTTTCATAGTTCTCTGAAACTGCAGCATGCTTTCACATACAGGCATGATCCATAGTTCTCTGAAACTGCAGCATGCTTTCACATACAGGCATGATCCATAGTTCTCTGAAACTGCAGCATGCTTTCACATACAGGCATGATCCATAGTTCTCTGAGACTGCAGCATGCTTTCACATACAGGCATGATCCATAGTTTTCTGAGACTGCAGCATGCTTTCACATACAGGCATGATCCATAGTTTTCTGAAACTGCAGCATGCTTTCACATACAGGCATGATCCATAGTTCTCTGAAACTGCAGCATGCTTTCATATACAGGCATGATCCATAGTTCTCTGAGACTGCAGCATGCTTTCACATACAGGCATGATCCATAGTTCTCTGAGACTGCAGCATGCTTTCACATACAGGCATGATCCATAGTTTTCTGAGACTGCAGCATGCTTTCAAATACAGGCATGATCCATAGTTTTCTGAAACTGCAGCATGCTTTCACATACAGGCATGATCCATAGTTTTCTGAGACTGCAGCATGCTTTCACATACAGGCATGAGCCATAGTTCTCTGAGATTGCAGCATGCTTTGACATACAGGCATGATCCATAGATCTCTGGCACTACAGCATGCTTTCACATACCGGCATGAGCCATAGTTCCCTGAAACTGCTACATGCTTTCACATGCAGGCATGCTCCATAGTTTTCTGAGACTGCAGCATGCTTACACATACAGGCATGATCCATAGTCCTCTGAGACTGCAGCAAGCTTTCACATACAGCTATGATCCATAGATCTCTGAAACTGCAGCATGCTTTCACATACCGGCATGGTACATAGTTCTCTGAAGCTGCAGCATGGTTTCACATACAGGCATGCTCCAGTTTTCACTGATACTGCAGCATGCTTTCACATACAGGCATAATCCATAGTTCTCTGAAACTGCAGCATGCTTTCACATATAGACATGATTTATAGTTGTCTGAAACTGCACCATGCTTTCACATACAGGCATGATTCGTAGCTCTCTGAAACTGCAGATCCATAGTTCTCTGAAAGTGCAGCATGCTTTCAAATACAGGCATGATACATAGTTCTCTAAAACTGCAGCAGGATTTCACATACAGACATGATCTATAGTTCTTTGAAACTGCAGCAGTCTTTCACATACAGGAATGATCCACAGTTCTCTGAAATTGCAGCATGCTTTCACATACAGGCATGATCCATAGTTTTCTGAAAATACAGCATGCCTTCATATACAGACATGATCCATAGTTTTCTGACACTTCAGCATGCTTTCACATACAGGCATTATCCATAGTTTTCAGAGACTGCAGCATGCTTTTACATATATTCATGAGCCATAGTTTTCTGAGACTGCAGCATGCTTTCACATACAGGCATGAGCAATAGTATTCTGAGACGGCAGCATGCTTTCACATACAGACATGATCCATAGCTCTCTGAAACTGCAGCAGTCTTTCACAAACAGGCATGATCCACAGTTATCTGAAACTGCAGCATGCTTTCACATACAGGCATGATCCATAGTTGTCTGAAACTGCTGCATGCTTTCACATACAGACATGATTTGTAGCTCTCCGAAAAGTACAGTTTTGTACCTACCATAAATGTAGATGTCCGATAGACATGCAACTGCAGTCATAACATGTGGGTTGTCCTGCCTCAGGCAGCCCTCAGTCGGCCGGATTCCAAAGTCTGGGTCCAACGTCGGCTGATGTCGCATTTCTCTCCGACGTCAGAGTGGCTGGAGTATATAAGCATCAGCCGACGCCATTTTCTTCAGTGTTTCTTGCCCCAGATGCCAGGTACCCTCCAAGGAAGGCTGTAATCAAATTGGAAGACAAAAACAGGATTCCAAACAAATACATGAGCAATAAAACAAATACATCATAACAGATATCCCCAGTGAAGAGTAAGGGGGATAGGAGTGGACCCTAAGCATAGAGGGGTATGGAGGGAGGGAAAACCCGACTGCAGTTGCATGTCTATCGGACATCTACATTTATGGTAGGTACAAAACTGTACTATGTCCTTCAAGAATGCAACTGCAGTCATAACATGTGGGTAGAATACCATAGCTTAGCTGGGGGAAGAGGTATGCTCTAGGAAAGAGATGGTGTGGCAATCAAACCCTGCAGGACTGCCGAAGCAAAGCCTGCTCTGGATATGGAATATAGAGGGAGACTGTAGTGTTTGGAGAATGTATGCACAGAGCTCCATGTAGCAGCTTCTAGAATGTCCTTTGTAGGCACCCCTCTTAAAAATGCTGTAGAGGTGGCTGTAGCTCTGGTGGAATGTGGTTTGACATAGGCTGGAACCGTCTTTCCATGAAAGGAATAACAGAATCTGATGCAATGTCCAATCCATTTAGAAATAGTCTGTTTTGAAATTGCTTTTCCTTGGACTGCAGGGGCGTAAGCTACAAAAAGCTGTTCAGACTTCCTACTGGCCTTGGTTCTGTCCAGGAAGTATCGAAGTTTTCTATGAATGTCCAAGGTATGCAAAAGTCTTTCCCCCTTATTCTCAGGATTGGGGAAGAAAGCAGGCAGATGAATGGCTTGATTTAGAGAAACCCTAGATACCACCTTTGGCATAAAGGTAGGGTTGGTCCTTAATGAAACCCTGTCTCTGTGGAAAATAATAAAGGGTGGTATTGCCATTAGGGCCTGTAGCTCCGAAACCCTTCTTGCTGAGGTAATTGCCAACAGGAAGGCTGTTTTCCATGAGAGAAATTGCAAGTCAACTGAAGCTGCTGGCTCAAAAGGAGGTAGAGTCAGTTTTTGTAAGACAAAATTAAGGTCCCAGGCTGGCACTGGGGCCTTTCTTGGTGGCTTAATGTTCTTGATTCCTCTGAGGAATTGTCTTAGTAAGGGGTGAGAGAAAACAGGAGGATCAGTGTTGTATCTAGCTGAAATAGCAGATGCATGTATCTTTATTGAAGAATATGAGAGGCCGCTCTGTAACATATCTGCCAAATATTCCAAGATAAGTGGGATGTTCAGTAATGATGCATCATGTCCTTTGCTGGTATTCCAATTGCTGAATCTTTTCCACTTTGCTAAGTAGACCTTTCTGGTGGATGGTCTTCAAGCCTCTGTTAGTATCCGCTGAACTTCCTTGGATAGAGATAAGCTGAAGTTATTTATGGGATCTCCCAGGCTGTTAGCTGCAGTGTCTGAAGGTTTGGATGCAGTGTTTCGAAATTGTGTTGAGTCAAAAGTAGAGGCCACTGAGGGAGGGCCCACCTCCTGGTGTGACATATGCTCCGTAGTAGTGGGTACCAGTGTTGTCTTGGCCAATCCGGAGCTATTATGATTCCCTTGGGCTTCTCTGCTTTGATCTTTAGTAATACTGAGGTCATCAGTGGCAGAGGTGGGAATGCATAGATTGCTAGGGAATTCCAGTTGAATGAAAGGGCATCTATTTTCCAAGCCTTTGGATGGTATGTCCTTGTGCAAAATTTTGGTAGAAGGTGATTGAGGTGAGAGGTAAATAGGTCCACTTCTGGCTTGCCCCATGTCGAAGTGAGTTGTCTGAAAGCCTTCGGATGTAACCTCCACTCGTGTGGATCTGTGAAATTCCTGCTTAGGCTGTCCGCCAACACATTGTCTTTTCCTGGAACAAACTGGGATTGTAACTGGATGTTTAGACTCAGTGATTTCTCCCAAAGCTGCATTGTCAGTCTGCAAAGGGGGTAAGAGTGGGTGCCCCCCTGCTTGTTTATGTACCACATCACCGTGGTGTTGTCTGTCCGTATCATTAAATGGCCTTGCTGGAGTTGGTTTTGAAAAGCCTCGATAGCATGCATTACTGCCAGCATTTCCTTTTGGTTTATATGCAGATGTGTTTCCTTTGGAGACCATTGTCCTTGTATACACCTGCCTTCCATGTGTGCCCCCCCATCCAAGGTCTGAGGCATCTGTAGTCATGGTCTGTGTTATCTGTGGTTTTTTGAATGACATACCTGTGTTTTCCTGGCTCACCGAGGCCCACCATAGGAATTCCTTTTGTAGGCATGGAATGAGTGGTATGATTGTCTCCAAGTTGTTGCTGTATTGAGACCAAATGCTTTTTAGGTACCATTGAAGCTTTCTCATGTCTAGTTTTGCTAATGGAACCAGTAGAATGCAGGATGCCATGTAACCCAGGGCCTGTAGGAATCTCCTTGCAGTCATCTGGGTGAGTTTTGCTAAACCTTTGAAGTATTGAGTTAACTTGTCTTGCTTGTCTTCTGTCAGGTAAGCCATCTGAGAGGCTGTGTCTAGTTTGGCTCCTAAGAAGATTATTTGCTGGGATGGCTGCAGTCTTGACTTTTGGAAGTTGACTGTGTATCTCAGAGCTTGAAGTAATCGTATGACATTATCCAGGTTTTTTGTCAACATCAGTTTGTCGTCCGCTTGTATGAGGCAGTCGTCCAGGTACGGGTAGATTTGTATACCCTGGAGCCTGCAATGAGCAATTACTGAAGCCAGGCATTTTGTAAACACTCTGGGTGCAGTAGATAAGCCAAATGGCAATGCTGAGAATTGATAATACTCTGGCCCTGCAAGAAATCTGAGGTATCTTCTGCAGCTGTGTCTGATAGGGACTTGCAGGTATGCCTCCTTGAGGTCCAGAGTAATCAGCCACGACTCCTTGCCCAGCATGGGAAGAAGTTGCTGTAGAGTCAGCATTTTGAACTTTGGTACTATGAGAAAGGTGCTTAATGCGGACAAGTCCAGTATTGGTCTCCATTGAGATTCTTTTCTTGGAACAAGGAACAGTCTTGAGTAAAACCGCTGCTCTTGTTCTTTTTGTGGAACTCTTTCTATTGCTTTCATTCGAGTCAACAGAGTGATTTGCTTGATAGCCTCTGCCTTTTGATGTTGTGGTAGATTTGGCATGCCTTGTTTTCTTGGTAAGGTATGAAAATGAAACCTGTACCCTCGGTCTATAATGTCCAAAATCCATTTGTCCTTTGTCAGTCTGTGCCAGTTTTTTGCAAACAGAGATAATTTTCTGCCCAAGAGAGCTTCTAGTTGTTCCCTGGTAGGCGGTAGTAGAGGAAAGTCATTGAGTTTGTGGTTGTTGGGCAGGTGAAACCCTCGTCACCTCTGTGGTTCCCTGGCTGCCATTGTCGCCCCTGTAAGGGCCTCTGTATTGGCCTCTTCCTCGCCACGCCTGTTCTTACCCCTTTGAAACTTTTCTGGATTAGGAAAGGACCAGTTTTTGAAGGCCAATTCCTACTGAATCTGGGGGTTGAACCTGGAGGAAATCCTTCACAGTTTGAACTGATTTTGCTTTTTCTTTGATGGTCTTTAACACTTCCTTAGCATTTGCACCAAAAAGCTTGTTCTTTTCCAAAGGTGCATCCAGAAGTTTTGCTTTTACATGATCTGGTAGAGGTTGATCTTTTAACCAAGCATGTCTACGCATCACTGCCCCTGTCATAGCTGCCCTACATGAAGCTTCCAGTGCATCATATCCAAACTGCAGGAAGTGATTGCTTACTTGCTGAGTGTTATGTACAGCTTCCTGCAAAGTCTTCCTGTCTAAAGGATCAGGAGAAGCTAATGTTTTTTGTAAATCTTCTAAGAGAAAATCCTGATATTGGAACATATGAAAAAGGCAATTTAAAGCTCTCATAGATAAGGTAGTGGATGTGTAAACCTTTTTACCCAATCTCTCTAATGACCTTGCTTCCCTGTTGGAGGGCAAAGGATTTTTTGAGGTGGAGGCTGAAACTCCTTTAGGCCCCTGTGAAATAGTTTCCAAATCAGCAGTATGGGCCCTGAATAAATGGGAATGAGTTTCTGGGACCCTGTAATACCTGTCTGGCTTGGCTGGAGCAGGAGGAAGAGAATCAGGGGTAGCACTAGAATCAGAATACAAATCATCCAGAACATCAAGTACAGGAGGAATAGCTAAGGGCCTGTGCTGAGGCTTCTTAAGGAAAGTCCTAAGGCATTTCTGAGAATCAGAATATTCCTGACCCTGCCACTTGAAATGTTCCCTCATGGTGTGCAGAACTTCCCCAAAAGAAATATCCTCAGGAGGGGAGGCCGAAGGTATGGAATCTTCTGCATCCGAGTCCTCATAGGTCTGGAAGAGCTCTTCCTGGCTATCAGAGTGGACAGAGCTCTCAGAGTCTTCATCTGAAGGGACAGAGGGTTCAAACCGGGGCCTTTTATCAGGAGGAGGCTGGGATGCTCTCTCAGGATGGGCCTGTGAACCTCAAATCATGGAAATTAAATCAGCAGCCATGGACATAATTTGTGTCTCCGGAGTCGGCTGAGGTAAGGATTTGGAAGAAATATGCTTAGTTTTGCTGGCTGCCTTAGCCCTAGTGTAGGCCTTAATAGACATGGCCATAGGAGGCCTGGCAGCTCCACGTGCAGGAGTGACCTTGTCTACAGCAATGGTCTCGGGCATTTCCTCGGTTTCGGTATCCGGAGGAAGGTCTATAACTGGCGTCAGAGTAATGTCTGGAATCTGAGTCGTCGGTAATGCAGTGTCTTCGGTTCGGAGCAGTAGAGAGACCGTCTCAGAGGGAACCGGAGCACTCGCGCTAGGTTTTGGCATGGAGTCGGTGGTAGACACGGGCCGAGGATGTCGGTCCCGGTCTTTTTGCTTTTTGGGAGTTTGCAATGTCGGAAGATCCGACGGCATGGTGTAAGCAAATTTATCGCCGAAAAAATCTTCAGCGAACTCCGCCCGGCGCCTGAGAGTGTGCTTGTTGAAGCGAGCGCAGGCTACACAGGCCGAGACGTCATGGTCTGGGCCCAGGCAAGGGAGGCAGTAAGAGTGGAAATCCTTATGAGGTATTTGTTTACCACAAAAAAGACAATTGTTAACTTTTTCAGTAATTTCTGACATCGGCTGAGGCAAGAAAAGGTCCCCAACGGGGTACTTAGCTTTTTTGATGACTTCGGTATCATAGAATACAGGAGCTGACCGACCGGCACTTGTGAACTGCTTCTGCTTCGGGCACCGCACGGCAAGAAAGACTGAAGAAAATGGCGTCGGCTGATGCTTATATACTCCAGCCGCTCTGACGTCGGAGAGAAATGCGACATCAGCCGACGTCGGACCCAGACTTTGGAATCCGGCCGACCGAGGGCTGCCTGAGGCAGAACAACCCACATGTTATGACTGCAGTTGCATTCTTGAAGGACATCTGCTGATCCCTAGTTCTCTGAAACTGCAGCATGCTTTCAAATACAGGCATGATCCATAGTTCTCTGAAACTGAAGCAAGCTTTCACATACAAGCATGGTACATAGTTCTCAGAAACTGTGCATGCTTTCAAATACAGGCATGATCCATAGTTCTCTGAAACGTAAGCATGCTTTCACATTCAGCCATGATCCATAGTACTCTGAAATGGCAGCATGCTCTCAAATACAGGCATGATCTCTAGTTCTCTGAAATGTAAGCATGGTTTCCCTTACAGGCATGATCCATAGTTCTCTGAAACGGCAGCATGCTTTCACATACAGGCATGATCCATAATTCTCTAAAACTGCAGCATGCCTTCACATACAGGCATGATCCATAGTTCTTTGAAACTGCAGCATGCTTTCACATATAGGTGTGATTCATAGTTCTCTGAAACTGCAACATGCTTTCAAATACAGGCATGATCTATAGTTCTCTGAAACATAAGCATGCTTTCACATACAAGCATGATCCATAGTTCTCTGAAACTGCAGTATGATTTCACCTACAGGCATGTTCCATAGATCTCTGAAACTCCAGCACGCTTTCACAAACAGACTGGATCCATAGTTCTCTGAAACTGCAGCCTGCTTTCACATACAGGCATGATCCATAGCTCTCTGAAACTGCAGCATGCTTTCACATACAGGCATGATCCATAGTTCTCTGAAACTGCAGCATGCTTTCACATTAAGGCATGATCCATAGTTCTCTGAGACTGCAGCATGCTTTCATATACAGACATGATCCATAGTTCTCTGAAACTGCAGCATGCTTTTTCTTACAGGCATGATCCAGTGTTTTCAGAAACTGCAGCATGCATTCACATACAGGCATGATCCAGTTTTCTGAAACTGCAGCATGCATTCACATGCATGCATGATCCACATTTTTCTGATACTGCAGCATGCTTTCACATACATAGGTTCATAGGTTCATAGGTTGGTACTAGGCTATTGGCCCTTGGGCCTATACAAGCCTAGCCATGACAATTCCTTGTCTATTTTTCCCCACACTATTTACTTCACTGGACCCCTGTCTAGCAGGGCGACTGACGTGATCCTCGGGGTGAATTTCCTTTCTCCCATCCATTCATCAAGGTTCCTTTTGAAGACTGCCAAAGATGCGCTCTGCTTGACATGTATGGGCAGTCTATTCCAGAGTCTGGGGAGTCTCTGGGTCAGGAACCTATCCCTCCAGCATGTTTTGTTTATTGTGATAACAATATTTAGATCCCTGGAGTGTGTGGCTCTGAAGGATTGGGATTTCTTTAAGTGTAGCATGTCCAACAGCTCTGGGTTTGATATGGCCTTATATGTTAAGCAGAGATTGCCTCGGAGTAGACGATATGCAACAAAGTATAGCTGAAGTTTTTTAAGGCGGTCAGCATAGGGCATCTGGTTTAGGTATGTGATTTTTTTAGTGAGGTATTTCTGCAGCCTTTCCAGTTGTTGCAGATGTCTTGAGAGGTACATACCAAATGGAGCGTTGTATTCTGTAATGGGTCGAATGAGGGATGAGCACAATGGAACAATGACCTCCTTTTCTCTGGGTGAAAAGCCCTTAGTGATGAAGTGTGCCACATAGAAGGATTTCCTGACTGTTGTGGCGATGTGGTTATTGAAGATGAGACCACTGTCCACCTGTGTCCCTAAGTCTCTTATCACACTTTCGGTGTTTAGTGTACTGCCACCAATGTGATAATTCATGGGTACATGTTTTTTTCTCAAAGAGGATAACTATACATTTCTTGGCATTGAACTTGAGCACATGGCTCTGGCAACAAGCATCTGTTTCTGTAAAGCCCTTTTGTAGAGTATCCACATCATTTGGGGATTCAATAATGCCTCCCAGTTTGCAGTCATCTGCAAACTTTGTTAGCCAGAGTCCCTTAGTGTTGAACTGTACTTGAGAGAAGTAGATGCCAAACAAGAGAGGTTCCAGGACTGAATCCTGAGGTACTCCACTTGTCACTTGTCTGGAGCTGGATTTGGAGTCAGCTACTTTTACAGTGTGGGTTCTGTCAGTACGCAAGTTGGCAACCCATCGAGTGATGTAGGGATTAATGCCCAGCTTAGTAAGTTTATCTATGATTCCAGAGTGGGGGGATGGTCTCAAAGGCCTTTGCGAGGTCCAGATAGGCTGTGTGGACTGCCTTACCCTCATCCATGGCTCTGGAGACTGATTCGAAGAAGTCAAAAATGTTCAGGAGACAGGATTGGCCCTTCACAAACCCAAACTGGGTGGGGTCCAGTGTTTTAAAGTTGCCAATGTCTTTGCTTATAAGTTCCATGATAATAGGTTCCATGGCCTTGCAGATCAGGCTCATCAGACTGATGGGGTGGTAGTTCCCGGGCTCCAAGGTGGACCCCCCACTTGTGGAGTGGGATAACTGTAGCTGTGCACCACTCAGTGGGCATGAAGCCTGAGGTGAGGGTATGATTAAACATGACACTTAGTTGAGGTGCCAGTTCATTTTGTAGTTCATGTAGTACACAGCCCGGAATGTTATCTGATCCCATGGATGCTGTATTCTTAGCTTTGGAGAGTGCGGTGTTTACCTGTGTGGCCATTATTACTGGAATTTGGCAATCTTCCAGTATTGAGATGTGCCATTTAGGGGGTGAGAGAGGGGTGACTTTCGCACTGAATCGATCTGCCAGGATATTGGCAATATCCTTGGGATCAGTATATTTATTGCCATTCTGCTGTAGCTCAGAGCAGATCTGAGCATTGCCATTGAGATTCTTGACATAGTTATAGAATGCCTTGTGGTTGTCTTTGGAATCTTTGGCAATTTTATTTTTGCAACTAGCTTTGGAGGATTTTATGAGGGATCTCAGCTTCTTACTGAGGCTGGTAAGGGAGTTTTTTGCATCCTGGGGTTTTCCTTTTTTCTGCAACAGTTTTTTCCTTTTGTTGTAAAGTTTGTTTATGGCAGGGGACCACCAGATTGGCTTCCTTTTTTTTGGAGGAGAGCATCTTAGTTCTATTTGGCATGGCACGATTCGTGCATGAGTGGATGTGCTCATACAGTGCCTTAATGTAGGACTCAGCAGTTGAACTTTCAGTTCATGTCTGCATGGGTGTCATGAGGTTTGTAACTTCTGACTTGAGTAGCATGAAGTGAGCCTTGGAGAAGTTTTTTATCAGGGTTTCCTTACTGGGGGGGGGGGGGGGTGGGATGTGGATGTTAAGGGTGATTAGCTTATGGTCTGACCTGACCAACGAGGGGGTGACCATAGGTGTGGAGCATCGATTTTCCATGTTGGTAATGACCAGGTCTAGGATATTGGAGCCCATGGTGGGACTATGGATTAGTTGATCCAGAGCATTGGAATTAATGAATTCTAAGAACCACTGGGCAAAGGTGTTGGTACACCTGAGGATCATGCCTGTATATGATCCATAGTTCTCTGAGACTGCAGCATGCTTTCATATACTGGCATGATGCATAGTTCTCTGAGACTGCAGCATGCTTTCACATACAGGCATGATCCATAGTTGTCTGAGACTGCAGCATGCTTTCACATACAGCCATGAGCCATAGTTCTCTGCAGCATGCTTTCACATAGAAGCATGGGGCATAGTTCTCTGAGACTGCAGCATGCTTTCACATACAGGCACTATCCATAGTTTTCTGAAACTGCAGCATGCTTTCATATATAGGCATGATCCTTAGCTTTATGAGAATGCAGCATTGTTTCACATACAGGCATGAGCCATAGTTTTCTGAGACTGCAGCATGTTTTCACATACAGACATGAGCTATAGTTTTCTGAGACTGCAGCATGCTTTCACATAAAGGCATGAGCCATAATTCTCTGCAGCATGCTTTCACATAGAAGCATGAGGCATAGCTCTCTGAGACTGCAGCATGCTTTCACATAGAGGCATGATCCATAGTTCTCTGAGACTGCAGTATGCTTTCATATACAGGCATGATCCATAGTTCTCTGAGACTGCAGCATGCCTTCACATATAGGCAAGATCCATAGTACTCTGAGACTGAGGCATGCTTTCACCTACAGGCAGGATCCATAGTTCTCTTAGACTGCAGCATGCGTTAACATACAGGCATGATCCTTAGTTCTCTGAGACTGCAGCGTGCTTTCACATACAGGCATGATTCATAGTTCTCTGAGACTGCAGCATGCTTTCACATACATGCATGATCTATAGTTCTCTGAGACTGCAGCATACTTTCACATACAGGCATGATCCATAGGGTTCTGAGACTGCAGCATGCTTTCACATACAGGCATGATCAGTAGTTGTCTGAGCCTGCAGCATGCTTTCACATAGAGGCATGATCCATAGTTCTCTGTGACTGTGACATGCTTTCACATACAGGCATGACCCATTGTTCTCTGAAACTACGGCATGCTTTCACACCCAGGCATGATCCATAGGGTTCTGAGACTGCAGCATGCTTTCACATACAGGCATGATCAGTAGTTGTCTGAGCCTGCAGCATACTTTAACATACAGGTATGATCCATAGTTCTCTGAGACTGCAGCATGCTTTCACATAGAGGCATGATCCATAGTTATCTGAGACTGCGGCATGCTTTCACATAGGGGCATGATCCATAGTTCTCTGAGACTGTGACATGCTTTCACATACAGGCATGACCCATTGTTCTCTGAAACTGCGGCATGCTTTTACATACACGCATGATCGATAGTTTTCTGAAACTGCGGCATGCTTTGACATACAGGCATGCCCCACAGTTTTCTGAAACTTTGGCATGCTTTCACATACAGGCATGATCCATAGTTTTCTGAAACTTCGGCATGCTTTCACATACAGGCATGATCCACAGTTTTCTGAAACCGCCTCATCCTTTCACATACAGGCATGATCCATAGCTTTCTGAAACTGTGGCATGCTTTCACATACAGACATTATCCATAGTTTTCTGAGACTGCAACATGCTTTCACATACAGGCATGATCCATAGTTTTCTGAGACTGCAGCATGCTTTCACATACAGGCATGAGCAATAGTTTTCTGAGACTACAGCATGCTTTCAAATACAGGCATGAGCCATAGTTCTCTAAGTCTGCAGCATGCTTTCACATACAGGCATGAGCCATAGTTCTCTGCAGCATGCTTTTAAATACAGGCATGAGCCATAGTTCTCTGAGACTGCAACATAGTTTCACATACAGGCATGATCCGTAGTTCTCTGAAACTGCGGCATGCTTTCACTTACAGGCATGATCCATAGGTCTCTGAAACTGCGACATGCTTTCACATACAGGCATGATCCATACTTCTCTGAAGTTGCGGCATGCTTTCACATACAGGCATGATCCATAGTTCTCTGAAACTGCTGCATGCTTTCACATACAGGCATGCTCCATAGTTCTCTGAAGCTGCAGTATGCTTTCACATACAGGCATGATCCATAGTTCTCTGAAACTGTGGCATGCTTTCACATACAGGCATGCTCCATAGTTCTCTGAAACTGCAGTATGCTTTCACATACAGGCATGATTCATACTTCTCTGAAGTTGCGGCATGCTTTCACATACAGGCATGATCCACAGTTCTCTGAAACTGCGGCATGCTTTCACATACAGGCATGATCCATAGTTCTCTGAAACTGCTGCATGCTTTCACATACAGGCATGATCCATAGTTCTCTGAAGCTGCGGCATGCTTTCACATACAGGCATGATCCATACTTCTCTGAAGTTGCGGCATGCTTTCACATACAGGCATGATCCATAGTTCTCTGAGACTGCAGCATGGTTTCACATACAGGCATGAGCCATAGTTCTCTGAGACTGCAGCATGCTTTCGCATTCAGGCATGATCCATAGTTCTCTGAAACTGCAGCATGCTTTCATTTACAGGCATGATCCATAGTTCTCTGAAACTGCGGCATGCTTTCACATACAGGCATGATCCATAGTTCTCTGAAGCTGCAGCATGCTTTCACATACAGGCATGATCCTTAGTTCTCTAAAAGACATTGCTCCCCGCTGGCACATGCAGGTGTGATCCATGTGTCTCTGGGACTGTTGCATGCCGACATATACAGGTATGATCCATAGTTTTTTTTGAGACTGCTGCAATGCGGAAGTTGTTTCACAACCCTGGGGTAAAATGATTTTAGTGCTAATGATATTATTTAAGACAGCATGGTAGGTATGCAAGTCTCTTTCTCACCTAAGAAACACTGTTATGTGTTTTATTTTTAAAGTCTCCTTTGTTGAAGAAATGCACAATTTTGAAGCAATTTCACTTAAACATGATGTGACAAATCTGACATCAATAAAATAGCATAAAGCTAATAGACACTATACTACCATGGCAATGGTAACTAATGACAGAGTCAAAATTTTGTGGGAAATAACATATACTGTTGAAATAGAGGTTAGCCAGATATACACTACAATTTGGGTTTGCTAAGGGGTAATCTTGCTTTTTGAATTTTGTGGCATTCTTTGAAGCTCTTAAAGTAACAGATATTGAAAGACTGTCAGTGCATGGTGCTTATATATATATATATATATATATATATATATATATATATATATATATATATATTTTTTTTTTTAACCTAATGGAAAAAAAGCAAAACAATAAAGCAATAAATATCAACTTATATGTCCTCCAAAACTGCTTAAGCAACATGACATAACAAGTCAGGCTGTGAGCAGCATGCATTAATATGAGTTAATCAACGATATTTTTATTCTTATTTGTCTATCGAGCTCTATACCCATATCTATATCTATACCCATATCTATTTCTATGTATATCTATATCTCTCTCTCTCTCTCTCTATATATATATATATATATATATATATATATATATATATACATATATATATATATATATATATATATATATGTATATATATATATACACATATATCTGTCTATTTATCTATCTATCTGAACTGAACTGAACTGAACCAATAATGAGGTTTTCAGTCATGACTTCAATAAACGTTAAAATAAAAGTAGTTCAGTGTTAGTTAAAATGTAGAATATGAAGAAATTCACCAGTTAGTAAATAAGTATAGGGAAATAAGGAGGAAAGTTTTTAAAAATGACCACAAATGTATAAAAAAACACTCAGATAGCTGTATTCCGCCCTTAAACACATTTATTTCACAAGCACCACAAATCCATATAAAATACACTAACGTTGAACACAACCAGTATGTTTTCATCTACAACTTCATCAGATGGTTCGGCTTAGCCCAATAATCATCTTTATACCCCTACAAATTAAAACATAATTAGCTCCAAATAAATTCAAACGTGTTCACATATTCCACAAGCATTACTAAACAATGCCCTACTAAACCATTTAAGATACATGTCAAAATATAAAATACATAATTCATGAACAAACATAAATAACATATTCCCTATTACTTATATATTATGTATTATAAAAGTATATCTAAACCATTTAAAAATATATATATTCTTTATACCAAATTAAGTCATTAAAAGGTTTGTCATACATAAAGCAATGCTGACCTCTAATGGACAAAAAATATATAAATGCACTCACAATTGTATGTAAATAAATCAAACAGCTGTAAATGTTGAAAATGTTAAAAACATTTCTTATCTTTGAGTAAATGAGATGAGGGCGTTTAGATGCTAAAAACTTATTAAAAACCCTTAAAATTTTTTTATTGTTAAATAATTAAAAAATCTCAGAAATTCTTTGAACATAAACTAAAGTTTTGCTGCTCTTAGTTTCAGTACTGGGGCTAGGGATACCATTTTGTTTAGACCCAGCCATTTATTGGCTTCAAGAAATAACTGCCAAAATACTTCTCTGTATTCTAACTTGGCCTCCGACGGTCCCCCTCTTATGTCTGCTTATACTTCTTCTAACACAAAAAATTACAAAGGAAGCATTATTACATCCTTGGGTGTGTTTATATAATGCATTCTTAATATTATTTTTTCCTAATTTCATATATATATATGTTCATAAATTGTTCTTTTTATGCATCTTTCAGTTTTGCCAACATAAAATCCTTCACATTCATTACATAATGCATATAAACCAGCCCTTTAGATTAGCAATTAGAGTACAACTTTGATGTAATATGCTAGGGGTACAAATCTCTGAAGTTTTAGACATATATGGGCATTGTTGACAAGGCCCACATTTATATGTCCCAACATTCTTGTTCATTTTGCCACTACCCTTTCCTTCTAAAATATTCTTAATACATTCCCCTTTCCTAAGCACATATTTTAAGGGCTTATCAAAACTAAGATTCAAATCAGAGTGTCCACAAAATCTGTCCCACTCTTCCTTAATTAATTCTTTAATAGTGTTGGCATCTCCACTATAATCCAAAATAAAAGTATTCTCATGATTTTCTTTTAAATTATTATTGGAAGTATTATTCTCCTCTAATACATCATCTTTACTCAGAATGGGTGCAAATGTATCCTTTCTGTGTTTAAGGACCTCATTAAACATTTCCTTTAATAATACTTTAAAGTATCCTCTTTCTAAAAACATAGAGCCTAACAACTCACTTTCTTCCAAAAAGTCAGTATCCCCTGAGGTCATCCTGCTACCCCGCACATATTGTCCTTTCACAATGCCCTTTTTCTGAGAATATGGATGTGCACTCTGGTAATGTCGAAAGGAGTCACAATATGTATCTTTCTTATAAACTTTCAACAAAAAAAACTTTATTCACATTCCCCCAGATGTACTATTCCTCCGTGCAGGACTAGGTTAGTCCTGCATGGAGGTGGCTGTTTAGGAGCAGGATGGCAGCGCGCCATGCATAGTAATGAAGCACGCTGCCTGAGCGTGTAGTACAGGGGGCATGTCTGAGAGCAGAACTCTCAGAATATACATGCCCCCGCAGTGAAGAACAGCAAAATGGGTAAGAAATGAGCAAGACTGCTCATAGGTGTCTGCATATCCCCACCAACAGTCCCTCTCATGTACAACAGCAAGTATACTGAAATAAAATGAACAAACCCGTTTTTTTTTTCAAAAATCCGATGAAAGCTAACCATAGGTGCGCTGGTGTGCCCATCTCTTAACTACAGTTAATGTAGCTTAAATGGCTAAAGAGGATAACAAGGAAGATATATGCAAATGACAGAGCATAGCAATAGTGTAGTGGGCAGAGCATTCACCTTACGAGCAGGCATTCCTGGTTTGAGTCCCACTGCAACACATTCCATTTTCCATGGCAAAGCAAGTTATGACTAATATTTATGTTGCATAACCCACTAAATAACATATATTTATGAACTGGAGTACTGCAGTAAATGCACATGTCAAGTGTCAGTATCATAATGACTAAAGCACTAGTAAGTTTAAGCAGCAATAAGCAGCAGTAAGCATATTTAAGCACTAGTAAGTGAGTTTAAGCCTGTTTGCATGGGGGTAAGCAATGTGCACACAGGTTAAGCAATTTTAAAGATAACTCTGTAAGCATATGTAACCAGAGGTTAGCATTGCTTACCGTCGTGTAAACCCACACAAACCCCTCTTACAACTGCTCAAAAGCGCCTTAATCAGTCTGTATCCAATGGCTCTTGTTCTGCCCAGCAACAAAAAAACAGCCTTGGAGGTCTTGAACCCAGGACCCTATACACTATAGTCACAGCAGTTAACCACCAAGCCATCACATAAGTACAGAAGAATGAGGTATCAGCAAACAAGTCTTCACCATAGTAAAATTAAACTGAACCTGTGAAAGGAATCAATATACAGACGTATGTGCCTTAACCCACTACATAACATAAATATGTGAACTGGAGTATAGCAGTAAGCCCAGAAGGCAGGTACAATTGTAACAGAGTGTTGACATCCCCAATAAAACACAAGGACCCCATACAGTGTATGTACACATGAATCACAGATACCGGGCATACATATAAGGTGTAATGAATAATAAATCAATGCCAAAAAGGAATTATAATGCAAAGTCTAATGTAAGCAATGCTAAGCATTGCACATGCCAGCTGAGGAGGTATAAGCAATGTGTAGGCTAGCTAACGCAGTGTGCCCAGAGGTATACCCCTTTAAATAATGGCAACCCTAGGTATGCAGGTTTGCCCATAGCCTAGCCTTTTCAAAACTGACCAATCATGGAAAAGTGCAGGAAATTGGCCCTACTTAAACCCAAGAGGTGATAATACATTTCATAACTGGTTGTAGCTTCCCCTTGCAGTCACCATGTCAGGAAGGGGAGAAGGTGTGCACTTTTGGGTGCAGCACTGGTGCATTCATGAGTCCAGAGTCATGGCAGGACTCCTTCAAAAAGACCATTATCAGAGACTGCTGTAGGGCCAGTACCAGGGCTCCCAATATAAGGCGGAGGCCTGGGACCATCCCGCCTGTGACCTCACCAGTGCCACTGGCATACCCCGAACTGGTGAGCAAGTCAGGCATCACTATGCTGACCTGAAGCAGTGTTATGGGGACCTCTTGGAGCAGTGGATCCAAGAGGATAGAGTGGCAGGGTTGTACCCGTCGTGTGTACATATCACCCCACTATGTGTGTAATAATTGCCAGCTCATGTATATCATGGATAGGTATGGCTAAATATTCCTCTTATGTCCCCCACAGCTGCAATGGAGTGGGCCACGAACCAGGAGGCCCACATCAGTCACCTGGTGAGGTTGCAATGTGAGGCAGGTCAGTAAAACTCATGCATTTACTGTCATAGGAAATAAAACTAAAAGTAGTAGTAAATTAATTGCCTGTATAAAACCTGTAATGTTCAAGGCAAGTACTGCATACACCAGAGAATATGCCAGGAAAAGTCTCATATAGTTTGTATGTAAATAAAAGCATAATAGCCTGACAATAAAGGTCTAACTGTTGGCCTGTGTGTGTATACTCTGGTATCATATGGTAATGTAGAGTTTCAATAATTTAATAGTACTGTTGTAGTAAGCACTGTTACCCACACCATACTCCCTAAACTGAATGTGTAGGAATGCCTGTATATGACTGATGTAATCCCCAGAGGCCATTTAGTACAACTGAGAGATACATAGAAGGAAAACAGGGAAAATGCAGACAACAAAACCCAAATAGCACACTGAGATGTCAACTGTTGTTTTTTTAGCATACACAGCCATGGTTTGAATCCTGCCAGTGGTAGTAGTCTGCATACAGATTCATACTCCACAACTGCACATATATGTCCAGAATGTCCAGTAAAGTGGCCCATATCTGTTGCCTATCAACCTTTCCCCCTGGGAAATCAGTGGGATGATCCCACATGTATAGGCAGCAAACAGGAAGTACAACTGATTGACACACATCTATGAGAACAAAGCTGGCACACTAGCAACTCCCCCAAACCTTATGAGACTAAGAAGCCACATATGTCCCATTTACACTCCAACTTGTCAAGTTGTGGCCAGAGTGTGTACAGTAACAGAGTGAGATGTATGTGCATAATAGTAATGTGAAATCTGGTGCTGTGTGCGGGAAAATTCAGGTAGTGCTAACAAACATTTCTCCTACAGGTCTGACAGATACCAGCACTTTGCCCAGAAGTAGAAGAATGATACCCTGTATTGGTACTGTTTACAATGCTATTGTATGGTATTGCGACTGATGCAGTTGTTCTGAATAATGAGGTATTACACATCACTGTCGCCGACACTGTCCTACAAAATATAACTGTCTAGGAAATCTGTATAAGAGTGTTGTAATACAAGGTCAGAATACAATAGCAGGATACTCCAACTACCTAAGAATGTTTTACCTCTTTAAATTATTTGTATAACCCTTTTAATTGTTCATTTGACTTTGAATGTAATACTTTGTATCTGATCTCCTGTTGTTTTTTGTCATTAATTACCCTCTATGGAGCTTTTCTCCCCGGGCCTCTACTGAAAATGGACATGTATCTAGTTAGACTAGCCCGGTCAACAAATGTAAAATAAAATAAAAATAAATAAAATAAATAAATAGCACAGGGGATTAATAAGACAGAAAGCAGATAGGAGATTTACAGCAATATCTGTATAGCACACACAACTGTGATAGACAGTGTTTAAGTTGTAGCAGACGCAGTCATGGTCTGAATCCTGGGAGTGGAAGTAGGCTGCATACAGAATCATACCCTACAACTGTACAGATGAAGCCAGAATGTCCAGTATATGAGCCCATACCTGTTGCCTGTCCCCCTGTCCCCATGGTAAGTCTGTGGGATGATCCCAGATGTTTAGCCATTAAACAGGGAATACAAGTGATTGTCAAACATCTATGAGAACAAACCTGTCATTGTAGCAACCCCTGAAACTGTTAGGAAAGTAATAAGCCAAGTATGTGCTATCTACACTCCTATGTTGTCAAGCTGTAACCAGAGTGTGTACAGTAACAGAGTGAGATGTATGTGCATAATACTAATATGTAATCTGGAACTTTGTGTGGCAACAGTCAGGTAGTGCTAACAAACATTGCCCCCACAGGTACGTCGGATACAAACGCTGTGCTGAGAAATAAAAACCATTATAAACTGTACTGGTACTGTTCACTCTGGTATTGTAGGGAACTGTGAGTGTTGCAGTTTCTCTGAATAATAAAGTATCACTGATCACTGTCACCCACACTGGATTACATAATATAACTGTGTAGGAAAGCATGTATATATGTGTGTCAGGTCACTAAAGGTAGAAAAGGGCAATATTCTACATATGCCCCGGCACACCTGCATGTGGTCAACACATGGCCAGAGTCTGTGCAGAAAGAGTTGGATAGCTATGTGCTCAACATCAACCCGGAATCTGGGAGTATGTGTAGAAACAGTTAGTTAGTGTTAATAAACATTCCCTCCACAGGTACACCAGGTAAGAGGTGTATACTGCAGGTAAAACCAGTTCATGTATGACAATGATGACAGCCATATCACTATCCAAACTAAGGCTATAGGGTAGTGTAGTAAGACTTGTAAGGTACATATAACACCACTGACTAGGAAAGCAATGTGGATTACAGGAATATACTAGTTGTTAATTGACATCCCCCCACCATATCTCCAAACAATAATCAACATACCCACCCCAACTGGTATGTAATGACACCTATGTTCTGATAATGTCCATTTGTTTGATAAATATTGTAATTGTTCCCATGCATGTGCTATATTGAATTATTCCAACACTGGTGGCATGGTGCCATCAATGTACCTGCATGCTGTTCTTATTACCACTGTGGTCTCATATATGCATGTGTTCTGTTTGCTATGCAACTGTTCCATATCTGGTGTCTGGGTTAATGGGAATATCTATGCATTACTTAACCCTGGAATATGTTGACTATCACTAACCCACATATGATGATGAAATCTAAACATTATAGCACGTTTGGGAAGGCCGGTCCCAGCTGACCCACCTGTCCCATCTCAGCTGGCCGTAACCCAGGAAATCCCTGTCCGTTGGTCCTGCACTACCTTTGGGAGGAACTGCCTCAGGGGATGGGGCTCTCCCCCCGGGAGCAGGCGTGGACAGGTACCTGTCACCCGTCGCCAGGTCGGGGTCATGGTGTGTAGAGAGCTCAACCAGCAGTTGGTAATCTTCTATGCCAGCTCGAGGGCCACATATCGCAACTAGAGCATCTGTCTGGCTCTGCAA
>NC_056732.1:1756933334-1757100834 GCF_019279795.1 Protopterus annectens | reverse complement strand
CAGTCATTACGGCAGGAGGCAGTAGGCCTGTATTAATCCAATTTATGTAATTAATTTAAATACAGGTGAATTATACGGTAATGTACATCCAGATACCTTAAGGCAGCTCACCCCTGATACCCCCACATGTTGTGACAGCCTAGGTTAGATATGGTGCATCCCCCCTAGACTCAATAATAGAGGGTCACTGTTACATACACTGGCCTCTGGAGTGCAAAAGGGCACACATGTATTGTGTAGGTGATGCCCACACATATATGGCCCCAGCCCCACTGCATATGTGGGGGATACAACAGCAGAAACTCTTACAAATATGTAGCTGGCCTGAGTGTGCAGGTTCTTCTGTAAGAGGTATTGCTACCTGCTGTCTGTAACACTGATGCCCACACACAGGAAGGATGTCCATCACGCATGAAAGGTAAAGGGGCCATACCCACATGATGTAGGGATTTATAGTAGGTGGTTGCCATGACAGTGGTAATTGGAAGTACTGCACAGCAAGCTGCATGCAGTTAGCAAGTAGAGGACACTGATTGGTGCAGCGGCCATTACCTGATCATGTGCATCACCTAATAAAGCCATGCTGCAATCTATTCAAAGCAGCTCAATCCATTTATTGAAGAGAGAGGGAGAGAGAGAGAGAAAAAAAAATTCCAAAACAAAAAGCCAAAGACAAATTAAAAGCCAAAGAAAGAACAAACTGTTATTCATCATTCATTTATCAAGTCATCATTTCCACAACAGGTATGCGAAGTATCTATGCATGTAATTGAATGTAGTACCTGGTCCATAATAATGGGATAGATGATGTTGAAGGATTTATATATGCCATCAGGTATTGTTGTAATGATACTCAACTGAAAAACTGCTATGGACAATAGTGTCTGCCCCTGTGGGTAGTGGGCCATAGCTGTCAACTGTGCAGATCAGCACTGACTGACAAGATGTAAGCCATCATAGTGTGCGTTGTGTAATGGGAAGTATGTATATTATGTGGCCAATAGCTGGTGGTGGAAGTAATGCCATTATGATGGACATGTGGGACCCAAAGCCCACCTCTTGCAGGATACTCAGGTTAATCTGTAATGTAGCATGCAGGAATGCCATAGGTGTGTAATAGGGTTACCTGCAATTGTGTCCTACATATATCACCCTAATGTCAGGCCATGTCCATATGTGGCACCTGTCTGTGTTGTAGCAAGGCAGAACAGTGCAGCTGTGTAGGAAGGTGTTGTGAGAATGTGTACCTGATGTCTGAATGCACCCCACATATATGTATGCATATGTGTACATATGTTACATATATATATATATATATATATATATATATATATATATATATATATATATATGTGTGTCAGCATGAATGTCCACAAATATACAGATACCCATGTGTAGACATATATATGAGCACATATATACATCACATATATCTGCACATATATAGATATATACCTATATGCACATGTCTACAAATATAGGCACACACACACACACACACACACACACACACACACACACACACACACACACACACACACACATATATGTATGTAAAGACATGTCGTCTATATTACTACCACAGTGATGCGTGCTATGTGCAAGGCACCAGCACACATAGGAATACACACAGATATCTACAGCTGGCAGTGTGTTCAACATGGATGGGTATGTCACATGTTAGTCCCTTGTTGGGACCACATTGCCCCCGTCTGTGAAGTATGCAATGGGAATATAGGGAAGTATGGCAGGTATAGTTGTGGAGGTGGTCAGGGTTGGTTGATGTAGAGGACAGTCTACAGGGGTGGTTTGTGACACATGTGGTGGTTAAACACTCTGGATGGTGTGTGTGGTCTGTGATGTGGATGCCCCATGGGCCCCAATATGGGCACAATGGGAACAAGCCTCCCACCCACTGCTACTCACAACAGCAGTCCACATCCTGAAGGTGCCTGGCATTGAGGCTGAGCAGTAGGAACATGTCGGCACTATCAGTGTGTACTCGGTGCCTCAGAGTGATGTAGCACATCCAACATGTGTCTGTGGAGCCCAGTATGGAACAGACCCTAGACCTGACCTCAGGGAACAGGAATATGTCTGCGTGTTCCCCAATGTGGAGGGGAACAACATCCCCTGGGCTGGTTCCACCTGATGGTATTGCTGGACCAGTAAATGAGGAAGCCTGAGGTTGGGACACACATGTGATATGGCCAGGAATCATGGGCAGATGGGTTTGGAGAGGTGGTTCTGCTGGTCAGTAGAACATATACATGTTATTATGTCACTGTTATAGGTTCATAGGTTCATAGGCTGGTACTGGGCTATATGCCCAAAGGCATATATTAGCCCAGCCACATTATGCGGTATTCACCACCCCTTTAGTAGTTCCCTAGACCCTTGTACTAGCAGCTAGTACCCTTGGCCCCTATTTAGTAGTGCTGTTGGTGTGATCCCCGGTGTGAACTTTCTGTTACTTTCTGTTACATATGTTATAGAACATATGTTGGTAGTAATAGTCTGCACAATCCTGGAACATGTCCAACAGCATGCATAGATATCCCCAATAACGCAGAATGTCAGATGTGCAGCAATCCCAAAGCAGCCATACCACTGGCATGTATGGAACCATAGTGGCCCTGACAATAGCATGCAGGTGAATAGTCTGTAACAGGCCAGCAATGACAGTGTCTACACAGGGAACATGGCTACAATCACATAGAAAAAAGTGTGGTGCAATACAATATCTGTCCCACAGGTAGGTAAGCTGTAGCCATATCTAATAAGTTGTGTGTACAGTTTGTTGAAGCTGATATGGTGGGGGGGTGACAGAGATGTGTATTACGAACTGTGGTAACCTTGCTGTATGAGTTGCTCAGGCCTGTTTCCATCTTTATGTCTTTCAGCCAAGATGTCACATGCACGCTTGCCCACACATTCAACAGCAGAGAATGATGTTCTTATATCACACCTGATCTAGCACTACCCAGTGCTGTTTGGCGGGGCTGCCAATGAACAGCAGGAGCGGACCTCCCTGTGGAATGACTTAGTCCACAGGGTCAATGATGTCGGACTGCACAACCACAGTTATGAGGAAGTCCGGCATCATTGTACTGACCTGCTTTGCAATGCCCATCGGTGTGCTGCTGCAGTCTGGGGGGATCGCTTTGCCACAGCGGGGAGCCATGCCATCCATCCCCCCGACACGTGTGGAGGAGCTCCTGGCCAGCCTCATGGCACCTGTCAATCTGGCCAGACACCAACCACTGGACACCTTTGTGGAGGTGGGGGTCACCCACACACCAGCTGGGAAGTGTGCAGGTAAGGACACAGGGCACATCAGTAGACCACTGTTGTGTATACATCTGCATCGGTACAGGTAGATCATGCATATCTAACATGTCATAGATATATTGTGTTACTGCATTGTACTGATGAACAGATGTCCAGATGTGGTAGTATTGTGGAAATGTACTGTTATATTGTAATACTGCACCCACCCTTTAGCACTGCAACAGGTGTGGCCACTGACATTGCATCTCTCATCCTCTTATGTAGGTCCCTCTGGGATGCCACCAAGGCAGCAGCCTGTAGCTGGTGAGCATGGTTTATGTAGATGCTTGCCAACACACCTGGCATGTAATGGTGATGGTATCTTTCATGCATACATCTAACACACCTACCCTGAATGCATGCTTCACATGTGCATGTATTGTTTCTGTGAAATGCATGGCATCACAGGGGTGACCATGATGGGGTATTGGAAGGGTATGTCAGACACCTGCATGATAACTAACATCCTATCATTGCAGAATGTGCCCACAGGGAGTAACATAATGGTGGGAGACATGGCCTACAGTAGGGACATGTTCGGAAAAACACCCATATACAGTGCAACACCAGTGTATATACCTGTAGGACAATGGTAACTGCTGCAGAGATACACTATGTCATAAGCCATTACAGTAGTCCACATTATCAGCTGGGTCTAGGCTGTAACATGTGGTGTTCAGTGTATGGGACACTGTAGAGTGACACACGTGTGTAGGGCTTACTTGTCATGCATCTGCATAAAGGCTGAAAGGGGGGTGGTGTCAGCATGACACACCAGTGCACTGCAGCAGGGAAGCTAAGGATGCTAGGAATGGCTCTATCTGCACATAGCCAGGTTCAGGACCAGTGGCAGCCGTAACCCTACCCCCACAGCAATAGTGACAGCAGTGTGTGAACATCATGGGATGTGCACACGAGTAGACTTTGCAATCATGCAGAATAGGGGGACATGTGTAGGGCAGACTGTACATACACTGGCAAATGCAAATGGCCCACGCTGGTAAATGCCTGTCAGGAGTAGTGACTACTGTAGTACACACAAGAGGTGCGATAAACCATCATGGTAAGGGTGTGCACACATATGCCTGCATTGCGGTCAGCAGCCGCACACCTAACATAATCTGTACACACTGCATGTGAAAGTACAGGACATATGTCACATACTGGGCTCGTGTACTGTTAAGATATGCAGTGATGTGGTCCCATGGCAGATCAAGGATGGGTGCGTCAAATCAATAAAGGTGCTTACACCCCCCATAGCCATGGTATGCTCTGATGGTTGTCAGTGTAAGAGTATTGGATTGGTCATACATGGTCCACTGATGTTGAAAGCTGTAAATCAGGCATCAGGCATTCACCAATGACAACTGTCCACATATCATCCCAGGTATGTGTTGCTGAAAAACATAGGGGCTGTGGGCATTAAAGCTGACATAACTGACACAGTACTACAAATTCCGCAATGGGTTGTACACCTGTGAGGTGTGGTGCACAATTCATGGCACGGTGCAGAACAGGTGCACAGCAATACTGTGTACACAAGTGCAGTGGTGTCCAGGAGAAGGGGCATCACCTAGTGACACAGCACATGCATCACACACATGTATGCTGTTGCTAGCATGGATTGACTATAGCTGAACTGCATGCTGTTCTGTACCATATGTTCTGCATATTAACAGATGGGTAATAGGAGGACTGTGTGTACTTTCATTGTGCAACCTCACCTGTGTGTGTGTGTGTGTGTGTGTGTGTGTGTGTGTGTGTGTGTGTGTGTGTGTGTGCGTGTGTGTCCTGGTGGTTTGTCAGTTTGTCTGCCGGGTCACTCTACTAAAGTGGAGGGAGGTAGATGCATGTAGGATGTGTGTGTGTGCATGTGTGTGTTTGTGTGGGTGGATATGTATGCACATGTGAGATTGTGGGATGTTCATACAGCAGTACTTCCCTTTGGGACCGTGCAGTACATGGACATGGACTGCCACATTACACACCAGGAATACCTGTCATGTGTGTAATCACAGGACAGCTGATAGTATAATATGGTCTGTAGAATGGAACAGGAATCGAGAGGGAAGGTAGACACCAGGTACACCCTTAATATCGCATTCAGCAGGGAGGTCACCTACAAACCATGTATACAGCGCTACAGATGTATTGGGGAAGTAGTAGTCAACACCAGGGAGTGTCTCCATATATTACAGTTGTCACATGATAGGCTGCATGAGCAGCATATCTGGCATGTACTGAGCATTACATACACATGCCACACCAGTGCGTGATATTATGTATAGAACATAGTATCCCACACATACAGGGACCATGCTCATGATGTACAAACATACAGAGGGTACATACCGAATAACAGCAGTGAGGCCATGCAAAACCACTACACACAGGTCAGGCAGGTAATGTAGTAACAGGTCTTGTGGTGTGTCCACTTGTGTAGGCATGTAGAGGACTGATAGGTTAAGGAGTGGTATCAATGTGTGTATTTTAACAAGTGTGATGCAGGATGGGGTACCACATGGACATATACGTGGGACTGTCTGTACAGCCATGGACATGTAGGTATTATGGGTGTGTGTGTGTGTGTGTGTGTGTGTGTGTGTGTGTGTGTGTGTGTGTGTGTGTGTGTGTGTGTACTGTTAGGCAATGCTGTACAGGTTTTAAAGTGTGTTTTTATTGTTTTCCCCCACAGGTGGCGAGGTGGGTCAGGGTCCCTCCTGCATGCAATCTGATGTTGCTGTCCATACATACACTAAAGATGATGATAGTACTGTTGTGGCACAGGTGGGGTTGTCAGGGACCAACACTGCGCCAACATTTGACATCCCCCTTTTAGCCACCCCAACCCTGTACACATTTTCAGTACCTACACATACCCCATCACCAGTGGCCATAGCAGAGGGACAGCTGGCGTTTGGTGGCAGTGCACAGGGAAGTGTGATAACCATGCCTACTGTGTCCGGTCACTGCAGACATAGCCGGAGGTCCAGCAGGGCACCACATAGGCGGATGTCCCAGGATGCTCATGGTAGGGCCACTAGATATCATGCTCCTGGCATAAACAACATAGCTGGTACCAGCAGGCGCATGTTTCAGACTGTCATGGAGGTGCAGGCATGCATAGGATGTTACACCAGACAGGGCTTGAGGATGCAGAGGGCTGCTCTTGCATCTGTAAGCGACAAGCTCCATGAATTGTCGGGTGTCATCCGTTCTTATACCGAACTCACGGATAGCTGGCATGGTGAGATGATGGCCCTCATCGGTTGTGGTGTGTCCATGCTTCAACATGTGGTGGGGATGCGGCAATGCCCATGTGGACATGGGCCAGCAACACCAACAGCTGGCAGTCAACGTGGATGTGCTAGGACACCAAGGGGCTCCCAAAGTTGCAGTAGCAGCAGGCCACGTGTACGTGGTCCTGGCCAGTCCCAGGAGGGACCTGGGACCAGCAGACAATTGTCATTAGCAGGTGAGAGTAGCACATCAAGGCCTGTACCTGGACATGCCTGTGGAACCCCTGGCAGGCACAGTCCATGTGTTCATGGCTGGAGGCAGTGAACTGCACACCCTGCCAGGTATGGTCTGCAGCTGTCCATAAACACCTGTGTAGGGCAGCCACATGGCAGAACTGTGTGAATGCATACCCACACACTATGCAAACTCTCCTAGGGCAACCCCATACATACACACACGACATCACCTTGCCCAGTTCACAACAGCACACCCCTCACCCACACACATGGTGTCAAATGTATGGCACACCCTTAGCCTCTGGCAAACCAACATCATACCCTGTGCATATGATGATACCTATGCCACATCCCTGTCATCCATACCATCAATGCAGGGACAGGCTGATATGGTTCTGATGCACATGGTGACTGTACTACAGTGTACCACAGTACTGCAGTGTAACATGTTGTAGAGAGTAAAGTGTAATGCATATATGGCAGGTAGTGTAGCCGTCCAGCAATGATGTCTTATAGCTGTTAGTAACACTGGTTGGTTGTGGTCTCTATAATGTTATCCATTTGTGTTGAAGGTGTACATGTGTCAGCATGAGGATGGTCTGCAGTCATATTCCACAATGGGATATGTTACTGTGGTGAAACCATGGCTGTGACATATCTGGGGTACAGTTGAGCACATATCACAGGTTACTAAACCAGTTATTGCCTGTGCCACATGGACAGGTGGCCCACTGAGGCATATATACCCTGCAACATGATGTAGACCCATCCACATACACGCACACTGTTACTTGGCAACACTGGGGCTAGAACCCTACCCTACCATGTAGTGATATTGAAGTAAGTGGCTTACATTGCACACACCACACAGCGTTTAGGGTGAGGTGTGTCCCAGGTTACATGTTACATGCAGAACATCCCCAGACATGTACAGTAGGCTAATGGGGAATGTGATGGGTACATTTGAACAATAAGTAGTGTGACATACCATCATATACACATTTATAGACACAAAACAGCCAGACACACATCCGAGATACCAGGGTCTATTGCTGTTAACTAACTTGACCATGTGTCCAATGTGTTACAGGTAGGCTGCACACATCACATGCCCAACTGGCTTGGATTGTGGTAACAGTTACCTGTATGGTTGATGGTGACAGTGGTAACCATAACGTGGTACATGAGACATATACCGGGTGTCACTTGGTGTAATGACTGTGTACACAGCACCCACATCCCCAAGTGGATATTGTATTCCCTGAAACCCACGATGACACTCTGCCATACCCACCATCACACATTGGCCGCAACTGCAATACAACCCATAGTATACCCCAACAATGGCACTACAGGGATATGCATCTCATGCACATGCCACACTCGTAGTAGGGTGTTGCATTGTCATGCCTCACCTATGGGCAGCAACAACACTATCTGTACTACTGTGTGGCAATGGGTATTGTAATAGTAGTATGTGACCTTAGAATGCTGTACCCTACAGACATACAGACATGCACAACTACACACACATGCCATAACACAATGGGTATCCCATGCCTATCACCCCATTTGTAAAACACTGTTGTGCTGGTACTGCAAGGCTGATGTAGCTGGTATGGGGTGGAGCTTAGCAGGGTACATGTAATGTCCCATGCAGCAGCAGCCACAACTGACTATGGCAATTGGCGTTGCGTTGGTTGTGAAGGCCCTCATGGAATTCCCAAGTACAGGTGTGCTAACACAAACAGATACTGCTATACTCAGTCATGCACATGTACACATGTGTCAGTAAAGGGGTGCATCCCTGCAGGTAGTCATAGTTGTGTACCTTGCTATTGTCCAAGGGAAGATGGGTTGTGTAGGGATTGTGTATACAGTGTTATCCTGGCACCTACAAGGTGGCAGTGGGCAATCTATTGACAGACACTACTGCCATGACCCTCAGGGTGAGAATGACATGCATCAGCCAGTCCTCCAGGTGCCTCTTGCACATGGCCACTGAGGTGATCAAGTTGACATGTGTGCAACATGCATTACAACACATGGTTAGTGTCTGTGATAGTGACTTGTACCCAAGCATGTTTGTGTGACTGTGGTAGTGTAGTGGAGGTACCTGTGGCATGTGGTGTGTACAGGGTGACATCTCCTATATGTGCCACTTCTTACACAGCTGGGAAGATATGTCAGTGTCAATCAAGCTTAGGTTGCCTGTACATATCCCAGCTGGATACCTGCCATCTGCACATCTGTACAGGGACTGACAGTCATCAGCTTGGCAAGTAGCTATGCAGTAGCATGAGTATGTTGACAGATAGACATCTGACAACAATATGTATGCCATAACTACATGTTGGATGCCCTCTCTAACATGTGCTGTATAGATGGTAGTCTACAGTTACATTCCACATGATGGATCATTACCCAGTAAGGGGTATATACTGTGACACAGCTCACACACCAAGGATACAACAGAGAGGCCTTGGTGTCCAGCCATGTCCGTAGGTGTGCCTGTTGTCAGTACTACATTAAGCAATCTACTCTTGCCTGGGTTAGCACTGTCAACAATAGTACTGCCATGATACATTAAATGCCAGTGTGACAGCATGCACCCTGGGCTACTACGCCTGTATGTAACACATTCACATGGATAACAGTGCTATACAGGCCTCATATATGTCTGTGTCCCACACATGACACTCACACCCCTTGCTAATGTAATGACAGCACATAGGTGCATGTATTGTACGTGGAATTACATACACTTGTTACAGGTTATCAGGCTGGGAGGTGTGTCCTGGTTATCAGGACTGAGCAATGCTTAGCAAGTATCAACACTTCTGCAATATAACAGCTAAGCTAATTTTCACACTGGTAAGCACTGCCTACACTGTGTAAGCACCCGTATGTTTACCGATAGCTCAGTACTGCTTAGCTTCATGCAAACCCATGCAAACCTGCTTAAAGCAGCACAAAACTGCCTTAACCACTCTGTATATGACAGCCCTTGTTCTGCCCAGCAACAAAATGAAAAGTCCTTGCAGGTCTTATAGATTTATAGGTTCATACTAGGCTATCTGCCCGAGGGCATTTACAAGCCTAGCCCATAGTTTTGTGGCTTATGCCACCCCTTTAGTTTGGAGAACTATGCCCATTATTTTGCTGTGCCTCTGTCGAGCAGTGACACTGAGGTAATCCCTAGGGTATATCTGCGATCTCCCATCCATTGGTCAAGATTCCTCTTGAACAAGGCCAGCGAGGTGCTCTGCCTCACATATACCGGGATTTTGTTCCACAGCATAGGGAGTCTTTGGGTGATGAATCTATCCCTCCAGCACGTCCTGTTAATAACCGTGTCGAGGTTTAAGTCTCCCGCCCTTGTGGCTCTGAGGGATCTAGATTTTTTGAGGTGAAGCATGTTCATCAAGTCTGGGTTTGACATGGCCTTGTATGTCAGGCACAGGTCACCTCTGAGCAAGCGGTGTTTACTGAATAGAGCTGGAGTTCTTTCAGTCGGGCATCATAAGACAGATTTTGAGACCCTTTATCCTTTTGGTGAGGAACTTTGTGGCCTCCAGCTGCTGCAAGTGTCAGGTCAGATACATTCCGAATGGGGCATTGTACTCAATCATTGGTCTGATGAGTGATGAGTATAGGGAGACTATGACCTCCCTTGATCTAGATGTGAATCCCTTCATGATAAGGTGGGCAATGTAGAAGGTCTTCCTAACTACTTTAGCAATATGAATGTCGAATGACAGGCTACTGTCAACCTGGGTCCCCAGATCCCTGATAACTTCTTCTGTGCTCAGTGGATTGCCACCTATATGGTAGCTAGGGGTAACCTTGTTTTTCCCAAAGGGTATGACTATGCATTTCTTGGCATTTAACTTTAGGCCATGACTCTGGCACCAGTTATCCGTTTCTGTGAGACCCTTCTGAAGGATATCTGTGTCAGATGTGTTTTCACCACGGCCCAGTTTGCAGTCATCTGCAAACTTTGTCAGCCATAACCCTCCTGTGTTTGCTTGTACTTCGGAAAAGTAGATGCCAAACAAGAGTGGGCCCAGGACTGAGCCCTGTGGGACACCACTTGTGACAGGCTTTGAGTCTGACATGGCGCCAGCAACTCTGACCCTGTGGGTTCTGTCACTCAGCCAGTTTGCAACCCATCTTGTGATGTATGGGTTTACATTTAAGCTGATGAGTTTTTCAATGATACCCGAGTGGGGTATTATATCAAGGCCTTCGCCAGGTCGAGGTAGGCTGTATGGACTGCCTTTCCCTCATCAATGGCCTTGGTGACTGTTTCAAAAGTCAACCAAGTTTAAAAGGCATGATCTGCCTTTGACAAAGCCAAACTGGGTTGGATCCAAAGTCTGCAAATTCCCTATGTCTTTATTTATGAGATCCATTATGATCCTCTCCATGGCTTTGCAGATAAGGCTTGTCAAGCTAATGGGACGGTAATTTCCAGGGTCGGTGGAGGCACCGCCTTTGAGAAGTGGGACCACAGTCGCCTGCGCCACCCTGGGTACGTATCCAGAGGTGAGACTAAGATTAAACAGCTGTCCTAACTGCAGGTTTAATTCCTCGTTGAGTTCGTGGAGCACACAGCCGGGGACACCATCAGGTCCCATGGATGCTGTGTTTTTTGCCTTGGAGAGAGCAGTTCTCACCTGGGCGTTTGAGATGTTTGGGGGGCTACAATCATTTGGTATAGATATCTCTTCTTTTGGGGGGGGGAGTTTGCACTGAACCTGTCAGCCAGTATGTTGGCAATGTCTGTAGGATCAGTAATCTTCACATCATTTTGAACTAATTCTGAGCATATCTGGGAGTTTCCTCCCAGGTTTCTAACATAGCTAAAGAAGGCCTTATGATTGTCTTTTGAGTCCTTAGCTATTTTTCTCTCAAATTTTGCTTTGGATGATTTTATGAGAGCTCTTAGCTTTTTACTTATAGTGATCAAAGATGTCTTACCTTTTAAGGATTTTGCTCTATCTTGTAGTAGCTTCCTCCTTTTGTTGTAGAGCTTGTTTATGGCTGGGGTCCACCAGACTGGACACTTGCCTTTGGTACAAAGAGTCTTTGTTTTGCTTGGGATTGCCTGATCCATGCAGTCCTGCAGGTGCTGGTAGAAGGCATTTGTAAGTGATTCAGCGGCTTGAGTACTGTTTACCGCCGGCTCGGGGGTCTTAAAGGAGACCACACTAGTCTTTAGTAGTGTGAAGTCGGCTTTCGAGAAGTTCTTTACTATGGTCTTTTTTATTTCAGGTGGGGGTGAGATGAGGACCTCCAGCGAGATTAGTTTGTGATCTGATCTCACCAGTGAGGGGTATACTTCCGGTGTTGAACATTGTGCTCCCATGTTCATGATGATGAGATCATGTATGTTTTCTCCTCTTGTGGGGATGGTGACTAGTTGTTCCATGGCATTTGAGTTTATGAATTCCAGAAACTTTTGGGCTAGAGTGTTTGGACTTGAGTAGTGTTCCCAGTCTATATTAGGGTAATTGAAATCACCTAGTATGATGTTGTTCGGAGATACATTTATCCCCTCCAGTGTTTTCAGGAAAGCCATGTGAGGTTCCTGAGTTTGCGAGGGTGGCCTGTAACATGCTACAAATTGCAGAGCAGTCTTGCCTATGGTTAATTGCACCTGGATGGTCTCCGATGCATCGTGCGTTGCCACCAATCTTGAGGTGTGGGTGTCCTTGATGAATATGTATAGTCCACTCCTTTCTTGGTATTGTCCGGATTTTGGGGCCGGAACGCATGATATGAGGTAAAACCTGATAGTGCTGGGGTGTTCTCAGGAGCCTTGAACCAGGTTTCTGTCACAGCACAGACATCAATGTTCTCCATACTGAGAAGGGCCTCGAAAGTGCATTTTGAGATTGAGACTTCTGGCATTGAGCAGCATTACCCTTAGTTTTTTTCCTTTATTGTGTTCTAGGGTGGTAGGTTTAGAATTTGAGCTTTGCCTAAAAAAGGCACTATGGGGGTGGCAAGAGCCTTTGCCAATATCTGGAATCCCAGGGGTGACAGGTGCAAGCCGTCCCTTGTGAAGCAGCGTGGCTTGTCCAGCATGTCATCCCAGACAGACAGACATTGGATCCCCTTTGAATGACACCAGAGTTTAAGCCAATTGTTAAAGCTGATCATCTTATCTCTGTATTGTGGCATCATTCTTGGTGAAGGTAGGATACTGCGCAAGGTCAGGGTCATACCTGCCTGGACTACATAATCAGAGAGCTCCTCAATGTCTCTTTTCACGTAGTCCAAGGAGGTATGTCTCAGGTCATTTACACCAGCGTGGACAATGACTGAGTCATACTTGTACCTGCTGTTGAGAGACCTGAGTGCTTGTGTTATGTGGTGGATTCTAGCTCCCGACAGGCAGCTTACTGTGACCTTCTCCTTACTCAGTCTGGTGAGCAGGACGTCAGTGTGTCTGACTATGGAGTCACCAATGACTAGTGTGTCTGGCATTGTGTTTGGCCTTAAGGGCTGTGACTGTTTGACACTCTGACTGTGAGGTCTATGTGTTGCAGGTGTTGCGTTCTGAGGTGGTAGTTGTTTGGGTGTCTGCTTTGGTGGCCTCTGCTGTTTTGGTCGATTTTTGATCAGAGCCTCCGAGTATGTCTTTGTGTGTTTATGTGTATGATTTGAGGTTGTGATGGTACTATGTGAGACTGGGTCTATAGTGTGTGTGGTTACCTTCTCCTCCTGTCTGGTCTTGCCAGTCCTATGTTGAGAGAGCTCAGCCTCCAGTTTGGCCGTATAGTTGCATCTCTCACATGTATTTGTGTTTTGTGGGAGGAGGAGAGGGTTGTTCAGGTACATGAGGCAATTGTAACATTGCCTCAATATTCCCAGGTTCACCAGCTGAGCAGGAGAGGACACTAGCAACTGATCCCTCGACATGCTAGAAGGAATAGACACAAAAACTTAAAAAGAGATTCCGGGGGGTGTGGGTGACCGAGAAATGGGGTTTGACTTTTTGGGGTACTATCTATAACAAGAGTGCTGTATCAAGGTGATAAGTACTGTAGGAGCAAGTGCTAGGCTTTACAGATAGAGAATAGTCTACTTTGGAGTCAAGTAGAGATGATCTTTTTAGTTATAGGATACGCTGATTAGATCAGTAATATAGTTTGAGGAAGGTAGTTTTAAGGGAAAATTTGAAGAGTGGACTTTAGGTAGCCCGAATAGTTTAAACCTGATTAACCGCCGCTGCCCTAGTGTGCAACGGTGGCTACTCCGCGCTAAATCGTGCTAAAGCGCGCTTTATAGCAGGGGACTGGAAAAGACAGGAAATGACCCAAAATGGCCAATAAACTACAAATTACTGCCTTAAACCACTCCTCTAAGGACAAACAGGCAGCTCAGTACTCCCCACTCTCACTGGTGAGTAAAGAAACTTCCCCCTGACCAAACAAGGAAAATGGAGAAACACAGGAACCAAGACAAAGCCCAGGGATCAGCAAAATCTGGTCTCTTGAACACTAGCTAGGAAAGTATGGAAAACAAGGATAATTTTTTTTTTTTCAAGATTTTTTTACAGAAAGGCAGAAAACACAATAAATGCTATATTTTTCGACTAATTGCTATCAAAAGCTAGCACACTTGAGTGTATTAGCCTGTAGTTTAACTTTTAGGCAAAACCTAAACTAGCAAGTGCAGTAAACAGTTTGAGCTTATAAAGACAGTAAAAGCAGTGCAAACTTCGATAAAACAAGCAAAAACAGTAGTCGAAAGTCACAAAAGGTCGAAAAAGCCAAGAAAAATACTTAAAATTTGGAAGGGTAGTCTTTTCTGGTCTCTGTTGCTACAGGAACACTGCTGGCCACCACGACGAGCTGTGCTGAGTTCTCAATAGCTGGAAAAGCCCGCCAAAGCGTGCTTTACAGCAGGGGGCTGGAAAATACAGGAAATGACCCAAAATGGCCAATAAACTACAAGTTACTGCCTTAAACCACTCCTCTAAGGGCAAACAGGCAGCTCAGTACTCTCCACTCTCACTGGTGAGTAAAGAAACTTCCCCCTGACCAAACAAGGAAAATGGAGAAACACAGGAACCAAGACAAAGCCCAGGGATCAGCAAAATCTGGTCTCTGGAACACTAGCTAGGAAAGTATGGAAAACAAGGATATTTTTTTTTGTTTTTTTTCAAGATTTTTTTACAGAAAAGCAGAAAACACAATAAATGCTATATTTTTCGACTAATTGCTATCAAAAGCTGGTACACTTGAGTGTATAAGCCTGTAGTTTAACTTTTAGGCAAAACTTAAACTAGCAAGTGCAGTGAACAGTTTGAGCTTATAAAGACAGTAAAAACAGTGGAAACTTCTATAAAAGAAGCAAAAACAGTAGTCGAAAGTCACAAAAGGTCGAAAAAGCCAAGAAAAATACTTAAAATCTGGAAAGGTAGTCTTTTCTGGTCTCTGCTGCTACAGGAACACTGCTGGCCACCACGAGGAGCTGTGCTGAGTTCTCAATAGCTGGAAAAGCCCGCCAAAGCGCTTTATAGCACGGGGCTGGAAAAGACAGGAAATGACCCAAAATGGCCAATAAACTACAAGTTACTGCCTTAAACCACTCCTCTAAGGACAAACAGGCAGCTCAGTACTCCCCACTCTCACTGGTGAGTAAAGAAACTTCCCCCTGACCAAACAAGGAAAATGGAGAAACACAGGAACCAAGACAAAGCTCAGGGATCAGCAAAATCTGGTCTCTGGAACACTAGCTAGGAAAGTATGGAAAACAAGGATATTTTTTTTGTTTTTTTTCAAGATTTTTTTACAGAAAGGCAGAAAACACAATAAATGCTATATTTTTCAACTAATTGCTATCAAAAGATAGTACACTTGAGTGTATTAGCCTGTAGTTTAACTTTTAGGCAAAACTTAAACTAGCAAGTGCAGTAAACAGTTTGAGCTTATAAAGACAGTAAAAACAGTGCAAACTTCGATAAATCAAGCAAAAACAGTAGTCAAAAGTCACAAAAGGTCGAAAAAGCCAAGAAAAATACTTAAACTCTGGAAAGGTAGTCTTTTCTGGTCTCTGCTGCTACAGGAACACGGCTGGCCACCACGAGGAGCTGTGCTGAGTTCTCAATAGCTGGAAAAGCCCGCCAAAGCGCGCTTTATAGCAGGGGGCTGGAAAAGACAGGAAATGACCCAAAATGGCCAATAAACTACAAGTTACTGCCTTAAACCACTCCTCTAAGGACAAACAGGCAGCTCAGTACTCCCCACTCTCACTGGTGAGTAAAGAAACTTCCCCCTGACCAAACAAGGAAAATGGAGAAACACAGGAACCAAGACAAAGCCCAGGGATCAGCAAAATCTGGTCTCTTGAACACTAGCTAGGAAAGTATGGAAAACAAGGATATTTTTTTTTGTTTTTTTTTAAGATTTTTTTACAGAAAGGCAGAAAACACAATAAATGCTATATTTTTCGACTAATTGCTATCAAAAGCTAGTACACTTGAGTGTATTAGCCTGTAGTTTAACTTTTAGGCGAAACTTAAACTAGCAAGTGCAGTAAACAGTTTGAGCTTATAAAGACAGTAAAAACAGTGCAAACTTTGACAAATCAAGCAAAAACAGTAGTCAAAAGTCACAAAAGGTCGAAAAGGCCAAGAAAAATACTTAAAATCTGGAAAGGTAGTCTTTTCTGGTCTCTGCTGCTACAGGAACACTGCTGGCCACCACAAGGAGCTGTGCTGAGTTTTCAATAGCTGGAAAAGCCCGCCAAAGCGCGCTTTATAGCAGGGGGCTGGAAAAGACAGGAAATGACCCAAAATGGCCAATAAACTACAAGTTATTGCCTTAAACCACTCCTCTAAGGACAAACAGGCAGCTCAGTACTCCCCACTCTCACTGGTGAGTAAAGAAACTTCCCCCTGACCAAACAAGGAAAATGGAGAAACACAGGAACCAAGACAAAGCCCAGGGATCAGCAAAATCTGGTCTCTGGAACACTAGCTAGGAAAGTATGGAAAACAAGGATATTTTTTTTGTTTTTTTCAAGATTTTTTTACAGAAAGGCAGAAAACACAATAAATGCTATATTTTTCGACTAATTGCTATCAAAAGCTAGTACACTTGAGTGTATTAGCCTGTAGTTTAACTTTTAGGCAAAACTTAAACTAGCAAGTGCAGTAAACAGTTTGAGCTTATAAAGACAGTAAAAACAGTGCAAACTTTGATAAATCAAGCAAAAACAGTAGTCAAAAGTCACAAATGGACGAAAAAGCCAAGAAAAATACTTAAAATCTGGAAAGGTAGTCTTTTCTGGTCTCTGCTGCTACAGGAACACTGCTGGCCACCACGAGGAGCTGTGCTGAGGTCTTGAACCCAGGACCCTGTACACTGAAGTCACAACACTTAGCCGCTATGAAGACAGCTGTTGTTTTACCAATATAGCTGTCAATACACATATTGAGTAGTATTGAACAATTGCCTTTAGTTCCTAAATTATGTAGTCCTCGTTATTAATATGACTGTTGCATCACATATGTTGTTTTATCATAATGTGTACATAGTAGATACATATGGTGAGATACATCTGGGAGGGTATACACAACCATGATATTTACTCATGACAGGGATATGGTTGTATACATATAATATGTCTATATGTCTAGATGTACATACACATGTATACTCATACATATGTCTGTATACACATTTGTATAGTGCTAAATATACATCTCTTCATATGTACACACACACACACACACACACACACACACACACACACACACATATATATATGATATACGCATTTTATATATATATATATATATATATATATATATATATATATATATATCTTTTTTTTATTTTGTGTGTCTTTCGGCTTTTCCCGGTTAGGGGTCACCACAGCAGAACTGCGGTCCGCTAATGATTGGTAGTTGATTTTTACGTGCCGAGTTACCAGCCCTGACACATAACCTTCAACGAAGGTACGCCCATTCACGCTTGTCTCCACGCCAAAGACACTCTAGCTGAGAATCGAACCGGACAGCGGCTTACTGTGCGACGACAATGCTACCGCAGCACCACCACCGTGATTATATATCGATATATGTCTATATAGCTATATATGTATGCACATCCTATGTGTACAGATATGTCTAGTTATATTGGTGTATATGTAGATATCTATAACTATATGTGCATACATATCTATTCTGATATACCTACTACAGTCAATATATATATGTAGATATCCATATGTATATGTGCATATGTATCTGTATATGTGTAGACATATATTGCTCTGTATATGTATATATCTGGGTGTTTATATGTATATATATATATGTACATATACATATCCATTTATACATGTCGATATGTATATGTGTATACATTTATATAGATATCTGAATAATTATATCTACATATATTATCACCAAATGTCCTGAACATGGAGTCTAGCCCTACCTCAGCCTCTATAGTCCCAACTCTGTAGTGCAAGGGGATATTAGGTGTGTATAGCAGGTATATTTGTAGACTATTGCTACTGTAATAGAAACTGTCTTCACGGACATGGTGTGTGTGCGAGGTCACATCTGCTTTTAAAATTTGTGCCATTGGCTGCTGACAGGCATCCTAAGGACATCATAGTACAGTACCGCTGCTAGCACGTAATGCTCCTGTGGACTACAGCAGAGATATTGGTTAATATATGTGGACATTCTGACACACTCTGGACAGTCCAGAGGTTTACACAGAGCCCCTTAGTGCAATACATGTGGACCAAGCCTGACAATGTGGATGCTAACAGCCATGTAGATGGGTATAACATGTAATGACTGGTATAAATTTGCCCCCATAGGTTATGCATTGACACACCCCTGTCTGTTCTGACAAATAATAACCACTGGTACAGACGTGCCATGGCACATACTACCCACTAGATATTGACATACGTCTGTACAGCATCCCACTGCTCTGTATGACATACATGACTGTTAAGGGAGGACCGGCAGCAGTACATCTGGCAAGTATCTGGACATGACCTCTCACTGGGTATGTACACTAAGATGCTAGGCATGTAACACACGACTGTTCAGGCTACAGGCAGACTGGCTCAACACTGGCCTACATTTGCTATGAGGAATGCACATGTACCTGCATATATAGCAGGCTCTACAGGCATGTCACAGCACAGAGTACGATACATCAGTGTGAAAGTGCATAACCACAGCCAATGTGAACACAGCTACAGCCATGTATGGTAAGCTAGCATTATATTACAGTATATGGACTATTTGTTCAACACCATCCTCATATGTGCCACTCACACACTAACCCCCATATACTGGGATGCTACACAGTGTGGTCCGATGCCTGTCTGTGGTATGGGACATGTGTGTGTATGGCCTTATAAACATGAAAGCCAATAGGGTAACATACAGTAGAGCAGCATGTAACATCAGATAGAATAGGACCAAGAACAATGACATCTACCACAGTCTGTACACAGGCGAAGGTACATATTATCAATACACACACTGTTGACATCCACCTTATGTAAACAGACCTCAGTACTGTACACACAACCACAGAATGTCTAGGTGATGTCATCAAATATAACCCCTACTATACATAAAATGTGCAGCAATCTGATATCTCACTGGTTTGATACCAGTTATGATGTCACTAATTATGGTGTACAGCACATATGCACCTCTTACTGCATGACATATGTACAAAGGTTGACAGAGTTGTGGCTGGAGGCACATACACAGGGCCAATATTGATATGTTGCTGTGATAACCTCATACATTTACTGTTGTAACAGGGTTTGTTGCAACATATGTCCAATGAGGGATATGACGTCAATAACTCTCACGGCTGTCACCATCTACAGACAGCAGTCCTCACACTACCTACTGCAGTCCACAGATAGGTGCTCTGTGGGTAACACATGAAACAAAAGGCACCACACACTGCCCAGTCTGCAGATGACTCTACAGATAGGGTTCCCTCATAAACATAGCACTGACATGACAGTTATTAAATGTGTAGGACAGCCATATCTACACACACCCTCTTAAACCAACATTACTCCAAATGCAGTATAGCAGCACTTACAGTTTGTAGTCAGGTCAGGCACATCCCCCTCCTGTGTGTTGTCCTGTTTCCACAGTGTATGTTGTTAGAGGTAAATCCCCAATCCATCTGAGATGCTGTTTGCCAAACAACAGAACAAGTTCCTGCTCACAGTGAATGAAAAGGCCCAACACCAACATGATGTTCCTAGATACTGGAGTGTGTTTTTATGGAATTGGTAATAGGAATATTATCACAGCTGTTCTACATGCAATCAGCTAGAGGAGGACTGCAATTCGTGCAGAGGCCATCAGCTGATCATGAGCATCACTTAAAATACACATGCTGCTGCCTAAGCAAAACAGGTGTAGGTCTCCATATCCACTAGGGAGGGAGTGAGAGAGGCAGACAGAGACAAAGTAAAGTTAGGGAGGGGTGTGAGAGTAAAACGTAAATATGTTTGTGTCACACACCTATCAGCACAGGGTATCAAACCCCTGATGACTATGTAGTGCTATCACATTTCTATGCGGTTATTGGATGCGCCACATAGGTTACATGTCAAAATGCATATGTATTGGTGAGTGGCATCTACAACAGGGATATGGTAGCTATACGGTAGGTGTAGTACACATGCCTGTCTGCATGAACAGGTGCCAGTATCAACACAGCGACAGTCTCACAGGGATGCACATACATTGACATGCTTGGAAGGGCCAGGAATACAACTTATCATTAGTGAGATTGCCACAACACATTACTGTGCATGTATCACATGTATCACAGAGGTCATACAGAGGTTATATGGGCAAAGGGTATGTGGGGGTGTCTGACATTGGACAGCATGCTTCAGTATGCCAGTGAGGGTTGTAGTGAGTGTAAATGTGATCACACGCATAATACAACACACATACACACACAGAGTGCCAGTACTGACATGCATGGGTACATTGCTTCACGGGTGTGTAGTGGTCAACTGTGCAAGACAGCTATACATGGCTAGGTGATGGGTATAGTTTGGCATCAGCCCACATGACAATGGTCTGTATTGTGGCTCAGGGGTGTCATTTCTGGATTTGCCCACACAGGTGGGTATTGTATTCACCATCCAGTCACCTGGGTGACTATTGCGTGTGGCCAATGCTGTGCATTGCTTGCCATGTATTTGTTCCTTAGTCCATGACACGGATGGTGTGTGGGATGTGCACACCTTCCACATGCATGTACAGTGACATGTGGAACTGTACCTGGGGTGTCTGGCCCATGTTGTGTACACAGCTTGTTATTGTCAAATGTGCCAGTCCTGGCCTCATGTGACAGGGACTGATAATGGACAGCAGGTTTACCCTGCACCTACACTGATAGCATGATACCGGTGTTCCCTGGTGTCAGTGGCATCTGTCCATACAGGAAATGTTTTCAGGCATGGTATGTCCTTTTTTGGTCACATTTGATGGCACCACAGGTGTTGCAGGTGTCCAGTGGGGAACATGGGGAAGGTGCATTGTTGACACGTACGTGCCTATTGTACAGATGGACAGGGTGCTATGCCCTCTGTAGCCCACTGCAATCACACCATGGTTACTATCAGTGAGCAATATGCAGGGTAATACCAACATAGCGGCTGTTGGCTAGGCAAGTGTGTGTGTGTGTGTGTGTGTGTGTGTGTGTGTATGAGACATGGGTTGAGAGTGTTCTTGGGGTAATATTAGGGTTGCTAACTTTGTTTGCCTGGTCTTGATGTCACATGTGGGGGTATGGATCGGCACCCCAGCCTCTCTGCTATTTCACATCTGTTATTCCTGTATGGTGGACATTGTGATGTATACTAGGGCCACCATATAAGAAATTTGCAAAATCCACTCCACATTGAGTCCAGTTGTTACACGCTCACAACCACCTCCATACAGGATACAAGTTACAAACACAGACACACACACCTGTCATGTCTGGGATTAGAACTCCTACCTAACTAGTTTATTACACTACAGCACGACACAGTTATAGAATGTGCCACATGGATTACTAGAGTACTGTTTCCCCAAAGGTGTATTTCACAATGAATGACATCAGCAGGATTGCCAAAGTAGGGCATTTGAATTGTAGTGAGTGTGGCTAGGCTAAAATGCATCATTCCATACACAGACACTGAAACACACACAAAACATCCACAACTGCCATGTGTGGGAGTAGAACCCTACCAGATTTCTATATCACACTAAAGCTTGAAGCTGTTATAGGGCACACCATGGGGATTATTTGACTACTCTTTCCCCAAAGGTGTATTTCACAATGAATGACATCAGCAGGATTGCCAACATAGGGCATTTGAATTGTACTGAGTGTGGGTAGGCTAAAATGCATTGTTCCCTTCACAGACAATGAAACACACACAAAACATCCACAACTGCCATGTGTGGGAATAGAAACCATACCAGAGTTCTACGTCACACTACAGTATGAAGCTGTTATAGAACACACCACATAGATTACTGGAGTACTTCTTCCCCAAAGGTGTATTTCACAATGAATGACATCAGCAGGACTGTCAAAGTAGGGCGTTTGAATTGCACTGAGTGTGGGCAGGCTAAAATGCATTGCTCCCTTCACAGACAATGAAACACACACAAAACATCCACAACTGCCATGTGTGGGAATAGAAACCATACCAGAGTTCTACATCACACTACAGCATGAAGCTGTTGTAGAACACACCACAGGGATTACTGGAGTACTCCTTCCCCAAAGGTGTATTTCACAATGTATGACATCAGCAGGATTGCCAAAGTAGGGCATTTGAATTGTAGTTAGTGTGGCTAGGCTAAAATGCATTGCTCCCTACACAGACATTGAAACACACACACAACATCCACAACTGCCATGTGTGGGAAAAGAACCCCTACCAGAGTTCTATATCACACTACAGCATGAAGCTGTTATAGGACGCACCATGGGGATTACTGGAGTATTCCTTCCCCAAAGGTGTATTTCACAATGAATGACATCAGCAGGGTTGTCAAAGTAGGGCATTTGAATTGTACCAAGTGTGGCTAGGCTAAAATGCATTGCTCCCTACACAGACAATGAAACACACACAAAACTTCCACAACTGCCATGTGTGGGAAGAGAACCCCTACCAGAGTTCTATATCACACTACAGCATGAAGCTGTTACAGGACACACCACAGGGATTACTGTGGTACTCTTTCCCCAAAAGTGTATTTCACAATGAATGACATCAGCAAGATTGCCAAGGCGGGGCATTTGAATTGTAGTGAGTGTGGCTAGGCTAAAATGCATTACTCCCTACACAGACATTGAAACACACACAAAACATCAAAAACTGCCATGTGTGGGAATAGAACTCCTACCAGAGTTTTGTACCACACTACAGCATGAAGCTGTTATAGGACACAACACAGAGATTACTGGTGTATTCCTTCCCCAGAGGTGTATTTCACAGTGTATGACATCAGCAGCCTTGACAAAGTAGGGCATTTGAATTATAGTGAGTGTGACTAGCTTAAAAAGCATTCCTTTCTACACACACACACACACACACACACACACACACACACACACACACACACACACACACACACACACACACACACACACACACACACACACACACAGTTGCCATGTCTGGGATTAGAATTCTTAGCTAACTAGTTTATCACACTACAGCAGTCACAGTTATAGGAAGCGCCACAGAGATTACTGGCCTACACCTTTCTGAAAGGTGTATTTCACAGTGTATGACATCAGCAGCATTGACAACGTAGGGCATTTGAATTGTAGTGAGTGTGACTAACCTAAAAAGCATTGCTCTCTACGCAGACGGTGACACACACACACAGAAACACACACACAAATGCCATGTCTGGGATAAGAATTTCTACCTAACTAGTTTATCACACTACAGCAGTATGCGGTTAGAGGATGTGCCATGGAGATTACTAGGCTGCAGCTTTCTGAAAGGTGTATTTAACAGTGTATGACATCAGCAGCCTTGATGAAGTCGGGCATTTGAATTGTAGTGAGTATGACTAGCCTAAAAAGCATTGCGCTCTACAAAGATGGTGACACACACACAGTTGCCATGTCTGGGATTAGAACTCCTACCTAACTAGTTTATCACACTACAGCAATACTCAGTTATAGGAAGCACTACAGAGATTACTGGCCTGCACCTTTCACAAGTGTGTATTTCAAAGTGGATGACCTTAGCAGGCTTGTCATAGTAGGGCTAAGGGGTGGGCAGTGTGTGTGCATTTGCCATAATCCATTTATCTAGAGGTTGACACACCATATGCTGGCACACACATGGTTATATTCCACAGGTATGTCTATACACCTGCTAGATGACTACTTCCTTGTGCAGTCATGTTGCACAGCTAGCACTTGCACCACATAGTCCATACTGCTGACAGATACCAGAGGCTAAGGTCTACAGTGAGTGACATCTGAACCTCATGTGGTTGTAGCCATTTGGCTGTGTGCTGGGAGGGACAGACCTCATAATGGATGGACCCTTGTGACAGTCACTCTCTTCCATACATCTGTGTATGTCTACTTTTGGCTTATTATAGTGTGTTGTCCTTGGATATATGCCTGTATTCCTATCCAGTGTATGCACAAAGCATGAGTGCTGCATACTGAGGAGTGTCCGCACTAACATCTGCAACTACCAGATATGTCTGGTTTACTGGTGTTTGCAGACATGGCCTTCATGTGTTTAGTTGTGTGAGCATTCCCAATATCAGTATGTTGTTGGCTGACATTGCCTTCATTTCTCTGTGTGAGCATGCCCAGTATGTCCTTCTGTATTGAATGTGTAGATCGATTCCAGGTAGTTTGTACTGCAGTGCAGATCTTTGTGTTGTACACCCACAGGTAGCATACTGTTTCTGCAAGGTATCTGTCAATCATTTGGCAATATGGAGACAAACTGTGCATGGGATAGTGAGTACTGTAGGTGATTGTGTCTGTGCTGCTTCAGCTGCATGGTACTGCTGTTAGCAGTGATATACAGACATGTGTACTGTTATACACAGTGATGTTTTCTGTCCTCATGTACTGTCAGGTGGACATTCTTGCTCACAGTGATGACTTGGGGGACAAGGGTGACTGCAGCTGTGTCCGGTATTGTGGACAGACACCTAGGTATTCACGTTTGTGTATCCAGTGCAGCACCTTGGTACAGTGCTGGCAGAGGATTCCATACTTGTCTGGCTATCAACATGACAGTACGGCCTTATCTTGCTGTGGCAATGCCTCACAGCTGTACAGATTTGCACAGGTTAGCCAGAGGCAGAGGCCATGGGTCAGGACATTTACCCTATTGTGGTATACGGGCAGGTGTGTAGCCACCCATTTATGTGTTTGCAGCCAGGGATAGTGTGTGCACACAGTTTGGTGTCAGACCCTGCACATTACATGCTGCCCATGCTCCCACACCCTCTCTGTTATTCTATACATTATGCATACATTCTCTGATACTTTCCCTAAAGGTATCACCCCATCACAGGTGTATGTTAGTGTTGTTCCACAGTTCATGCAGTGGGACATGGTGGACATGTTATTGTGGTTTGTCCACATGGCCTTGCATATAGCTTATGTGGAGTGTGTTATGTTGTTATTTGGGGTATCCATGACATAACATGCATTGGCAGTATGTGTGAGACACAGACCTTTGGCAGATGCCTGTAGGGCATTAGGTGTTGCTGCAGGCCAGATGTGGTGGGCCATTGCATTCTGATAGTCCTACAGTCCCAGACCATCATACAGTATATTTCCCTGGGGTGACAGGGTAGTTGTGATAGGTGTTCATGCCAATACATTCTATCAGTCTTGATCAGGTGGTGTGGATGCTGACAGGGTGCAACCTACAGCTAGGGACACACCTGCATGGGACACCTGCACTGCATGCTGCAGTCGTCTGCTACTGCCATATACAGGTGGGGTCTTACTATAAACATTCCCCACAGCAGGGATATTGCCAAAGAGGTGCCTGTGGGTGGTGTTTGCATAGCTGTGTGTATTTGTGCTATGGACACTACTTGCATCTGACACACAGATATGCATGGGGCATTACAGTTATGTTGGCATGTGCAGGTACATCAGCTGATTCCCAATACATCAGTCCTACCTCCTTTGTGATCTGCAGGTGTTCAGGCAGACATCATTGGTATCCCCTACTACAGGTCCAGTTACTGTGATACATACCTATATGTACACATCCAAGGGTGTCTCCATTTCACAGTGACGCAATATATACTATATGTCTGGGGTACTTTCCCCTGTGTACTGCTTGCATATCTAGCCTAACAGCCATGCCATGTCAGTCTTTCAGATGGTGACACATATTACCACCATACATTTACAATGGCTTACTGCTAGCATGTGTTATACTGGTGGGAATTTTCTTTGGCACTGAAGTTGTGAGGGCATGTCCCTGTCATCAGCAGTAGTGGGCAATGGCCACCAGGTCTTACCTCAACATGCATACGTACTGACCACTCTCGCACATTATGAAACACACACCATCCTAACACACACAGACCTGCATATTGTACAAATGCTACAACCTATGCTGCTACCTTGGCCACCTCTGGGCATCTGTACTCCACTCGTATTATACCTACTCATACATGTTACTACAGTTCTACACAGGATTGGGGTGGGGCACACCTGAGTGTCACTACATTTCTACACTGGATTGGGGAAAAAGGCAGACCTGTCTGTTTCCACATATCTACATAGGCATGGGAGCACACCTGACTGTTACTACAGTTCTACATAGGATTGTGGGGGACACACCTGTTTCTACATGTCTACACCGGATTGGGGGTAGGGGCACACCTGACTATTTCTACATATCTACATGGGAGTGGAGGGCCACATCTGACTGTTTTAACATTTCTACACAGGATTGAGGGGACATACCTGACTGTTTCTACATGTCTACATAGGATGGGGGGCACACCTAGCACTTGCACACATTTGCTATGACTGTACTGGTATGTCAGGTACTCCATTTCATTCTGTATTCTAACCTATCATGCTGACTAGAGGCATATCAGTGTACTACAGGTCTTAGCTTTGGTTGCCCTACATATTAGTGTCTGACTTCCTACCCTTCAGAACTAACATCCCACTGCCTGACCTGCTGTAGTCTGTCTGTGTAGGCCTGGGGGGAGGTTACCCATAGACATCATTCAGAGGCCATAGCACAGGCTTTGTTTGGGTTTGTCTACACCTGTCCTGCTGGCTGAGACTGTTGCTGGGTATGTGAGCCTCCCTGACTGGCATGTGTGAGTAATATGGACACACATGTCACTCAGCACATTTTCTGCAGTGGGTTTTGTCACCCTGTGTAGTGCTGTCTACCATGGTGACTCCAGTATGTGTGACAGCTGTCATAGTGCCACTATGGCTGTCTACTATCTGGTGCCATAACATTCAGCCACCCAATTCCCTTGCATGCTCACATCTATACCATAGATACAGGTAATGACGCTTTCTACTCCATTTGGCAATTGGTAGGTTGATTGACTTACCTTGGGGGTGTGCCAGGATTGAGGATGGTGCTCGAGGGCTGCCTATGTCAGATGCACATAGTACACTCCCTATACATGGTTGAGCACAGGTAGTGTCATGTTTGGCATCCCTTTTACTGTATGTGTGAGCCAGAGAGAGGTGTCATTCCCTGGGTCCCTACCGTGTCAGTGCATGTGCTATGCATTGCCTCTTTGCCAAGGGCAGGGCATACTGGGCATGCCTCCATCTGCCTACTGGGGCAGGCTCAAGTTGTTCCTCCTCCAAGTCACTCTGTGCCTGTGCAGGCCTTGGCATTGGCAGGGGGCTGTGTGGCCCTGCCCCATGCTGTTCCTGCTGCAGCTCTTTCCACAGGATCATATTGTGTAGCATGGCACATACCATAACAGTTTGAGTACATGTAGTTGGGTGAGTACTGCAAGGCTCCACCAGATGTGTCCAGACACTGGAACCATGACTTGAGCATCCCAAACACACGCTGTATTATAAGTCTGGTCTGTGCGTGTGCGTCATTATGGCGTTCTTGTTCAGGTGTGTGTGCATTTCTGATGGGTTTCATCAGCCACGGCTCCAGTGTGTAACCAGCATCCCCCACTAGGTGAATGTAGGGCATGTCCTCATTGGCAAATCTCTGGTACAGCTCCATCAGATACCAAATGTGGGAATCGTGATAGCTTCCAGGGCAGCCAGCACACACATTCATTATAATGTCCTGGGCATCGCACACAATCTGGCAGTTGATGGAGGGGAATCCCCTGCAGTTGATGCAAGCCCTACCCTGATCACCAGGTGGTGCTTTGATGCATATGTGTGTGCAGTCTATAGCACCCACTATCTCAGGTTATTCTGCTATTTGGTGGAAGAGATGCATATTGCTGGCCAACACCTCACGGGTGTTGAGGGAATATACGTGCTCACTGGCATGTACTGACAAGGCTTCCAGGAACTGGGGGAATACTCTGGATGCTGATGCCTGTGAGATCCCCATGATATCCCCAGTTGAGCTTTGGGAGGTACCTGTGGCTAGTATTGCTAGGCCTGCACATACATTGGTATCCACTGGGATAGGTTCCCCTCGGTCAGTTCTGTGAGTCAGATGTGGCCAGCACAGCTCAACAATTTGCTGTTTGAGGTCCATGTCCACCCTATAGCACTTCACTATCTCCAGCTCATGTAGCCCCTGGTAGGTTACCCTGGGTCTGTACACTCTTCTCCGTCTCTTCACTGCGGGTTCATCGGCAGCATTCACATCCTCACCACCCTCAGCCTCTTGCACATGTTGTATGTTGCCTGCTGCAGCCCCTATCATTTTGTAGTTTTGTTTGTTAAAAGTTCCCCACTGGTATACACCGGTGGTGTAGAGTATTGGAAAAAACAGAGGGGAAGGTGTTTGCATAGTTTATAGTAGTGTTCTGGGCTGGGCTGGTCTGCTGCCTGTGTAATTGGCTGATTCTGATACATTTCACCTGCCAGCTATGCTAGTTCTCCTTGATTGACTTCCTACTACTGTTTTCCCTTCCCATTGCCTTCCTGTTTAAGCCCAGGGGTGTGCTGCACAAACACAGTGCTCAAATGTGCACAGAGCTGCTATTTCCTGGTTTATCTTTTTTTCCATTAAAACCTGGTGTGCAGCACGCACATCTGCTTAGGCAATGTAAAGAGTGCTAAGCAGACTCAGGCACACCCCATTGCTTAGCTGTGCTTAGCTAGGAGCAAACCTGAGCCACAGGGCTCCAATCCACTTATAGTATTCCTGACAACCCCTCATGATGTCAGCTAACTGCTAGGCTTGCACCAAGCTATTCCTACTCTTAACACTGTTGGGACCTGACTAGTATGCTGCGGAAAACTGAGATTCACTATCATTCCCCTCATTTGCATAGGATTGCCTGCTAATGCATAGTTACATGTCTCACACTGAACCTCCCCCGTTAGCAACCGCTACTCACTGGCCATGTTGTGTTCTGCCTGCCCTTGACTTTAATGGCAGAATAGTGATTTTAGTTAGAATGCTTATTTTAGGTTTATTTACTTATTTTGCCCCGATCCCATTTGCGTGCTGCTGCCCTATGCTTAAACAGCCGAGATCGGCTAACAAAAAAGTAAATTCTTTTTATTTATTAAGCTGTTTTCAATGCCAATGGCCTTATACTTGGCCATTGGCATGCTTCCTGACTGATATGCAGCCTTTATTTGGAGCTGGCACAGCTGCGTTTTGGATTTTGCAGAAATGTACTTAGTTACTAACTGAGTACATTTCTGCAGATTACACTAGGCCTGTGCGGTCGGTTTCCAGCTTCCTGGATTGCAAATTCACCTCATGTGCATGGATGTCTCCTGCAAATGGTGTAATTTGCATACAGGGGCTTAGTCCGTGCAGGACTAGTGCAGGAGCGCTCATCCATGCCCCTACAGGCTATTCCTGGATCACACAGCTGACATATTGCCTGCTAGAGCTCCTGCACTAATCCTGCATGTCATGCAAGGCTTGCAGAATCCAGGGGACTGTGTTGCCTCCTTATATATAAGCCCAGAAAATAGATAATGGATTAATTATACAAATTAACTATCATATAATTCAAATAACATACTTTCAACTGCATTCTTTATTCAAACCACAGGGTATTAGAGTGTTATATTTACATCTGTAGAAGGGCTCTTTGTACAATAATTTATCCTTAATATCAGTCAAATCCTCCATCCCATTACTACTTTCTTCCAAAATACTCCATCTCAAAAAATAAGGATCACTGTCATGAAATTGTCTAAAATGTGAACCTACTGGACTTTTTAAGAGGTGATGTTTAATGTCTCTAATATGCTCCTGTAATCTGACTTTAAGCAACCTCTGACTTTCAACTATATAGAACAAATCACAGGAGCATTTTAGAACATAGATAATTCCTTCTGTATAACATGTAAAATTATGTATAGGATGAAAACTCACCCCATTTATTTTAGAAAATCTATTTACAATATTTTTACATATGGAACATTTGCCACAATGGGATATACTTACATTGGGGAAAGAAATAGTTTTATTAAGTTCTTCAAGAGAATGAGCACATTTGCTATAAATTATCATATCAGCAATATTATGTCCTCTTTTAAAAGAAATACCTGGAAATTTTTTAATTAATTAAAACAATTTTCTATCCTTAAACAGCAATGACCAAGTATTATTTCAATAAATCTGATATCTGTTCACTTAAAACATTATCAGTCATAACAAAAAAAATATCTCTTTTATCTGAATCCATATCCAATGGTTGATTATTATCAGACTGATAGATTTTTCTAGTCTTACAAGTAACCTCTTGTTCTTTCCCCAAACATTTATTCCACACTTTTTAAAGAACTTTCGATCATCTCTTTATCATAGCCCCTTTTCCTAAATATCTCCACTGTGTAACCCACTTATTTTTCAAACTCTTCATCCTTGTTACATAGTCTGTGTAGACATAAAAATTCTCCATAAGGGAGTGAGGAAATCAAATGGGGAGGATGACAACTACTAGCATGTAAAAACATATTCCCATCATTAAATGTCTTATGTACTGAAGTTACAATATCACCATTATCTAAGCCTATTAAATCCAGATACATAAAAGATATTAATTTCCCCACATTTATGCCATCAGATTGGAAGCCATATCTGCTATTTTGCAGATCATAAATATAAATAAAAGGATCTACCTTACAACATCGACAGTGCATAACACCGACAACGACATCACCAACACCACATAACCGACAGTTCACAAACACGACACCTCATACACTCAACACATCATAACAACAACCAACAAACAAAACAAATCCCCTGTCCAAAAACCACACACACAACACAAGCACACCAAAATCCTAACAAACAAACACTAAACCTTACATACACAATTATCTACAACCCTAACCGAAACCCTAACCCTAAGGTCCGTCACTATCGCACACTCACCTAACCCGCGCCCTAACCCTAACTCACTTAACCCACCCCTAACCCAAAAAATATCACTACTGCACCCTTACCTAACCCGCGCCCTAACCCTAACTCACTTAACCCGCCCCTAACCCAAAAAATATCACTACTGCACACTTACCTAACCCGCGCCCTAACCCTAACTCACTTAACCCACCCCTATCCCTACAGACCGTCAACATCGCACACTTACCTTACTCGCACCCTAACGTCCGTCACTACCGCATACTTACACATCCTTTCCCCATCTCGGTGTTCTCCGCGTCAGTGTTTTCATCCATCGGTCTTCTGACTTGTCTATCCTCTGGCGTCGGTGATTTCATTGTCGGTCTTCTCATCTGTCGACATTCTCAGGTAAACCCAAATAAAATGCCTTAGTTACCTTCCTAATCAACCTTTTTTTTCTGCTATTATAATAATGTTATTTGGTTGGATTTGTCATTGCAATATGCTTGTTAACTTTCTTAATTGATTTTTAATAGGACGGTCTGAATTATTGTGATTTGATTGGTATAAAATTGATATATATTTATGTGGAGCTTGACATTGGACTATGATCTGATGAAGTGATATACTTTATCGTGAAAGGACTTACCCTGTTGTTTGCAATTAAAATCTTTGTTTTTAGTTCCCTTGCCATGCTTTCTATGTCCATTTTATTTTTTATTTGTTATGGAGTATTTAGCAGATATACTGACACCGTTTTACTCAAGTCTAGTCGCTTGCTGCTGTGGTTGACTTAAATATAACACTTTAATACCCTGTGGTTTGAATAAAGAATGTAGTTGGAAGTATGCTATTTGAATTAGATGATTGTTAATTTATTAATTTGTGTAATTAATCTACTAGCTATTTTCTGGGTTTGTGTATAAGGAGGCAACACAGTGTGTTTTATTTTACTCATTGAAGGCAGATTTTTGCCAAGGCACTAGAGAATAAAGTGTGTTTTATTATATTTTAGTGTTTTTTTCTGTGGCAGTTGCATAGATTTGCTGTTTTTGGTTTTGGTTCATTGTTTGACCATCAGTAAGGCATTATGTCTAGGCAATTCTGATTATGTGTCATAGCTCAGAAAAAAATAATTTCCCTAGTTACACCCAATCTGACCACCCAGCATCTCTGACAGAGTAGTCTTCAGGGAATCTTTAATGTCTGCCAACTAATTGCACTCTCAGAAAATATGTTCCCAATTACCTCTTTCTTCCCCATCACACATCCAACATATGGTGTCTACCTGAGGAAAAATTCTCTGGAGTCTACTTGGGGTATAAAAATATCTATGTAAACATTTCCAAGCAAAAATCCTAAATATTTTAGACTTTGTGCATATTTGGCAGACATACATATATCCCCCCATTGTTTCTTTGTGAAATGCTTACCGAATGTCTCATCCTTTCTAACCTCCTCTGATTGATTCTTATAGTTATCATGCAATATTTTATATGCTCTACTAATTATTCCTTTTATAATGGCAGCTTCTGATCTAGATTCTACAAAAATCTCTTCCAGTGTTGGTCTTTTGTTAAGGACCCCTTATTTCTCTTTCTGATATCAATCCTTGGGTCTATATTACCAGATCGAAAACCCGTTTCAGCGAATACAACAAGACTGACACATATAGCGTGAACTATGGTAACGGCAAACATTCAAAACCATGAAACACGAAATGTCAAAGTGTCATGGTTGGCCCGTCTGTGGTATAGCTCTGTAAGGTAAGTGTACGACAGTTACGGACCTTAGGGTTAGGGTGCGGGTTAAGGTAAGTGCATAGATAGTAATGTATGCAAGGTTTAGGTTAGGGTTAGAAGTAGGGTTTGGTTAGTGTATGTATGTGTTTTATTTATTATGTTTGGGTATGTAGTATGTAGTGCATGGTGGTGTTGGCCGACTATGATGGTTCGAGATTTGAAAATTCATGGTTTAGGAGGTTTGGTGTATTTGCGGTTCGTGCTATATGTGTCGGTCTTCTGGTGTTCGCTGAAACGGGTTTTCGATCTGGTAATATAGACCCCAATCCTTGATATTGAAGGCAATCTCTACCTTCAGTCCATATCAATTGTTGGTGCCTTCCCATTTTATTACCTTTCCCTCTCTAGTTATTTGCTCCCAATGCCTTGGTTGCTTTACCAGTTTTCTCCAATAAATTCAATAGCCTTCTTGCCAATTGTCTGTATCCCTAATTGCAATCATCCTTATCAGTAGAATTGCCTTTCTCAATTCCCATGTTAGCTTAGTTCTTGGAATACTTTCTGCCATACCTCTCAACCTCTTAAAGTAAGAAGGATGGAAAAAGCCATAAATAAAAGTGGGATAGAGGCCCAAAAATAGGGACAATTTTTAAATATTGCTCCTACAAGCTTAGAAAGTTGATAGAATAACAGGTTTTGCATTAGCATACATTTTCTGAAGGATATGAAGTCTGAAGCTGAAATGTTTGTCATTATTTTCTAACTTCAATCTTTAATGATTTGCCACTAATTTGCCAGAAAAAAAACAGTATTTTACGAAAAATGCACCAAAATATGAGGCAAAAATCTGGGCATTCTACAAAAATCTGTACAGTTAAGTGGTATACTTTCTGCCATTTTCTGAATATAATAATGTGTATAATTATTGTTCTCCTCCTTAAAGGTCTGCATCCAAACTCCCAATCTTTCCTTGTTTCTTGAGCTTCCCTATTTCATCATCCCTTTCCACTTTGAATTATAGTTTTCTGCTTGTGCTATGTATAGGACACTTAACTGTGTTTCTCTGAAATACCCTTTCAAATTGAGTCATCCCAATCTGCCTTGTTCTATTGGAAGAATCAGTTTATCCCACTTGACTCTTGCTGTTCTCCATCCAAGATAAAATTCTTCAGTTCATTTTTACTTGTTTACCCCAACTTCTCATCTGGTTGATAAAAATATGTCTGACCTATGTACAAGAATAAAGGGACTAAAACATTTTAAATGGCTGTATATTACTATCCATATCCATATAACAGAGCTTCCATTTTCTCAGTTGTTGCATTACCTTTTGTTTAGTCTCCTCCCACATCTGCCACACCAGAATCATTTTTAACCCATACTTCATTTTATCATGTTCCTATAAGTATGGATATTGCTGAACCAATTGTGTGTGTGTACATAATTTTCTGCTATTGCCTTTGTTTTGGCTTCATTAATTTTTATAGGTTTATAGATTCATAGGTAAGTACTAGGCTTTCTGCCCGAGGGCATCTATAAGCCTAGCCAGAAAGTGTTGGCTTTTACCTCCCCTTTAGATTAGTTCCCTGTGCCTCTGTCCAGCAGAGCCATTAGTTCCCTGTGCTTCTGTCCAGCAGAGTCACTGCAGTGATCCCTGGGGTAAACTTTCTGTTTCCAATCCACTCGTCAAGGTTTCTCTTGAAGAGTGTTAGTGAGGGGCTCTGCCTAATGTAGATTGGAATCCTGTTCCAAAGCATGGGGAGTCTCTGGGACATAAATCTATCCCTCTAGCACGTCCTATTTAATGTAGTGGTGAGGTTTAGATCCCTAGAGTGTGTGGCTCTCGGGGATTTGATTTTTTTTTAGGTGGAGTATGTCAATCAATTCTGGGTTGGACATGGCCTTGTATGTCAGGCAGAGATCACCTCTGATCAAGCAGTATGCAACCCAGTACAGCTGGAGTTTCTTCAGTCGGGCTGCATAGGGTATATGTTTGAGGCCAGTAATCCTCTTGGTGAGGTACTTCTGTGGTCTTTCCAGCTATTGCAGGTGTCTTGTAAGGTACATCCCAAATGAGGCATTGTACTCCATGATAGGTCTGATGAGTGATGAGTAGAGGAGCACAATAATATCATTTGTTCTAGATGCAGACTCTTTTGTGATTAGGTGGGCCACATAGAAGGATTTTCTAACCACCTTGGCATTATGATTATCAAAGGGGAGATTACTATCTACTTGGGTCCCCAGATCCCTTATTACATTTTCTGCATTTAGGGGACTTCCACCTATGTGGTAGTTCATGGGTACTTTGTTTTTTCCAAAGGGGATGACTATGCACTTTTTGGCATTTAGCTTAAGGCCATGATTTTGACACCAGGTATCTGTCATAGTGAGACCCTATTGGAGGATGTCTGTATTAGCTGGAGAGTCAGTTATGGCCCCCAGTTTGCACTTGTCTGCAAACTTGGTCAGCCATAGTCCTCCTGTGCTTGCCTGTACCTCTGAGAAGTATATAACAGGAGGGATCCCAAGACTGAGCCCTGGGGGATGCCACTTGTAACCGGTTTAGAGTCGGACCTAGAGCCTGCAACTCTCACTGTGTAGGTTCTATCCATGAGCCAATTGGCAACCCATCTCATGATGTAGGGGTTTATGTTCAGGCTGGTGAGCTTGTCTATAATACCAGAATGGGGAATGGTGTCAGAAGCCTTTGTGAGGTCTAAGTAGGCTGTGTGGACCTCCTTTCCCTCATCTAAAGCCTTGGTAACTGTCTCAAAGAAGTCCACCAGGTTTAGGAGGCATGATCTGCCCTTAATAAAGTCATACTGGGTAGAGTCCAATGTTTGGAGATTCCCAATGTCTCTGTTAATGAGTTCCATGATGTATCCTGAAAAGTTTTGAAACTGTCTCAAAATTTTCCACAATACTGTAATGTTCCTTCCTGATTTTGTCAGGTATAAAATATTATATGCAAATAAAGCCAGCTGTTCTTGACTAGCATACCAATTATATCCTTGAATTTCTGAGTCTGTTATTTTCTTTGCCAATGGTTCTAAATATAATACAAATAAGAAAGGTAAAGAGGACCCCACCCACTTTGATTTTCACCTCTGATCCTTTATGGTGACCTAATGGTTAAGGTGTTTGCTTTACAAACACAAGGTGCAGGGTTTGAGTCTCACAAGCGATAATTGGCTAGGCTTAAAATGGCTCACAAGGGCAGTTAGCTTAGTACTAACATATGAACCTATTAATCAACCATATAATTTTATCAGGGCATGCATGTCCTGCTCGTAAAGTTACAGCTTAGTCCATCAAATGCATTTTCCTGCATCACGATCCACCAACAACAGTGATATTTTCTTACATTCTTATTCCCTCTGCATCATCAATGGTCTGTTAATGTTGTAAAATGTTTACTTCCCCTCCACAAAACCACATTGATCCATATCTATAATTTGTAGCATCACTTTTGCCATTCTTTTAGCCATTATAGACATAAACACTTTATAATCATTGCTTGATATTGAAATGTGCCTGTATGAAGGTGGCTCTGATAAATCTTTACTCTGTTTAGGCATTACAGCTACCACCACTTTCTTTCAGGACATTAGTACTTCTCCTCTTAAAACACCATTAACAAAACCTTCCAGATCTTTATCAGTTTTTCCCACATAGTTTCCAAACTTCTTCCTATCCTATTAGTAATTGAGCCTCATCTAGCTTTAACCTTGGCACATTTAGTTCTTCCATAAACATTTCCATTTGTAACTTTTCTTGATTTCTGTACTTCTCTGCTTTATTCAGACTTTCATAGAATTTTCAAAATGTTTCTAATATCTCCAGAGGATCTCTTGATATCTTCCTTATTATAGGCTCCTTAAGACTGGCAGCAGCCCTTTCTACTTTCTGTTGCTTGAGTCTTTGTGCTAAAAGTTTCGTGCTGTAGAGTCATTATCAAAAAACAGTTGCTTAACGCCAGTCTTTCTAAACTCATGTATATTACTGAGGTAATCCTTTATTTTCTATTTAACATTCTGCAGTTGTTCCTCTCCTTGTTCTGTGAAATTCCCCCAATTCTGCAATACTTTAACATTTGTCATTCCCTCTAAATAATTCTTGTTACTTCTTAACCATATCTTACTTTTTTATTTCCATCCTATTTTTAAACTCCACTTTGATTTTATGTCAATCCCTAGCTATATTTTTCAGAAGAAATTTCTATCTTCCCTAACAGCTCCTGGATAATTTCCATTATCCACTCCTTAAAGTCCTCTCTTTTGAACAGATGGGTGGGAAAGCACCACTTTCTCATTGTTATTTCATTATCCTGTGTTTTATTTTAATTATTATTGGTGCATGATCTGATATAGTTATTGGGTGAGTATCAAGACTTTCAATTAAATGCACATGTTCCTGTGAAATGTAAATTCTGTCTAGCATAGCCCAGTTTTTCAATCTTGGGGAAATAATATATAAATTCAGTCTGACATCTTATTACTGAATTTACATCTTCCATGTCAAATATTTTCATAAAGTCTACCCTCCTTTGTTACACTTTCCCTTTTGCCCCCCCCCAGACACATCATCACTGCTGCAAATCAAATTCTTTTCCCATCTATAAGTAATATTCCTTGCTGAAAGCTGATTATTTTGGCCAGAATTTTCTTAAGCTCCATTATAGCAGTTTCAGGTGCAATAGAAATGCATGCCAGTATAATCATTCTCCCTTGCCAGTAACCCCTTAGTACTACAAATCTACATTTATTATCTTTTTTATACTCTTCTATCACTATTAGAGCTCATTTGCAATTAATATAAGTACTCCTCTTTTCCTTTATCCTGGGTATTCCACTGAATAACCATTCTGAAACCTTTCTTTATCAAATTCACATCCTCAATTCTTTCCAAGTGTGTCTTTTGTAGCATAGCTATTTGCATTCTACAGTTTTTATATAGTTCACTTCTTCTTCTTCTTCTTTTGGCTTTTCCCGGTTAGGGGTCACCACAGCAGATCACCTTGTCCGCTCATGATTGGCAGTGGAGTTTTATGGTGTCGAGTTGCCAGCCCGGCGCCCAACCTTCCACAGAAGGCACACACATGCACACACTCACACCTAGGGCCAATTTAGTGTGTCCAATCCACCTGCAGCATGTCTTTGGGATGTGGGAGGAAACTGGAGCACCCAGAGGAAACCCACGCGACCACAGGGAGGACATGCAGACTCCGCACAGAAGGCACCCCAGCTGGGGATCGAAATGGAGAACCTCTTGCTGTGAGGCGGCAATGCTAAACACTGCACCACCGTGGCTGCCCCAGTTTTTATATAGTTCACTACTTTTTCCTTTTTGTATTTATCTGTAAGACTACTCAAATTTAAAGACATTGCAGACTGTATCATTATATTAAGAAGTTATTATTCCCACCTTTTATGTATAACAGCTTTTTTGTTAAATGTCTAGTTCCAGATTTGTGTTACATGCATACATTTTTTGGCAGGTTGAACTTTTATACACTTGTTTTTTGTCATATCCATTTGAGCCTATGTCACATCTTAAAAAATTATTTTGTCGAAAGCCCTCAAAAAAGAAAACCACACCAATACCCTACTAAAACCTATTCACTTAATATTAACACACAAAACAGAACTGACAATCACAATCAGAAACTCGAGTTAACATAAAAGTTATCCATGCTAAGATGTGTGGTGCAGCATGTGCTTTTACTAAGCACTGTCTGGTTTTGTCTTATCTTTATAGCTCTCTCAGATGAGAAAACACCTGAATGATTTCAGAGAACATGATATTTTAGCTAATTTCTCTTTTTTTCTATCAACTTCTCTTTTTCAGATTGTCTTCATGGAGACATGGAGACATGAAGACCAGATATAGAATTGCTACTAAGCATACATTTATTTCCTAGGAAAAAGCTTTATGGTATTCAACATTCTTTTTCATTTGCTTGCTTTCTCTTAAAACTTGTTATTAGATCAAGCTAAGGGCCTTAATCTAGTCATTCACCCATGCAAGAATAAGAAAAAGCAGATTAACTTTTTTTTTTTACATTGCAGTACCCACATTTCTTAAAACTGAACAAGGAGAAAGAGAGAAGAAGGAAAAAAGAAAACAAAAAGCAGGAGCAGCTGTTTACAATAGTATCCCCATTACACTTAAAAATAGCTGAGAAAACATTTCTTTATAGCATGCAAAGAAAATCATGCACTATAAAAATACAATCAATTTGATCTTTTCTTCCATTTTACTTATTATTTACTGGGCAGACATTTCAACTTGATAATTGACCGTGCCCCAATAAAATAGTGAATAGGCAGACTGAAGACAATATGAAATTGGGCCAAGGGGGGCATTTTCCCTCCATCCCTTTCAGTATACAGTGGCACATGTTTTTTCCTCTTGTGAACTGGAAGGATAAAATGTCCAATAACAAATCTAAAAAATATATAAAAATTAAACAAAATACACAATAAAGAACAAAATATAATGCCAGGAATCAATGAGGTTATTACTGTTAAGTGTTTTGAAATATATGATGCACTGAAGCTCCATAAGTCTTAACTGTTTATTTAAGTTCAACAGAAGTCAAATGAAGGTGTGTTTTTTTTAGCTTTGTTACTGGATGTTTGAAAAGTTTGATGAAATTTCCTCTTGTATTGGAAGGATAAAATGCATTTTTATATGTGATGCCTCAGGTATTTCCTTGACTGTTACATTATATGTTACTCTGTCTTGTATATGATCTCTTCCTTTAACCATTATATTTTTGTGTCATCATGCAACAAGACTGTAGCTGAAAAGTAGCCATTGCTATAATTTACTTACCTTAAAAAAAACTAACATTACTAGCATTTTGCTAAGTTAGGTTAAAACAGTATATTGTAATTTTTCAAAGCTCAGATTTTTATGGTCCATTTTTTCCAGTTTTATTATCATTGGCAGATGTCAATAAATACAGCGCTCTGTTCAGTTCATATCAGCATAATGTTAGGTTTAGTGAGCTCTCCTCAACTGTCATTCAACGGCCATCTTCTAGCAAAGAACATCTTCTTGTTTTGTTTATCCTTCCAGAAAATAATTAAGAGATGATAGTTTTTTATTGGTCCTTTTTTAGGTTTATAGTGAATTGTTTCTATTCTTTTTTTCCTGCTGCAACCAGAAATGTTATTGAAGTTTATTTATTTATTTGCGTTTTGCTTACTAGGAAAGTCCACTGGGCCTAGGTGAGCCCATCAGTGGAGGCCCGGGGACAAAAGCTCCATGGCCAAAATAATTACATTTAAGATTTACAGTTTAATGATACAATATTCAATTGTACTGCAGAAAAATTAGACAGTAAAGCTTACAGAGATAAATTCCACAGAGAAGACTCTACTGATGACAAACTGTAGGGTAAAGCTGACATATATAAATTCCATACAGAAGAAAGAAATCAATGAGCAATGAGCAAAAAATGAAAAATATCTTCAAATGTAGATGTGAACAGTTCACACACAACTATATGTGGAGTAAATCAGACATTGCTGACCTTAATTGTTAACAATAATATAAGTATTTGCTGTCCTTTCAGAGTTATTATCTTACCAGTAATATAGCTATTATTTTACTGGTAATACAGATGAGTAGAGAGATTTGGGGTTACACATGAGTCTAGGGTTACTTGGTACAATTACATGTCCAGCTAGATGAGAGGTGGGTATGAAGGGAAGCCTTGAAAGGAGTAAAGTTTTGAGTTGTTGTGATGGGAAGAGGTAAAGCATTCCAAGTTGTTGCTACTGAGAATGAGTCGAAAAGTTGACCGGGTGGGGGATTGGGTTTGTGAATTTGTAATAGTTGCTGATCTCCTGATCTGAGTGGCCTGTTGGGAAGGTAGTAGTTAAAGGTAGAATTCAGAGCTGGACTGTCTTGGGGTTTGAAGAGGATTTTGTGAGCAGTAGTTAGTTGTAGATAGGAAAGGTAGTTAGGAAGTTCCAGTCATTTGAGAGATTTGAGGGCAATGCAGTGTTGAGTGGAATATTTGGAGTTGGTAGCAAATTTGGTGATTTTATTGTAGCAAATTTCAAGTTTGTTTTTAGTAGAGGTATGGATGTTAGTGTGCAGGAGGGCACCATAAAGGAGAGAGGGTAGTGGGTATGTTGTGGCAAGGGTGTGTCTAGTGGATAGGCTTAGGAAACTGTTGTGCTATACAGGTACCAAGATTAGAAAGTGTTTTGTGGATGTTGTGTTGTATGTGGAGATTGAATTTCATGTGCTCATCTATAGTGACTCCAAGGCGCTTTGTGTAGCTACCGACCACCGATTAAGGATTTATTGAATGTGAAGATGGTGAAGTCTGGCTTGTTTAGTGGGTTGTTTTTTTAGGGGAGAAAAGTATGATTTTATTTTTTTTAAGATTCAGGGTGAGATTGTTGTTGTGCATCCAGGATTCAGTGACAGAGAAGACTTTTTGAGTTAGTGTAAGCAAGTCGGATTAAGAGTTGGCAGAGCAGAAGACAGTGGAGCCATCTGCGTATTGAATGACTTACCCTTGCAGTAGTGATGATTGGAATTTGTTTATGAATATGCTAAAGAGGATGGGTTGGAGTATGGAACCTTTTGGAATGCCGGTGGTTGTGTTGAGAAAGGTGGCGATGGAGTTTTGCCATCTTGTGGCCTGTTGTCTTTCATCTAAGTAACTGTGGAACCAATTTAGAGTGTGGGGGGTGAGACCAACATTGGAGAGCTGGAAAATGAGTAATGGGTGAGAGATGATATCGAAGGCTTTGGATAGGTTGAAGAAAAGGGTTGAGACTAGTTGGCCTTTGTCCTGGGCTCTGTTTACTGTGTCCATAAATGATAGAAGGGTGATTATCATTCTATGGCTGGGTCTAAAACCATGTTGCGATGGTGAGAGGATATGGTTATCTGAGAGGTACTTGAGGAGTTGGATGTTGACATATTTTTCTAGCATTTTGGACAAAGGAGAAAGAATTGTGATGGGACAGAAGTTAGTGATGTCTGTGTTCTTGCCACCTTTATGAAGGAGAGAATGAAGGTGTTTTTCCATATTTTTTGTACATAGGACTCGAAGATTGATCTGTTAATAAAAATGATTATGGGGTAGGAGATACTGTCAGCAGCTAGTTTTGGGTATTTTGGCGGTAGAGTGTCTGGGGCATTGGAGAAGGGTTTTAGTTTAAGTAGTAGGCATTTTATGATTGAAGTGGGGGTTAGTGTTAGAGAAAACGTAGAGCATGGTTAGGTATTGGCTTTGGATAAGAGTGTGGGGATGGGGATTGAGCTGGAAAGGGTGGGTGAACTAAGTTTGGAGGGATGGGGGAAGTTTGAAGCAATGTCGGTAATAGAGTTAATAAAGAAAGTGTTGAAAAGGAAGGCTATTTCTTCAGGGGGATTTTCAGAGTGGGGGCAGGGATTTTTTTTTTTTTTACCTGGATTAAGTAAAGCTGTAATGGAGTTCCAGAATTTTGGGGGGTATGTTGGTGAGTAGACTGGAGCCTGAGGTAATGTTGTTTTTTGTCTTTAGTGACTTGTATCCTCTGGTTGATAAAAATATGTCTGACCTATGTACAACACTAAAGGGACTAAAAACATTTAAAATGGTTTTATCTTACTATACTTGGTGAGTAGACTAGAACCTGAGATAATGTTGTTTTTTTGTCTTCGGTGACTTATTTCTTAACTTGGTTGCGGAGTTCTTTGAATTTTTGTAGGTCATGGGCATTTTTGTATTCCTTCCATAGCTTCCAAGCTTTGCCCTGGCATTCATGAGAAGTCTGGTGGGTTTTGGGAGCAAGGGGGTGTGGTTATTTCTTACCCACTTTACACGTATTGGGGCTAAGCTTTTTAGTGCATTCAAGAAGGTTGTGTTGAAGTAGTCAATTGCGTCATCTTGAGTGAGGATTTTTAGTGAATGCCAATCTGTGGAGTTTAGGATATTGTTAAAGGTGGAAGGATTGAAAGAGGTAAGATTCTTAGTCTGCTTGTATAGGTGCTGATACTGACAGACAGAGGAGGCTCATTTAATAAAAGCTGGGAGGTGGTCACTGAGGGTATTGGGGAGAGTTCCCGTGGAGGATATCTTGTTAGGGTTAGTGACCAGGATCCAGTCTAGAATGGATCCAGTATCATTCAAACTAAAAGAGTGAGAAGGTTGGAGAGGTCATTCAGTTAGAGTTATAGCTTGGATGGAGTTTTCATTTAGTTTTTACTTATTGATTTTTTTTCTGTGTGACCTTCTCAATCTTTGTTTTAGTTTGTTAGTTGGGATATTTTACAGTCACCCTAATGTTAATGGACATCAGCTGGGTATAACAGCCCTGTGTTTCTTATGCTTAATCAAACACTCTGCTTGTGCTGTGCTGATGAGGTCATAACAGGGCTGAAATATGCATATCCACAGCTAGTGGAGTTTGACTTTATTGGCCTGAAATTGTTCATTGAAATGACTTAAAAAGAAATACGTCATGGGCATTCAGAATTGCCATATAGTTGAAACACCTGATGTTCATAAGGGTCATTTGCAGATATCCCATGCAGCTCTGATACAAGTGGTTCACTCAGTGGAAGTCCTAGCTTGGATGGAGTTTTCATTTAGTTTTTACTGATTGTTTTTTCTGTGTGACCTTCTCACTCTTTTTTTTAGTTTGCTAGTTGAGATATTTTGCAGTCACCCTAATGGCAATGGACATCAGCTGGGTATAACAGCCTTGTGTGTCTTTTGCTTAGTGAAACATTCTGCTTGTGCTGTGCTGATGAGGTCATAATAAGGCCAAATATGCATATCCACAACTAATGGGGTTTGACTTTATTGGCTTGAAATTCTCCATTGAAATAATTTAAAAAGAAATAAGTCATGGGCATTCAGAATCACACTACAGCTGAATCCCCTGATGCTCATTAGGGTCATTTGCATATATATTATGTGCCTCTGATACAAGAGGTTTGAGAGGTCACTCAGTGGAAGTTCTGGTTTTGTTGGAGTTTTCATTCAGTTTTTACTGACTAGTTTTTCTGTGTGACCTTCTCACTCTTTGTTTTAGTTTTTAATACATATAGGACTAGGAGTGTTTGAATGCTGGCAGTATGAATGGTAAATGGAGAAAGTTAGCTTATACGATTGAGAGAAGGAAGGTTAACATATTGTGCATGCAAGAGACCAGATGGAAGTGGAGTAAGGCCACATGTGTTGGAGGTGGGTTCAAATTGTTGTACCATTGTGTGGATGGGAGGAAAAATGGGGTAGGGTTATCCTGAAGGAACAGTGTGCCAAGAGTGTTTTGGAGGTGAAAAGAGTGCTGGATAGAGTGATGAAGATGGAAATTGATGGTGTGATGATGAATTTTGTTAGTGCATGTGCTCCACAAGTTGAGTGTGCGACAGATGAGAAAGAAAAATTTTGGAGCAAGTTGGATGAAGTGATGGAGTGTAAACAAGGGTGAGAAAGTTGTGCTTGGAGTAGATTTCAATGGGCATGTTGGTGAAGGGAACAGAGGGAATGAGAAGGTGATGGGTAGGTATGGTGTTAAGGAGAAGAATTCAGAAGGTCAGATGGTAGTAGATTTTCAAAATGAAGAGGAGGAGAGTGAGGGCAGTGCCAAGGATCAAATGGTGGAAGTTGAAAAAAAGGATAACTGTAAGGTGGAGTTCAAGAAAGATTTAAGACAGGCACTGGGTGGCAGTGATGATTTACCAGATAGTTGGGCAGCCACAACAGTATTGGTAAGTAAAACACTAGAAAGGTGCTTGGTGTGACATCTGGACTGAGGAAGGAGGACAAAGAGACCTAGTGGTGGAATGGAATAATACAGGAGAGTATACAGAGGAAGAGGTTGCAAAGAAGAAGTGGGATTGTTAGAGAGATAAAGAAAGACAGGAGTGCAAGGATATGAGGTGTATGGTGATTAGAGGGTTGATGAAGGCTAAGGAGAAAGCATATGGAGAGTTGCACGAAAGGTTCAACGCTAAAGAGAAAGACAAGGACCTGTTCTGATTGGCTAGACAAGGGGACCGAGCTGGGAAAGATGTGCAGCAGGTTAGGGTGATAAAGGATAATGATTGTACCATACTCACAAGTGAGGAGAGTGTGTTGAGTAGATGGAAAGAGTACTTTGAGGGGCTGATGAATAAAGAGAATGAGAGAGAGAGAGAGAGAGAGAGACAAGGTTTGATGATGTGGGGATAATGAATCATGAAGTGTATTGGATTAGTAAGGAGGAAGTAAGGACAGCTATGAAGAGGATGAAGACTGGAAAAGCTGTTGGTCCAGATGACATACCTGTGGAACCATGGAGGTGTTTAGGAGAGATGGCAATGTTTTTAACAGATTGTTTAACTTATTCCCTCCAGTACAGCTCTACTGAGTGTGTACCTTTAACTCATAGTGGGTGGGCCTTCAGCCTTTAAAACATGAAGTTATCACCTTACAGTTCTAACAAATACTAATTGACAGAGGTCATATATCGATACAATTGTGTTTGCCCACCATGTATGCTTCAAGATAAAATATTTTAACACCTTATATGTAGCATGGTTTTGGAATTATTAATGCAAATATGAACAGGTTATATTTGACACCTATTGGTGCAATATGATGTAACTGCAAAAATGCTTGGAGATGTCACTCAGCTGTAATGAGTTAAGGAAATCTTCGAAGGTGAGAGGATGTCTAATGAGTGGAGAAGTGTAATGGTACTGATTTTTAAGAATAAGTGTGATGCGCAGAGCTGTAGTAATTACAGAGGGGTAAAACTGATCAGCCACAGCATGATGCTATGGGAAAGAGTAGTGGAAGCTAAGTTGTGAAGGGATGTGATGATTATTGAGCAGCAGTATGCTTTCATGCCAAGAAAGAGCACTATAGATGTGATGTTTGCTCTGAGGGTGTTGATGGAGAAGTATAGAGAAAGTCAGGAGTTGCATTGTGTCTTTGTGGAACAAGAGAAAGCATATGACAGAGTGCCTAGAAAGGAGTTGTGGTATTGTATGAGGAAGTCTGGAGTGGCAGAGAATTATGTAAGAGTGGTACAGGATATGTATGACGGCAGTGTGACAGTGGTGAGGTCTGCAGTAGGAGTGATAGATGCATTCAAGGTGGAGGTGGGATTACATCAAGGAACATCTTTGAGCCCTTTCTTATTTGCAATGGTGATGGACTTGTTGAAAGATGAGATCAGACAGGAGTCTTTGTGGACTATAATGTTTGCAAATGACATTGTAATTTGTAGTGAGAGTAGGAAACAGGTTGAGGAGACCCTAGAGAGGGGGAAATATGCTCTAGGGAGAAAAATAATGAAGTTCAGCAGGACTAAGACAGAATATATGTGTGTGAATGAGAGGGAGGACAGAGGAATGGTGAGGATGCAGGGAGTAGAGCTGGCGAAGGCGGATGAGTTTAAATACTTGGGATCAACAGTTCAGAGTAATGGTGGGTGTGGAAGAGAGGTGAAGAAGAAAGTGCAGGCAGGTGCAGTGGGTGGAGAAGAGCATCAGGAGTGATTTGTGACATACAGGTACCAGTAAGAATGAAAGGGAAGCTCTACAAGATGGTAGTGAGATCAGCTATGTTGTATGGGCTGGAGACAGTGGCACTGATGAAAAGACAGGAGTCAGAGCTGGAGGTTGCAGAGTTAAAGATGTTAAGATTTGAACTGGGTGTGACAAGGATGGGCAGGATTAGAAATGAGAATATTAGAGGGTCAGCTCAGGTTAGACAGTTTGGAGACAAAGCCAGAGACGTGATATTGTGTTGGTTTGGACATGTGCTGAGGAAGGATGCTGGGTATATTGGGAGAAGGATAATAAGGATAGAGCTGCCAGGTAACAGAAAAAGAGGAGGTGTAAGATAACGTTTATGGATGTGGTAAGAGAGGACATACAGGTGGTTTGTGTGACAGAGCAGGATGAAGAGGACAGGAAGAAATGGAAACAGATAATCAACTGTGGTGACCTCTAACTGGACCAGCTGAAAGAGAAAGAAGAAGAAATGTTAAAAAGGATTAGTGATTTAGATAAAACAAAATTATCTCAAAAAGCCAATAAAAAGAGATCAATGTTATTCCAGTAAGGTGTTTAACAGTAAAGTCAAAAACACCTGTTGCAATCTGCTTTAATTTCTTGTATACATCTCCAACAAACATATTTCTGCTTGAACATGAATTAAATTTTATGTGGTGTGAAGAAAGATCTAAGCAAACATTTCCATGTAAAGAGATTCCATGTAAGAGATGAAGTTGTGTGTTTAGAAGATATTAGAATTTTTTCTTCTTCTTCTCTCAGAGGTCTATTATTAATTTGGGTAGAATAGTTCCAATAATTGTCATTGCAACTTTCTGTTTCTCTCTTCACAACTCTATATAATTTGGATAACAGATCCTGTCACAATGTGTTTTGTTGCATTAAAAATATTACATATTCAATTAATTTTGGGATATGTTCTCTTATCCTTGATTGCATTAACTTAATTTCTCCTTCCACATGTTGTCTGCAGAAATTTTTTTCTAAATTATATTTTTCTTAATATAATCAACAATTTTTTTCATCATGCATTAATTGAAACCAATATAGCAGAGTTTTCACTTTAAATGGGATCATTGTTTTTAACTTTGAGGTGTATATGTTATTTTGGGTATAAATCATAGGAAATATAAGGAAGATCCATGCTTTATATGCCCAGTTTCTATATATATAAAATTTAAAAGTATTTAATATAAAAAATTTAAATAGGAGTCACTTGTTTGGTGACTTTTTCCTACAAGGTAATCCTTTAATAATCAACTTAGATGTTTACGTAGTGTGAGATAATTATTAGAATATCTATTATGTTTAGAGTTTACAAAACAATTTCCTAAAAACTCCGGCTTGCTGTGTATGTGTTATCAATCCAAAGACAGATTGTTTTTATAATTGATGATAATTAATATAATTCTAGATCTGGTAGCCCTATCCCTCCTGCTGCCCAGTCTCCATATGATGGTTTAAAGCAATTATTGGTTCATTGGGATACCAGAGAAATCTCAAAATTAAAGTGTTAAATTCTTTAATACAATTTTTTGTGGAGGGTAATGTTAGTGATTGTATAGTATTTAAGATTTGTGGTAATATAATCATTTTGATTATAGATAACCTCTCTTCTGTCATGCAGAAAATTGTATTCAATTTGTGGGTCTATATTAGACGCACAAAAACCCTAAACTGCAAATGCACACATGAGCGAAAATGCTGGTAATCGAAATTGCTATTGTGGGGGCCTATGCCCCCACACACCCTGCTAACTATATATTCTAACTCTGAGGTCGCACTACAGTGAGGAAAGGGCAAATATCCCACTCCTCACTGTAAAACGATCCCGCAATCACACTTTTGATTTCTGGCATTTTAGCTCATGTGAGCGTTCACAGTTTAGGGGTTTTGTGCTTCTAATATAGACCCTCCATTTGTTTATTAGATTCTTTACATTATTTATATTGTTAGTATAATTGTAATTTATAATATATTTAATGTTATCTGTTATAATTATTCCTAAATATTTATGTACTATGAGATTGTTTTGCATTTAACTGTTTTTTGCTTTTTATATGTTAGCATTCTACCACTTGTTATCCAACTTCTGTTATTACATTCAACTGTCACTCTTTAATAACCTATGTATTCACAATGTAACTTCTTGGAGCTTTTCTCCCCAGGACTCCACTGAAAATGAACACCTGCTGTCCAGTTTGATTTATCCTGGTAAAACAAATGTTAAATTAAATTAATTACATTAAATTAAATTAATTCATTTTCTTCTCTTTGACAATACTTTTTATGAATTTATTTTTTATTCTATTCTTATTTGTATTTATATGTAGGTTTTTTGTTTTGTCATTGTTATATGTTAAACCAGATTTTATGTGAAATATATATTGCTAAGAAAACTGCAGATAGAGAATTATCATTTTCATTTAATGTCAATAGAATGTCATCAGCAAACAAATGAATTTTAAAGTTTAAATTCTCATTTATGTTGCTAACTTTTGTATCTAGATTTAATCTGAGAAAATTAGCAAATGGTCCCATAACTAGAGTAAAAAAGCAGAGCTGAAAGAGGGCATTCTTGTTTGTTTCCTTTCAAAATTTGCAAAGAATCAGGAGTAAAAGTACTTATTTTGACATATGCAAAGCAATCTTTATAAAGAAAATGAACATGATGTGTGAAATTGCTTGATAAATTATATTCTTCTAAAACCAGCAAGAGATATTTCCAGTTTACCAAGTCAAAAGCACTATTAATATCAAGACTCATTAATGTTAAGTTCTTTTTGGTTTTATTTGCATAGTTAATTATTGTGTTTATTCTTTTAATATTATCATAAGTATTTCTGTTTAAGATAAAGCAAGTTTGATCTTCATCAATCATAGAGGGCAAAATATATTTAATCTATTAGCATGAATTGCCATGAACAATCTATAATCTGCATTTACAAGTGAAATCAACCTGTATGAAGAGCATTCAGTAGGATCTTTGTCAGTTTTTAAAATTCAAGAGATAAGGGTATATCTCCAGGAAGGAGGAATTTTAACTATGTCCTTGACTACAGAAAAAACCTTGTGTAGCATGTCTAGGGCTTCTTTGTTTATCAGCTTATAAAGTTCAGATATAATCCCATCATTACCTGGTGCTTTATTAGGTTTGAGTTAACAAATTTGAGCTTAAAGTTCAGAGATAGAGATCATTTTATCAATTAATGTCATTTCATCATCAAATAACTTAGTTTTTGTATTTTTTGATAGATATGTTAATTATTTCTTCTGGATGTATTAATATATTATTTTGATTGATTTTATTATAATCATTTCTGAATTCATTTAGAATATCTTCTATCTGTGTTACTTCTCTTTTATTCCTATGTGAGTAGACTTCTTTTATGTGATTGGACTTACTGAGTAATTTTGTTTTTGGTGATAAACTGCACACAGATTTTGGGTTAATAGAGAAGTTAATCATCTTAAACTTTTCACAGTTGATTTTTATGGTTTAAGATGTCCAAATATTTGTTGTTTAGCTTATTAATCTCTTCTGTATTATCATTTTTATTTGTCTGAGTTTCTAAATTTAACTTATTCGTTTTTTGTATTTCATGTAATTTTTTTGTCCCATTGTTTTTTTATTTGACAACCAATTAGAGACTGTACCAAAAAGATGTGCTTTTAGTGCATCCCATAAATACATTTCTAAAATATCTTCTATATTATTAATTTCTATAAAGGAAATGATTTCTTTGACATAAAGTCCTTAAATTCTTTTAAACAAGTAATATAAAGGAAAGGATTTCTTTAACAAAAAGTCCTTAAATTCTTTTAAACAAGTAATATATGCTGGCAATCTTCTGATTTTAATATTATGATTAGATTTCAAAAACAGCTCAAAGGCAATTCCATTGTGCTCTGAAAGTAGACAGGTTACTGCTTTGACTTTGCCTAGTGTATCAGTCATGTCATTAGAGAAATAAACTCTGTCAATTCTGGAATGCATTCCATGTCTATGGGAATAATGGATAAAAATAATGAATTCTGTTTTTAAAATTAATTTATGCCTCTAAGATGAATCAATTCAGTAAAATTTAACAATGCCTTTCCAGATGTCTGTATTCTCCTTTTACCTGTTGTGTTAATATCACTTAGTGACAATATAAAATTAAAGTCTTCTGCTAGAATGATACTGCCTTTTGAGTTTTGAATTACTTGTTATAGATGTTAGTCATCTGTTTAAATTACTTTTCCAGGAATCCAATGCAAGTTAATAAGAGTTAATATCGTCTTATTATATGGGTCTATATTAGAATAAGTTCATCGACACATAAATGTTGATGTATTAAAAGAGCGAAGTAAAAAATAGCAAAATTCAGAATGCCGAACGTATTTCCTTGGCCAGCAGGGTGATCATGGGGATGAGGAAATAAATCCTTTTCCCCACTGTAGTGCAGTCTCGGGAGTTGGTATATTTAAGTAGGGTGGTAGGGGGTGCAGGGGGGCTTACCCCCCGGCAAAAATGTTTGGACAAGTGTTTTATATTAGGTTTGTTTTGTCATTACATTACATTAAACTTAAGTTTACCTTATCTGTATGATGCTGTTACTTCCAGAAATATGTTCAGCATTCTCATTTTTGCTATTTTTGTACTTTGCTCTTTTAGTACATCGACATTTATGTGTCGATGTGCTTGTATTTGTGAAAGTCAGCTTTTGTGATTCTAATATAGACCCTTATTATACTTCATAGTTACTGTACAAAGCATACCTTTATCATCTTGATATGTTTCTATAACCATAGGCATAGGCAGTGAATTTCTCCATAACATCGCAAGCCCCCCCCTTTGATTATATTGTGAACTGGCTAATATAGTGTAGTTTTTGGTATTTAGCCTGTATATGTCTTCTGTTAATAAGTGTGTTTCCTATAAAAAAATAACTTGAGACTTAAACAACTTAAAATATCTGTTTAAGCTACCCCTCTTCCGTCCATTATTTAATCCACTGACATTTATGGTAATACAGTTAATAAATGCCATCTGTCCTAGTGATCAGAAGTATACATGTACTTCTCATAGAAAATAACACTCTGTTAGTAGAGAACTGCTTATGCACATACGTCTGATAGATAACACTCTGTTAGTAAAGAACTGTTTATACATGTACTTCTGATAAATAATGACACTCTGTTAGTAAATAACTGCTTGTACGCATATATCTGATAGATAACAATCTGTTAGTAAAGAACTGCTTATACATGTACGTCTGATAAATAATGACACTCTGTTAGTAAAGAACTGCTTATACACATACGTCTGATAGATAACAACACTCTGTTAGTAAAGAACTGTTTATACATGCACTTCTGATAAATAATGACACTCTGTTAGGAAATAACTGCTTATACGCATATATCTGATAGATAACAACAATCTGTTAGTAAAGAACTGCTTATATGTGTACTTCTGATAAATAATGACACTCTGTTAGTAAAGAACTGTTTATACATGCACTTCTGATAAATAATGACACTCTGTTAGTAAATAACTGCTTATACACATACGTCTGATAGATAATAACACTCTGTTAGTAAAGAACTGTTTATACATGCACTTCTGATAAATAATGACACTCTGTTAGTAAAGAACTGCTTAAACGCACACGTCTGATAGATACTCTTCTAGTAAAGAACTGGTTATACATTTACATCTGATAAATAATGACACTGTTAGTAAAGAACTGCTTATACATGTATATCTGATAGATAACACTCTGTTAGTAAAGAACTGCTTATACATGTACGTCTGATAAATAATGACACTCTGTTAGTAAAGAACTGCTTATACACATACGTCTGATAGATAACGACACTCTGTTAGTAAAGAACTGCTTACACATGTACTTCTAATAAATAATGACACTCTGTTGGTAAAGAAGCGCTTAGTAATCATCATGTGAACATTAACATTTGAAGGTTTGATTAGACACAAATTAGTTACAATTGTGGACACTCAAAAAAGCTAAAAAATGTAATTATCATTAAATATTTGCTTTTAACATCCCTCTTAACCCCACAAGAGTCTAATACTCCTTGCTTGACTACTCCAATCATTCAAGCAAACACATCCATCCAATACTCTGACAAAAAAACAAACAAAAAAACAGTCTACTTTATTGCAATCAAATATAATACCATTAACAGTAAAATAAAGATGAACCAGCATCCTTTAAAGCATTGTTAAGATATAATAGTAGAACAATTATTTCACATTTTAACTTGTCATTTAACATATATATTCGCCAGTGTTATGTGTTCATTAAGATGTTAAAGTAAGATATACTTACATCTCTTATTATTGTTCCTTATCTATGCAGTTTTGAAAATCATCAACTAATAGTATAAAATATGAAAGACTGTTGCACAACAATTTAAAATGTTTTGTGGTGTGTCCCACCATAAGATCAATATACTTTCAGACCCTTCTATTCCCTGTTTGTAAGATTATATTAAGGTTAATGAATAGTTGTTCTACAATGTTTAAACAATATTTCATTATTTGTTTATATTCAGTAATTTATTGTTGTAAATTAAAGCCTCCTATGTTATTTCTGTCAAGGATACAGCTCAATATGAGACTTTTAGTGTATTGACAACATATTCATATCATGCATGTCATGCCTGTAATAATGAAGCTCTAAACATTACATATATATTCATTTTAGTTTACAATCAAAATCTCAAATGCCATTATGTAAACTTTGATTATCAAAGGCAGTTTTCAAAGTTAGCAACAAAGGAAGAGAACCACAGGTGCTAAATCCAGTAAAATACCATTTATTGGTAAGCATTTTCATCAGGTTTAAAATCACCAAACTTCTTCAGACACCATTTAACAAACATGCCGGCCATTTATACTAGTGTCATAACTACCAACAGCCAATGACATCAAGTAAACACCCCCACATGATTCATTTAAAAATTCAGAAACCTGCAGGTTTAAAAAAATAAATGTTCCTTAAAGAGACATTCACATCACTATTAATGTTGCATTATATCCATCTACCATTTGAATTTGTACATTACACCATGTTTCTAGTGATAAAGAATGTAATTCTATCTATCATACGCTTTTAATTTAAGCAAACTAGAAAAGGACACCATGTCATTTAATCCTGGTGGATAACTAGCATTCAAATAAATCTGCCACAATACCTCTTTCTCTTCTAAATATAACTTCCATTGTCCCCCACAAGCTTCACTTTGTATCTGCTGTAATATCGCAAATTTAAAAGTGTGTTGGGGAAATACCTTTAAGTGTCTATATAAGGCATTGGTTTCCTTATGTTGTGCAATTTCATAAAAATGCTCATAAATTCGTTGTGACAATTTGTGTTGTGTTTTTCCCACATATTATTCATTACATTGTGTGCATAGGGCAATATAAACTTCTGAGCAAGAGTAGCAGCTATATTTGTGCTTTATTTTTATTGTCTTGTTCAATACCTTAATGCTGGACCCAATAAAAATATGTTAGCATTGATGTCACATACCACATGGTGCCATCTGACAAGTCAGTGTCCTAGCACCAATACATTGCCTTTCCAAAATATTTTTTATGTTACTACACCTTCGATATACTACCTTAGGGGTTGGACCAAAGGTGTCTAGCATATCTAAATTTCCTTTTATAATACTCCAATTTTTGTTTAAAATATCAGTAACCATATAGCTGTCTTCACAAAATGTAGTAACAAAGGGACAAAAAGAAGTATCACTAGTACAAGTTAAACTCCTTTCTTTGCCATAACTAGATTCTTATATTGCTAGACTACTACTGGTCATAAACTCATGTGATGATTCTACCTGTGTAACAGGTTGAATGTGGGGGGGGGGGTAATATTAGACTTGACCCTTGTATTAAAGGTACATAAAATTCAGTATTTCTCTTCCTTATAACTTCATCCCTTATACTATGAATCAAGGGTAAGGGATACCCTCTGTCCAAAAGTATCTGCCCCATTACATCACATTCACTCAAAAAAATCATTAAATTCAGTAACCATTTGGGATGCTCTTACACATTGCCCTTTAATGATTCCACTTTTAACATGTAGTGGATGACTACTAGTGTAGTGCCAATAGCAGTTAGAAAATGTGGGCTTTCTATATATTTTAGATTTAATTCCCCCACCTTCCGTCTTGGATAATTCAACATCCAATTACACTATACAATTTGTACCCACTGTGTAAGTGAATTTCAGAAAGCCAGTCTTTAATATTTGAAAGTGCCTGTGAGGTTGACTTCAGACATTTTTGAAGTACAACAACACTATTAGCAATTTAACAACTGAGGAAAGCAATATTTTGCAGGAATTGTGTACCAAACATAATATAAGATATATGCAGCCTGTCAAGGGGGTTGAGATAGTAGCTATGCAACGGGATGATTATGTACAGAGAATGTTTCAAGTTTTGCATAGTGAAACTTATAGTGAAGCTTCTTTAAATGAAGTAAATGTGGCTTATAGGAAAATTGATAACGATTTGTTGGACATGTTGACATAAGATCAAATAACAGTCACTGAATATAATTATATGACCATTAAATTTCCTAAGCTCCCATTGATTTTTGGTATACCGAAGATCCATAAGGATCTTAATAACCCCCCTATGTCCAATTGTTGATTCTGGTTGGTCTAAAACTAGCTACATAGCAAAATTCCTTGATAACAATTTAAAAAAATTGTGTTTCACAGATTCCTTACATTTGTAAGGATGTCTGGCACTTTTTGTCAATATGTAACAGTTTAAAACATATATATGATGAAATTTTCATTACTATAGATGTGAAAGATTTGTTCAGTTGCATAATCCATCAGATTGGTATGGAATGGTTTGGTCAATTTTAAATGAAGTTATGTAACTTAACCAAGATGTTATTAACACCTGTTTCCAGTTGATGGATATAGTGTTAAGATACAACTTCATTCACTTTGAAGGGTACTGTTTCCAACAGAACCAGGGAATGGCCATGTGCTCCACCTGTGGTCCACTGTATGCCAATATCATTATGGCCAGGTGGGAAAGATGCTTTCTTTTTACAAGCAGATATCATACCTATATCTCTATGCATGCTCACTTTTTGGACGATTTGTTTATTTGATGGAAGGGACCCACAGAGGAAATAAGTTCATTCATAGACTATATTAATCAGATGACTGACTTTTTGAAGTTCACTTACACAGTGGGTACAAGTTGTATAGTGTATTTGGATGTTGAATTATCCAAGATGGAAGGTGGGGAAATTAAATCTAAAATACATAGAAAGCACACATTTTCTAACTGTTATTTACACTACACTAGTAGTCATCCACCACATGTTAAACATGGAATCAGTAAGTGGCAATTTGTAAGAGCTGAATTTAATGATTTTTTTTGAGTGAATGTGATGTAATGCAGCAGATGTTTTTGGATAGGGGTATCCCTTGCCCTTGATTTGTATTATAAGAGATGAAGTTATAACGAAGCAAAATACTGAATTTTATGTATCTTTAATACAAGGATCAAGTCTATTATCACCACCCCTATTCAACCTGTTACACAGGTAGAATCATCACATGAGTTTATGACCAGTAGTAGTCTAGCAATATATGAATCTAGTTATGGCAAAGAAAGGAGTTTAACTTGTACTAGTGATACTTATTTTTTACCCCTTTGTTACTACATTTTGTGAAGACAGCTATATGGTAACTGATATTTTAAACATAAATTGGAGTATTATAAAAGGGGATTTAGATATGCTGGACACCTTTGGACCAACCCCTAAGGAAGTATAGCGAAGGGGTAGTAACATAAAAAATATTTTGGAAAGGCAATGTATTGGTACCAGGACACTGACTTGTCAGATGGCACCATGTGGTATGTGCTCTCATTGCCAGCATATTTTTATTGGGTCCAGCATTAAGTTATTGTACAAGACCATAAAAATAAAGGGCAAATATAGCTGCTACTCCCAGGCAGTGGTTTATATTGCCCTATCCAATCAATGTAATGGATACATATGTGGGAAAAATACAATGCAAATTGTCACAAAGAATTTATGAGCATTTTTATGAAATTGCACAACATAAGGAAACCAATGCTTTATATAGACAGTTAAAGGTATTTTCACAACACACTTTTAAATTTGCGGTATTACAGCAGATACAAAGTAAAACTTGTGGGGAACCATGGAAGTTATATTTAGAAGAAAAGGAGGTATGGTGACAGATTTATTTGAATGCTAGTTATCCACCAGGATTAAATGACACGGTGTCCATTTCTAGTTTGCTAAAATTAAAAGTGTATGATAGATAGAATTACATTCTTTATCACTAGAAACATTGTGTAATGTACAAATTCAAATGGTAGATGGATGTAATGCAACATTAATAGTGATGTGAATGTCTCTTTAAAGAACATGTATTTTTTTTAAACCTGTAGGTTCATGAATTCTTAAATGAATCATGTGGGGGTGATTACTTGATGCCATTGGCTGTTGCTAGTTATGACACTGGTACAAATGGCTGGGTATGTTTGTTAAATGGTGTCTGAAGAACTTTGATTATTTTAAACCTGACAAAAGTGCTTACAAATAAACAGTATGTACTGGATTTAGCACCTGTGGTTCTCTTCCTTTGCTGCTAATTTTTGCTCTTCTGTTTGGTGAAATTTAGTTTTTTCCTGGATGAAGTTTTCAAAGTTATCATAATGATGATTTGAAAGATATCGAACCCACAACAGCAAATGCTAGTGAGCATTCGTTGTTGTGAAATTGACATTTTGATTGCAGATCTCATGACAGTGGGGATTGGGAACTTTGCCCTTTTTCTCACTGTAGTGCGATCTCAGAGTTGTTATATATAATTTGCGGTATGTGGGGGGAGCACAGGGGGCTTGCTCCCCTGAAAAACGAGAGTAGGCAGTCACCAGAAGTCAAGGTATGTTTCAATAATGTCAGCAATGCCGACATAGAACAGTCAGTGTTTTGAAGGTGTTGTACTTGTGACTGTTCGATGTTGTCATTTTCGGCATTTTCGTTCACCTAAGTCATCACTTATGGAATTGTTGTCGACATTTGGATAGTAAACTATTCATTTTACCATTCACTGACAACTATTATAAAACTTTAAATGCTTGTTTTCAAATATATTTACTTATAAATGTATTCAAAGCTATTTCACAGTATGCACTTACTCAATAAAAACAAATGAAGTAAAAACAGAAAAAACAATGGATCAGGATTGCAGCAACAGGTTTAATTCAGGTTAAGCACTTTTTGTCTCACACACAATACACGGAGACTTCTTCAGACCAATAAAAAACAGTGACAAGTAACAGAACCTCACTTTTAAAATATTCCACATTAATAAAACAACAAACCAGCGATCATTTTACCTGTGATGCAGCCAAGCTCATTAAAGCAACAATTCAAAAAATGCATCGCAAAGGTAAAAACCTTTGTTATAAAGTTCCACTTAGCTAAAAGCTTCACATACTACTAATTTTACATTCTGCAAATATCACAAAGTATCATTGTAAAATGAGACGGTGTTCATAAAGAAAATGTATATGAAAATATATATGAAAATATGTACATAAAAATATATATATATCTACAATATATATACATATATATGTGCATATGTGTATGTATGAAAAAATGCATAAATACATAAATAACCTATCACAACAGTGATAAATAACAAATATAAAGAAACCTTTTGAGTACCTCATTAAACTCCTCAATTTTAAAATACATGCAAGGCAAGTGATTTCATTTAATCCAGGGGCACTGTAAGAATTCAACCTAAGTTGCAAAATTAATTCTCTTTTCTCTAAAATCAATTGAAATGGACCACCCTTGTGGTCAGCAATTACTTGGTCAATTACTCTAAATGTAAAACCATGATCAGTATGTGTAACATTATAATTGTTTACCTTCTTCAATGCCAGTCCATATGTTTAACTATAGTTGAAATGAAATTTAAGCTAATACAAATTTCAAAGGTCCTGCCTTTTATTCAAATTAACCTTCTAAAGCTGCCTGCCAATCAGAGTCTCTGAACATGAACATCTCTCTTCTCTTGTTTAGGCAAGAATTCCAATGAACTTTAGTTGCTGTTTACCAGAGAAAGATACTTGTGTTCTTCTTCTTCTTTCGGCTTTTTCCCGATTAGGGGTTGCCACAGTGGATCACCTTTCTTCTCATGATTGGCAGTGGAGTTTTTACAGTGTTGAGTTGCCAGCTTGGCGCCCAACCTTCCACAGAAGGCACACACATGCACACACTCACACCTAGGGTCAATTTAGAGTGTCCAATCCACCTACAGCATGTCTTTGGGATGTGGGAGGAAACCAGAGCACCTGAAGGAAACCCACACAACCGCAGGGAGGACATGCAGACTCTGCACAGAAGGCACCCCAGCCGAGGATCGAACTGGAGAACCTCTTGCTGTGAGGCGGCAATGCTAACCACTGCACCACCGCAGCCACCCCAATTGTGTTCTAAATTAAGTAAAATAGCTCAAGCTATGGAGAGAGGGGCTTCATATCCATCTACCAGAGAAGCACCTTACATAGGGAAAAGCATCAGTCACAACATTTTCCCTATCTTGCATATTGAACCTAAAAAATTCATCTATGAATAGAGACTATTTCAAAGCCGTTTAAAACTTCACAATCTATCCACTGTTAAACATCAAAACACACATCCATTGCAACTGCAATCACCCCCTTTTCCAAACCAGCACATCATAAATCATTCTGTTAAATAGAACAATAACATATTATCTAAATATATGCACTAGGAAGACAGGCAGATTTTAGGTTTTACTATTAGATTTAGTGAAACAGCGTTTCTAATATTACTGTAGCTAATGATTACATTGAGTTACTTCCATACTTAGTGAAGTTGTTTATCTGTCATTTCTTTTAGTATACCGTTTAAGTAGCAGTTTTAATTTAACAGTGTTAATGTCTTTTCCTTTTTATAACAAGAATGTTTGAGGTGTCACTCATAGTGTGTTTCCCTTCAGTTGGTAGCTGCAGATTATATGAACTAAACAGCTATAAATTCAGCTATGTGTTCTACTGCACCCATTTTCTACTTCAAATATAAAGTATGCATTAGTTACTGGATAAACAATTCTGTATGCAAACTTTTAGATCATATACTAGTATAAATGCTGTATGCTTTATTTAAGAGAAACTAATAATATATTGGCATGACTTATTAAAATTATTCTTGATTATCTGTAAATTAGACAAGCATAAAACAGAAAAAAAATAATTCAGTTACCTTACATTAGTACATTGCTTGTTGATTTTCTAATTCCTATTTATGTTATAGCTGAGCATGTTGTTGTTTCATGTTTTGCTGGTAAAGATATGTAAAGAAGTAACAATAAGCTTGCTAACATAAAAAGAACAAAAAACAGTCCTTGACATCTTAGTTCCTTTGTAAATTAAGGGAAAAAAAGGAAAGCTCTTTATTTTCCCCTTAATTTCTTTTTTTCTCGTTTGTCTTATTTCCATTTGTCTTTTTAAGGATATAATGGACCCATCCATATCCTCTGTTTGTTCAAAAATGTTGTTAGTTTGTAGATGCAACAATGCAAGGCCAAGATCTTCAATTAATTTAACCCTATTAGAAATAGAAATCTGCAGCCTGGCTGGGAAAGTAAATGTACTTTTATCTGCTGTTTTCTTAAGTTCTCTTGTAAGGGTAAAGAATTATTCCCTTATAGACATCGCTGTTGATGAATAGTCATTATCAAAACAAATAATATTTCCTTCTGCTTTAAGCATTGACTTAGCCCAGGCAGTTTTGAGTACCAGTTCTTTACCTTGAGATGAAATAAATGTAACCATGACAGATCTTGGGGAAGTACTGGACTTTGATACAGGATTAACCAGAAATCTGTGTGCCATCTCTATACCAAACATGAGAGCTTCAGGCAAATCTAAAGTATTAGGAAGTGAGGTATACAAGAAATTAACCATATTGTTACCTTCTGCTCCTTTTGGTAGACCAAAAATATGAATATTGTTCCTACAGGACCTGTTTGGCTAGTAAAGAGTTGTTCTGTTTTAACAGGAATTCAATATTGTTCTCCCATTCACTTAGTCTTTCTTCCATGTCAGTCAAGGAGTCTTCAATGCCAGAAATCTGATTTCTCTGTAACTGCAAAAGTTTATTAATTTGTTCCATTTGTATGGAAATGTTTTTCTTTAAGTCATCTATGTTGGTGTCCAATTTATCTATCTGTTTTCAAAGAAAATTCTTGAATATTAGTCAGTAATGACTGAAGCTCTCTTTTGAACACAGAGTCTTGAGATGCTGCCTTTGTATAACTCATGGTGCTGCAGGATACAGTGAAGACATTTTCTCTTGCAGATTTTGGCAGGAAAATAGTTGAATTTTAAGAAAACATTTTGATATAATCCTTTAGGACACCAATGTTTATTGGAATTCACTTTATTGAGTTGTTTAGGATTATTTAGAAATAACATGTCTGCCAAAAATGTATGTAGTAGCAGAGCAGAAGAAAAGTGCTGCTAGTCTCATCCTGACCACACCCCCCCCCCCAAAGCTCAGACAGGTTTGATTGGCACTTGTGATAATATGAGTTTAATTGAGGTATAAAAGTTTCTTCATTCCCAGGATTCTCAATTCACTTATTCATCACTACATAGCAACACTTATTGCAGGCTGGATAATTATTTACTATTCAAGGATACAACTACATATATTCACAGTGCCAAGATAATTTCAGCCCCTCATATGGACCACCAAGTGAACATGACAAAATCCAAAAGCAGAGGTAAGCTCTGATGGCTAGATTCTTTGATATTTAAGAAAGAGATATTTTGGGTTACATCAGGGGAAGTATACAAGACTCTATAAGATGCAACCTGTGTGAGGTATATGACCACTTAATGTGGTGGGTCTCTGATAACTCATTACAGCTGAGTGCATCTCTATGCATTTCTGCAGTTAAATCCTATTGATGCCTCTAGGCATCAAATATTGCTTGTTCATATTTGTATTAATAATTCCAAAACCATGCTACATACAAGGTATCAGAAGATTTCATCTTAAAGCATTCATAATGGCAAACAGAATTGTATTGATATTTGACCTATGTCTAATGCAGCTAAAGATACATTTAGTATTATTTGTATACTGTTTATTTGTATTGTAATCATTTTTCATATTTCTCTAAATTTCTCAACATTCAGATAACACAGACAGAACGGCATAGCTTCATATAAAAGCTCATAGCTGTATGAAGAAAATCCTGCTGGCAGTATGTGTCTTGCTTAGTTATTGAGATGTCATAAATTGTTTATACAAAATTACACAGTAACAATTCACTGCCTTTATTTTTTCTTATAAAACCCATTTTAAAGCATCAAACTGAATGAATGCCACCAATATAATAGATTAATTTTTACTGAATAGTTTACCATTTATAGTTTTTTTAGTAACTCTAATGGTTCCAGAGATTTCAATATTTGTTTGAACTGTAAGGTGATAATTTCATTAAAAAAAAAAGCTAAAGCCACACCCACTGGGAGTTAAAGGTGCACACCTAAAAGAGCTGGAGGGAATGATTTAAGGTGGAACTCCAAGCACTCAGTAAGTGGGCTAAAACACAATTTTTACACAGGCAAAAGTAAGAGATAAAATCCAAGCATACAAAACTAAACTAAGAACTCAAAACATACTAATAATGAAATATGTTTAATTATATTTAGAATGAGTGGTTTGACAGAGAGTAATAAGCCTTAGAAGTTATTGTTCCACAAAATTGAATAACATTGAATGGCTGCAGCCATATCAGGAATCTCCCCAGAAAGGAGCAGGGTATGGTAGTATCATCCAAGGGCATAAATGGAGAATTTCATCAGTTTTATGAACAATTTGCATTGAGGATATGCCTCAGATTAACTCCCAAACTAAGATCTAAAAGTTCTTGAAACAGCTTAATATTCCCCATGTGTCCACTGAAGGTCAACTTGCTCTTTCTGCCCCATTAAACAAGAGAAAATCTATAGGGCTATTAAAGTCCTTCCATCAATAAAAACACCAGGTCCATATAGCATTAATGGAGAACTCTATAAAGAGCTAATGGATCATTTGTTCCCTAGTTTAACAGAGTTGTATCAAGCCTTTCAAAGGAATTGTTGGATAAATAGTTCCTCATAATCTTCAATTATAACAGTTCTTTTTAAATCGAGTAAGCAGGTGAATGATGTAGCTAATTACTATCCTATATCATTGCTAAATGATGTTAAAATCTTTTACAATTTTGGCCAACAACTTGCATCCCTACCTTCCATCTTTATTATCTCCCTCACAGAGTGGGCTCATGGAGGATGCAACAGTGCAGATCATCTTTGCATTCAGAAAGTGTTAATGCAGAGGTTATGTAATGTCCCCAAACCAACTGTAGCTGTTATGGTCAATTTTACCAATGCTTTTGATTGTATACAGTGGTAGTATCAACGACATGTTCTTGGCATTTCTACCAGTCATCCAGGTTACTTAACCTTTATATCAACATCCCATTGCTACAAAAGAGCACCAAGTAAGGGTGTCCACTATCCTAGCATTGTTCATTTTAGCCATTAACCATTGAGTATTTAGTAAGATAAGTTGATGTTTGGATGAGAGTTAATGGGGAAAAAGCTTTGCAAATGACTGCTTGATATTTACAAGCAATCTTAGTAAGGATACAAAAACAACTGGGGAAACTTTAAGCACATTCAATGCAGTCTCAAACTTTAAGCACATTTGCTGCAGTCACAGATTTTAAGCACATTCTCTGCAGTCTCAGGGTCTAACAACATTTGCTGCAGTTTCAGGTTTTAAGCACATTCACAACACTCACAAGTCTTGAGTGGGTCCACTTCTTAAATTCGAAATACTGCAATCTCGAATTTCATTATTTTGAGTCGAGAATGTTGAAAGCCTACAAAAATGAACACATAATACCTAAACCCAAAATAATGGGAAAAAAAATCCAATCTTCCCCTTACATAACACTACCTTACATTTCCTCCACATAACATTACCCCCACACCCCCACTACTTATATATACCAACTGTGAGGTCGCAATAACATAACACACACACACTACAAATGTAGAAAATCACCACTTTCAATATGTACACACACACACACACACACACACACACACACACACACACACACACACACACACTCTCTCTCTAACCTATCTATACTAACCAACTCCTAAAACTTACCCAAAAACTAATCACACCAAAGTCCTATCCAAAACCCTAGCAACATACAAACTTACCTGAATCTCTGTTAATAAACACAAATCGGCCAAAATGTGTAAAACCAGGAAACAGCAAAGCATTAAAGGGATAGTACACTACATAACACACACCACACAACAACTACTAACACTTCGAAAAACTAAGATTCGAGAAAATGCAGTTTTGAAAAACTGCACTTTCGACATTCTCTACTCGAAATACTGAAATGTGAGATTTCAGTGTTTCAAGTTTAAGAAGTGGGCCTGTCTTGACACATTTGCTGCAGTCTCAGGTTTTAAGCATATCTGCTGCAGTCTTAGGCTTTAAGATCATTCACTGCAATCTCAGGTTTTCAAGTGAATCTGACTAAAGCCTTACTATATCTGTTGAATAATGCACCTATAGATTTAAATGAGACTGGTCTTCCTATGCCCTTCAGCAATAAGCATCTTCAATATTTGGGGATTTATTTATAGTCTTACTTCTGATCAACAATTACATTTAGAAAGATAGTAAAACTTGGAATTTCTAGTGTATACAGACTTGAAGAAGAAACAAAAGTGATTTTATTTGAAAGATCTGAATAAATTATTATTAGTGAAAACATAATCCTATTTTATGATTATTATTCCTGTTTTGTAAGGGGGCGGCCGCGGTGGTGCAGTGGTTAGCATTGCCGCCTCACAGCAAGAGGTTTTCCGGTTCGATCCTCGGCTGGGGTGCCTTCTGTGCGGAGTCTGCATGTCCTCCCTGTGGTCGCGTGGGTTTCCTCCGGGTGCTCCGGTTTCCTCCCACATCCCAAAGACATGCTGCAGGTGGATTGGACACTCTAAGTTGGCCCTAGGTGTGCATGTGAGTGTGCCTTCTGTGGAAGGTTGGGCGCCGGGCTGGCAACTCGACACCGTAAAACTCCACTGCCATTCAATGTGCGGACAAGGTGATCCGCTGTGGCGACCCCTAACCGGGAAAAGCCGAAAGAAGAAGAAGATTCCTGTTTTGTAAGGATGCAATAAATAGAGAAACAGAGATTTTTAGGAATGTTGAATAGCATAGTATTTTAGGTTATCTTAGATCCTTTTTATTACTTTGGAAGGGGTGGGGGTTGGTGTTTACTATAGTTTTGTTTAAATTGGAAACTTTACCACTCCCACTTTAACTGTTATTTAAGTTAATTGTTCTTGAATGCATTAACCATTAAGTCTTATGAATCACTTTTTTACTTGATTTACTAAGTTTAAGAGATTTATTTTAAGCTTTATAGCAGTTAATAACAGTTATTCCCATACTGGGTTCATATTGTTTCAAATCTGAGAAGTACTTTTGTATAGTTAATCCACCGAGAACACCTGGATGCTATGTTTCTTACAGCGTTTGCTTTTTTTTTGGGCTAAGTATGAGACATTTAGCTTACTAAAACTCTGAGGGACTCTACAGATTTTGTCTTGTGGACTTATTTATATTTTTACCAATATAGGCAGTGGAAATCAATTTAATTCAAATAATGTGGAAATTATGCCTCCTGGTCCACTTGTGATGAAAACTAAAATTGCTTTTGCTAGACAGAATTGCAGCAGTGAAAATGTTTACAGCACCTCTGTTATCTTATATCTTTTGCAATATTGCTATACCAAAGCAATCTCCCATGCTTAAAAAGATAACAAATTTGTTATACTAATTCATTTGAAATGGAAGATGTTGGAACATTTCAAAAGAAATTGCATATGCAGTAGTAGGAAAATTAGGCCTAAGTATTTTTGAATAAGTATTTACAGGGTTTTCTACTCTCCAAGCTGTTCAATTTATCTCTTTCAGAGTTACCCCTTTGTACCATTTTAGAAAGAAGAATTATGTCTTCCCAGGTACCTTGGTGCTTAAGTTTGTTTATTAAGTTTCTTCCCCAGCATTTACAAGGGTAGTTTACTATAGCCCAGATCTTGTGGTGCTTTGAGACAATTATATAAAATAGACCCATTAAAAGATCTTTGGGGCTCAACAGTTTCACTCTGGGGTAATTCACATATGAAGAAAGCTGATACCATGGTCTAACTGTTTTGACTGAGTACTTTTTTAACTGAGTATTTAAGGGAATTATATGGCTTTCCAATTTAACATCTCAAGTGGAAGGGATATGCATTCAATAGGATATTCATTTTTTTACCATTGAAATAGGACTTGAACAAGGATCATCATCATCTTCATCATCATCAACAACCCCCTTTTTCCCATTTTTCAACACAGGGTTTGGGTGTCGTGTCTACTGTTGCCATCTGTCTCAATTCAATGCCAGCCTCCTACATTCTTTAATACTCATGCCTGACTGTTGTATGTCCTCTCTCACAGAATCCATCCGCCTCTTTGCTGCATGCCCTTGTTTCCTCTTGCCTTCTTTCTGTTTGCCCCAAATCTTCCTCACCAGATCATCTTCTGCTTTTCTGCACACATGCCCAACCACTATACTTTGTTTTCTTTGGCCTTGTTTGCAGTTGGCGCTACGTTGGCTTCTGCTCTGATATCCTCATTTATTCACTTGTCTGACAGTGTGAATATTACCACGCATTCAGGCACTTCATCTCCATCACCTCTAGATTCCTCCACTGCTCTGCCTTTATCATCCAGGTATCTATACCATACAGCACTAATGGCCACACCACCATTTTGTACACCTTACTTTTCAGCTTTTTTGACATTCTTCTGTCATACACTACCACTGGCACTCTTGTCAGTTGGCTGCAGCCACAGTGATACTAGCTTTGACCTCCTCATTCAGATTTTCCTTCTCCTCAACCATTTGACTTATTTCACTGCTTTCCCTTCTATCTCAGTTTTCAGCTTCTTCTGATTTACTCATTTGCTGCCATTATAACTGCATTATCTGTACTCAGTTTCATCCCATGTGCCTTAATTTCTGCATTCCATTCACCTTTCCGTTGCTGAGGTTCTTTCTCAGTATATGCATGTATTGCCATGTCATCTGTATATAGCAACTTTGTTGATATGTCACCTCCAACCTGTTTAATCATGTAGTACAGACATACTAACCTATGAACCTATGAAGCTATGAACCTATATGCACATGCAGGTCACTCATTATTAGCACCAGTTCATGTTGTCCTGTTTTTATCTAGCAGATCCTGCAAATGCTGCCTGAATGCATTCTTTTCCTCAATATTACAGCCCTGCTGTGGGGCATAGATTAAGATTATGACTAGTCTCCTATCATTACAATGGAGTCTGATTGCCATGGCTGTCTCTAATTGTGATAATATTCTTCCCTGTCTTCTGAAGGCTCTCCGACTGCAGTTCACACACCATTTCTACTCTTTCCTCCTCCTTAGTAGTAGAGTCTGATCCCAAGCCACCTGTCTTTGCTGCACTGGCTTCCCATCTTGTTCACTGGATACATAGGATGTCCAGCCTCCTCCTTACCATCATGCCATCCACTTCCAAGCTGCATGCTATCAGTGAACCTACATTGAGTGTAGTAATTTCATAACTCATGTTTGGCAGGTTGATTGGTTTTATTTCAGGCTTTCTCATAACAGAGCTATCTCAAGTACCCAAGCTGCACAACTAGACACTAGCTAGCCAGTAGCTAATTAAGAGAGGGCTGACACACTTTATGGCATGCAAATACTGGCTAATACAGACACATACACCCCTCCCACTGTTAGCAGGGGTTCCTGGCGTAGGATGAGTCCTCAACCTGCTCAACATTGGAAAATTCCCATGCCCTTTTGATGACATTATTCAGTATGACCCAATCACCTAAAGCCAATTTTTACACTGTCAAGTGGCTAGCCCTGACACAGAATGCAGTTTGTGATCCATGTTTTCCTATTATGAAGATACTGAGCACCACAGCTGATGCCCAGTGCAGTTGGTCTATACAATTCTTCCTCCTATTGGCAGCATCTATATCTGTGCTGCTGCCCATAACTCCATTCTTGGTTGAGTTTGAGCTGGAAATACTCAGCATGTTTTTGTGAGGTGGGAAGAATACCATAGAGAGGGCTGGGGGTACTTTAATGGTTGAGGTGTCTACCTCTAAGAAACAAGCTATAAGGTTTGACTCCCACCCTTGAAATGAAAATTAGCTAGGCTTATAATGACACACAAGGGCAGTTAGCCTAGTTCTTACCTATAAACCATGAGGAAATTCTGGCAGTAGTATAACATTTGAACCATACCTGTCAACTGTACCGATTTTCGCAGAATGTCCAGATTTTTGCCTCATATTTTTGGGCCATTTTTCATAGAATTGCTGTTTTCTGGCAAACTAGTGTCAAATCATTAAAGACTGAAGTAAAAATAATGACAGACATTTTAGTTTCAGACTTCATTCCATTCAGAAAATTGATGCCAATGTAAAACCTGTAATTCTATCAACTTTCTATGATTATAAGAGCAATCTTTTAAAAAAATGTTCCTATTTTGGGCTTTTGTCCCACTTTTATTCATGGCTTTGTCCAGATTTCTTGCTCAAAGAGGTTGAGAGGTATGATTTGAACCCATGCATAAATAGAACATGTTGTAGAAACAAAGGATTCCCATGCCCTGGAATAGAATCCCCATTCATGTGAAGCAGATTCCATCCCTAACCCTATTCAAACATAACTTTGAGTATGGAAAGGAAATCACAAATTCATCCCAGAGCTGTCCTCCATGTCTCTTATAGACAGAGGCCAACAGTAAGCATTTCCTATTAGGTTTGGACTTATAAATAAATTTATCATAGTGTTAATGTCTCCTTCTGATATCTACCATATAATTGTATCTGCTGTCCCTTATTGTTTTCCTTTAACCAGTTTAACACTGAATCTATAAAATGTAAATATGTCATGGTCTGTAAATGTTGTTTATCAGCATTTTGGGTAATATAAATGTTGTTTATCAGCATTTTGGGTAATACTACTTTACTTGGAGACTTCATCACTGAACTGTAGGAGATTTGCACACCTGAAGTCTTTAAATTATGTCATACTTCTTCCTGACAGTTTTTAGTTTCACCTTGTGATTAGTGAGGGGGATACCTTGGAGATGGTACACACAGATGATACGTTTGTCAAGTCCAATTTAAATATATTCTGTTCCCTAGTAGGTTCTTTTACAATGTGGTACAGGAATTTCTGTTTATAAAGTCTAAGAAATTTTGAGCATATCCTATATCAATGGTATAGGTCCACGAGTTGATCACTGGTTAGTGAAAATCATATAGGATTACAGTGTTCATACTCCTCTGGAGTTCATCCAGAATATTTAGATTTAGGAATGTCATTTGACTTTCTGGGGACATGGAGGGTACTCTCTAGCATTCTGTGAACTGATTGATAGTTGATTCAATTTAGCATAATTTGAATTTCTACAAGCTCTGCTTGCAGGTCAGTAGGTATTCTTCTCAAGGTGATGTGGTCTCTAACAAATATGGATACACCACCACAGTTTCCTTCAGATCTGTAAACAGAAGGGATGGATATTGAAGGTGTGCTATTTCGGCATTTAAACCAAGTTTCTGTAAAAAGACATACCGGAATGTGCTCTAAATGCATGACAGCCTCAAGGTCTGGTAGTTTGTTATTCAGACTCTTGCATTACTTAGAACCACTGTGATATGGTGCAGTGATTTATTTGTTTTGAAAGTTTGGTTGGGAAGTCCATCAGCTTTCCTTGTCTAATAAGGGCACAGTAAGTCAGAAAAAAGTTTTTTTCCGGTATGCAGAAGCCTTGGAATGAAAGGTGTAAACCGTCTCCAGTTTTCAATCATCTCACCCTATGCTGAAAACATATTGAATCTCCCTAAAATTATACCAATTGTTTAATTGTTAAATCCACTAATTTTTTCTTTATACCTCGGTGCCCTTTTTGGTGATGGAAGGATTCCACTCAAGTGTATTTTCTACATTTGTGACATGTATGGAGAGCTCTGTTATATCTATTTTCATATTGCTCAGGATCCCAGATAGGCTATCACCATGTCATACTCATATGTGTCTGCTTTCAGGGTCAAACATCTCGACTCCTTACAGACAGCTCACTGCATTTTTCCTCCAGCCTCATGAGTGTAGAACCTGGGGCTAGTAATGAAATCACCAATCACTAACATATTTCCATATGACAGTGACTGGAGTGAATTATTGTTGACAATGATCAGATGCTGTCATTGATGGTGTTACATGGTCTTCAGTGGTGCTACAGTCACAAAAAGATAAGTAATTTAAATGTCCTATATGGGCATGTGGCGGTGTGTTTATTTTTTGATCAAATTAAAGTCTGGAAATGTGAGTATAGGAAAGAGATGAAAAGGGGAAATGATCAGAGGGTAGAACAGAAGGTGAGCAAATAAAGATTGAACAAGACAGAGGTGGTACAAGAGGGAAATACTTTTTTGTGAGACAGATACCCATTTTATATTTATGAATAGAAGGGTACATTGGGGAATGAAGTAAGAGATAGTTAAGCAGCAAGGGAAGGCAGGCAGACATAAGTGACAGGGTTTGTGATAATACAGTGAAAGAGGGGAACATAATAATGAAGGAGACATCAGACAGACGGAAGACAATAGTGAGGTTAGGATTTAAAGACTAATATGGGTGGGCATGGACACAAAAAGGAGGGCAACATTGTGTTGAACCATATGAGTGGGTGTTTCCAGCTGCAGTCTCAGTCAGATGTGACCCTTTGGGATAATAATCACCCTGGGTATTGTGACCACTGGATCTTGGCTCAGATAATACTCTCAACACTGAGCAACCATACTACCTTTGAGTTATGGCAGTAATGACAAACATGGCACTGGGGTATGAAAGTTATATATTTTTTAAATTAATCTCAACTATTGAAAATATTAGATACAGGACATCATGAAGCATGTACACTCCCCTGCCACTTTCTGAGACACTCACATTTACTGCTCTGTGACTTTGTGTTCTTTTTGATATCTTCAGGGGCTATATACATAAAAAGAGCACTTTGCAACCCCTGTGGATGGCATGCTCAGGGTAAAGGTATACATAATATAACAGCTCTACTTATATAATACAGGTGGTGTTTGCTGCTTAACATCAACCTTCCATCAGCATAGGGGGTCAAGGATTGCTATGCTTCATGTCACTATAATGATGATGTGATGATGGCAGCATTGTCCCATGCATGGGTCACAGACTATTCCAGAATTATACAGAGGCCCCTTATAGCTCTCCTGCCAGAGCCTCTGCTTGTAGGTTCATAGGTAGTTGCTAGGCATGCCATCCAGGAGAGCACTGAGACCTAACCCTAACTCTAACCTTAACACCTTTGAGAAGCCTATTCACAGGTAGTTACTAGGCATGCCATCCAGGAGAGCACTGAGACCTAACCCTAACTCTAACCTTAACACCTTTGAGAAGCCTATTCACAGGTAGTTACTAGGCATGCCATCCAGGAGAGCACTGAGACCTAACCCTAACTCTAACCTTAACACCTTTGAGAAGCCTATTCACAGGTAGTTACTAGGCATGCCATCCAGGAGAGCACTGAGACCTAACCCTAACTCTAACATTAACACCTTTGAGAAGCCTATTCACAGGTAGTTACTAGGCATGCCATCCAGGAGACCATTGAGACCTAACCCTAACTCTAACATTAACACATTTGAGAAGCCTATTCACAGGTAGTTACTAGGCATGCCATCCAGGAGAGCACTGAGACCTAACCCTTACTCTAACCTTAACACCTTTGAGAAGCCTATTCACAGGTAGTTACTAGGCATGCCATCCAGGAGAGCACTGAGACCTAACCCTAACTCTAACCTTAACACCTTTGAGAAGCCTATTCACAGGTAGTTGCTAGGCATGCCATCCAGGAGACCATTGAGACCTAACCCTAACTCTAACATTAACACTTTTGAGAAGCCTATTCACAGGTAGTTACTAGGCATGCCATCCAGGAGAGCACTGAGACCTAACCCTTACTCTAACCTTAACACCTTTGAGAAGCCTATTCACAGGTAGTTACTAGGCATGCCATCCAGGAGAGCACTGAGACCTAACCCTAACTCTAACCTTAACACCTTTGAGAAGCCTATTCACAGGTAGTTGCTAGGCATGCCATCCAGGAGACCATTGAGACCTAACCCTAACTCTAACATTAACACTTTTGAGAAGCCTATTCACAGGTAGTTACTAGGCATGCCATCCAGGAGAGCACTGAGACTTAACCCTAACTCTAACATTAACACCTTTGAGAAGCCTATTCACAGGTAGTTACTAGGCATGCCATCCAGGAGAGCACTGAGACCTAACCCTAACTCTAACATTAACACCTTTGAAAAGCCTATTCACAGGTAGTTGCTAGGCATGCCATCCAGGAGAGCACTGAGACCTAACCCTAACTCTAACATTAACACCTTTGAGAAGCCTAACCCAATTTCCTGAGTGTCTCAAACCATTGTCTGGTTAAGTGACTCAAGGTAAAACAATAGGCACATGAAGACTGGGGACTCAAACCCTGTACCAGAGGAAGCAGTTCATTAACACCTGATCACATTAATCCTTTGCAATGACTGCCAAACAGTTAATGATTCATTACGGAGGAGATGAAATATTTTTGTCTTGTCCACATATCACATATGTGTTCTATATGGGCACTGTCCTCTCCTTTGGCCATGATGTCTCACCTTGAAGAATCTCAGAGAAAAGTGGCAATAGAATTAGCACCCTAATCAGGCTTCATGTGTCCCATCTGCTACACAATGAAAAACATAGATGGGTACCTCATTTGGATGATGAATGGCAACCTCAGAAATTATAGGCACTCTGTTATTATGGTTCACAATAGCAGTATAAGATGCATATTAAGATTAGCAGATATGCCACTAGAGAAAGCCACTGATTTATGCAGAACAACTAAACTGTGTAATATACAAATGAAAAGTACAATAAAGATTATAAAAGTCTGCAATGTACAATCTGAAGATGAAGGATAAGTGAAAAATAAGCATACATTGTTTAAAAGTAATAACAACACCAAGAGAATTGCAGGTAATCACATGGTAACAAAAAGTGCCACACAGTAACAATCAAGTGGGGAGAAACTCACAGTACAGACAGTGTGGCTACTGTCAGAAAAATGTAGATTGTAATGTAATTAATTAACTTTGTAAGCTCTCTGGGGTTAATGACTATTTTGACAAAGTATGTATGAAGCATTTTAATGTTTTAGAGCAAAATAACTCTGTAAAGCAAAACTGTAAGAATGTACAAGTGTGGTCTGGACACAACACATGACTGTACTTTTTTATTTTATTTTACATTTGTTTACTGGGATAGTCCGAATGGACACATGTCAATTTTCAGCGGAGGCCCAGGGAGAAAAGCTTCACATGAACAAAAACAGTAATATAAACAATTATACAGAATGTATTTATACAAGAAAACATATTTATACAAAAAGAAATGGAACTAATTACATAACAAGACTAAAGATGTATCATTTACACATGGTAAATAGGCAGGTATTTACATAGTAAGGCATTTGAAAAAAAGAGGGAAGACAAGAAAGACAGTCACAACTTTAGTATGTAGAAGAGAGATCACTTAGGGAAATAGGGATACACTTTGGTATGCAGTTTGCATGTTTACAATATATTTAGGAGTTGTATTGAGGGACGTCCAAGATTGTTAGTAGTGACAGATCTAATTTTGACTTGATTATGAAAATATAGGTGTAGTCACTAATAATCTTAAGAGAGAAGTGATCTAGTCTGTGGTATTACAAGGACATAGCCATTTGTTTTGTAAGTGAGTTTTTAGCTTTGATTTAAATTGAGAGAGGGTTGGGATAGATGATATTTCATCAGATAGCGAATTCCATACTTTGTTTACATAGTTAGCAAACAGGGATTCTCCAGAAAAGTTTTTGGCTGTATTAATTTTTATAAGTGGTTTGCTGGTGGAGCATAAGGTTCTGCTACTGGAATGTTGTGGCAGCATATTTTGGAGAGAGGGTGTTTTTTCACTTTGGTAGAATATCTTATGGGCCATGATTAGTTGGTTATTCAGCAGGAGATGTGGGAGTTCAAGCCAATTGATCTTTTTAAGGGAGAGACAATGGTGAGCTCTCGATGGGGAGTTGGTGGCTTATCGAGCAATTTTATTGTAGCAGTTTTCCAGCTTCAATAATCCAGTTTTTCTTAAGTTGTTGAGTGTAGGAGATGCATATAGAAGTGAAGATAATAACTGAGTTTGAGCAATTTTGACTTTGGTGTCATTTGTAAAATATTGGTTGTTCCTGTATAATGTTCCAAGTTTTTATGTACTTTTTTATTGTTTGGGATGTGTGGGCATCAAATCTCATATTACAGTCAATTTCAACTCCTATCAGCTTGGTATGAGGTGAGGGAGAGATGTTTGTGCTGTCTAATGGTTATATGCTAAAAGAGCATAGAGCTGCATTTGATTTGGTTGGTTGGAATATCATGTTTGTTTTTTTGGGGGGGTTAAATTAACTGTGAATTGCTTAGCCCAGTTTCTACTGCTTGGAAGGATTGTTGTGTTACTTTTTAAGTTCTTCTGTGGTGATAGCAGCACAGATGACTGTTGAGTCATCTGTGTACTGAATGAGTGATACTTGTGGGGTTGAGGTGTGCAGGTTATTAGTGAAGATGGAGAAGAGTTATGGGCCTAAGAGTGATCCTTTTAGGACCCCTAAAGTTACATGTAGGAGGGGTGATAGTGATTGTTACCAGAGTACAGCTTAGTGATGCCCATTTAGGTAGTCCTGGAACCAGGCAAGGATAGAATAGGACAGGTTAAGGTCAGAGAGGACATTTAGGAGTTTGCTGTGTGAGACCATATCAAAGACTTTTGATAGCTCTAAAAAGATAGAGGATACATAGTTACCATTATTTCTATGAAGGTTGACAGTGTTAGTAAATGACATTAGCACGGTAGTTGTACTGTGATATGGTCGGACGCCATACTGGGTATTGGTTAGTAGTTTGTTAGTATGCAGATAGTATATAATTTGTTTGTGGATGGTTCTTTCAAGGATTTTTGAAAGTGGTGATAGGATCACTATTGGGTGATAGAGAGGTCAGTGGAAGGGCCTCCTTTATGAATTGGTATTACATGTGAAATTTTCCGTATATCGAGGACTTGGTGTTCAGTTTTGGATCTATTAATAAGAATGGATACTGGATAGGCAATGGCATTGGCAGCTAATTTTAGAAAGTCTACTGGTAAGTTGTCTACTGCTAGGGTCATTGGCTTTAATTTTTTAAGAAGTTATTTGATTATGTCTGTTGGCACTGGTTGTAGTGAGAATGAGTTTTTGTTATTGTTTGGTGGAGAATAGTTTGAGGTTATAGAAGGGTTTGGTTTAGTGGACAGTGCTAGGATAGTCTCAGTAAAGTATGTATTGAATTGGGTGGCAATGTTGTTATTAGTACTGGGTGTAGTAGGAGGGGGTGTTTTAACTTTGCCTGGCTGGAGTATATTGTTTATGTCTGCCGAAAATTTCTGTGGATTATTGCGGTGTTTGGTTTGGGCTTTGGAATAGTAATTCATTTTATCCTGTTTAATTTCTTTCTTTGACTGATTAATGCGTTTGCAATATGTTTGTAGTACTAAGTGAGACTTGGTTATGTGCCAGTGTTTCCAGGCTTTATCTCTTGACTGTAGTAGGAATCTAGTTTCTTTAGTTAACCATGGCGTGAAGTTTAATTTGACTCTAATAGTCCGGGTGGGGGCTTGGGCATCCAGGATAGATAGGTAAGAGGTATTAAAATAGTGTACAGCTTCTTCTAGAGGGAGATGGGTGAGTGGCATCTAGTTACAGTGTTTAAGATTATATATGAGGTCATTGAGACTGAGATTTTTTTAATTCCTTATTTGTTGATAAGTAATTTGTTTGGCTGGATTGATATTTTGCCTGAGTAAATAGGTTGGGAGATTGTCACTGAGGCTGTCTGGTAGACAGCCACAGTGAGATGATAGGGTGGGCCTATTGTTTTAGTATATCTGGTGGGGTGTTGAATGAGCTGGGCAAAGCTGTGCAGGGTGATAAAATTTCTTTGGGGTTTGGGAAGAGCAATCAGCCCAGTCTATGTTAAAATCACCCAATATTATTGTTTCTTGAGGAAGGTTTTCAGATACTCAATGAAGCATGTGTTCTAGTGTCTGTGTATTGTTTCCTGGCAGGATATAGATGCCAATTATGTTTATCGGTTTCCCAGGGTTAATCCTCAATCTTGTAAGTAGAAGCTCTGAATTATCAAATGTCAGAGCTTTGTGTCCAAGGTTTCTAAGGATAGTTGTGTTTTGAAGAGAAGAGCTAACCCGCCTCCTCTTTTAGCTAACCTGTCTTGATGAATGATGTATTCTGGTGGCAGGATTTCATTAGTCGAAGTACCTGGTTTTAACCATGCCTCAGTGATAAGAACAATGTCTGGGGTAAAGAGCAAGGCTTGCATGTAGTTCATGTATTTTGTTTTTGATACTTCTTATGTTAATACTAAGTAGTAAAATGTCATTTGTATGTCTAGAAGGTATGGTTGTTGAGTGAGGAAGGTTGCTGTTGTCTGTGTGGGAGTTGTACTAGATACAGGATGGCCCAGGATTTGGATGAACATCTCCACTGCAGGCTAAATTAGATGGAATTATGGATAGGGTTTTTATGGATAGGGTTTTTAAGAATTTCGGTATGTGTTTATTGTAATTTTCTGAGAGTGTTGGTATTTGTGGGTGAGAACGTAGTTTGTAGTGTGTGTGTAGAAAAGCTGAGATGTTAATTAAAGAGCAGGAGCTAGAGATGTTTGCATGTTTAGATCTTTCAAGGTAGTTATGAGAGGTAGCTTGTGGGGGGTTGGTTATGTTAGGTTGCTATGGTTGGTAGTACCAACTGTGATTGTAACTAGAATTTTTAGCAGGGTTATGAGTAAGCATGTCTGTTGTCTGTAGTGCATTGGGGGTGCAGGTTAGTTGTTTTACTTGTAGTATTTTGCTTGGCCATGATATGTGAGTGGTTAGGGAGTGTTAGTATAGTTAGTTATAGTTCAGAGATGACTGAGAAAGGATATGTGAGGCAGTTCAATTAAAGGAGGTTGGCTTTGGGTTACTGGGAGGGACCTGTGGGACTGTTTAGTAATTAGGACGATCTGTTGTGATTGGTTGAAGATATGAGAGGGAGTGGCTAGATAAATATAAATTACTGGAGTATGGGGGTAGGTGGGAATGGGGTAGGGTAGCGTACTGAAGTGAGTGCGAGCAGAGTGAGGGCAAATGGAGCGGGTTGGCCCAGGAACAGCTCAGTGTGCGAGCTACAAGAAAAACAATCTATTGTCAATTAATTATAAAAAATACACAAGTGTTTTCTGTACTGAGGTTAAAATACTTGCATTGCATGCCAGAATGAGTGTGTGGAGTCAATCCTAACAGAAAAGGAAAACAGAAGTGATATGTGGTCAGAAAAGCTACAAATAAAAGGAAAATATCAGTTGTATTAAGACTAAATATTCTGTAAAGAGCAACATAACACTGTAATTCTAAATTTAAATTGTACAAATGTTCAAGTCTGCTGCATGCATAGTACTGCTGAAACTGCTTACTTGGGGTCATGTTTGCCTGAACTGTGAACATTAAATCAAGAAACTCAGGCTGTTATTGTATGCTAAATCAAAACAGCTGGCTATGTTGGGGCTGAATGTTTGTGCAGTATGCTGCATGGTAAAAAGACTTAAGACCAGATTCCAAAACAGCTGCTGTCAGTGTACATTTGCCTTGATTCCAAAAGACTTGCTCTCAGTGTGTAAGTGACTTACTTTGGTCTAAGGCCTGTCTATAATCAGGCTTACACTGGGGCTAGATTTCAAAAGACCTGCTCTCAGCTTGCTTTCAGTGTAAGTGGTCACTTACACTGAGAGCAAGTCTTTTGGAATCAGGCCTATAATGTAGGCAAGATTCAAAATAATGCAATTTGTGTTGTAAAATGTGATAGTTAATACTCAAAAGTGTCAAAGTATCCAGCTGATGTATACTGGAAGCATATAGAGACAGGCCAAGACACCATTCTGTGAGAGAGTTTGACAAGGTCAACAAAGTTGTAGAGATAATCAGAATGATTATCGGAATAATTCTCACACTGCCACAGTTTAGAGTCAGCCAGCTTCCAGTAAAATGTATAATACATTATTTCATTGGTAAGTAACCCACTGTTGCAAACACATGTAATAACGTTATTTCTGTAATCAGCACTTCTCTACATGCTCTCCAAGTGGAGAAAAATAAATGCCATGGTTCAATATATGTTCCCTAAGATACATATTATTCTCTGAAGAAGTATGCTGATTTGTTTTAAATGGTAAGATTTCTGCAGCCTGAGTATATATAATGATTTCAACTTAGGCACTTAACTGTCATTCATGCTCCTACAAAAGTGCTTTTTACACTTAAAACTAAAAATAGAGCAGGAGCTGAAGTTTGTCAAGACAATCAGAGTTACAGTCAGCCTGAGCACCACCAGATGCTGTGTTAGTGAAGAACAAAGGCAAAATATATGGCCTGATTCCAAATGACTGCTCTAAGTGTTAGTGACCACATACACTGGGAACAGGTCTTTGGAAACCATCTCCCAGTGTAAACCTGTTTACAAATAGGCCTTACACCAAAGTAAATCACTTACACTGAGAGCAAGTCTTTTCAAAATCAGGGCAGACTTACACTGAAAACAACTCTTTTGGAATCTGGCCAATAGTTTTATTATAAACTCTGTTTCCAAACCAGCTACCTGTATACAGTTGGTCTGTCTGAATCATTCTTCCCCACCATAGCAATTAACACATGTAATTATACCTCTGGAAAATATAATTACTGACTGCATGCAAAACTGACCCGGAGTATTGCATCCTCTTGACTTGTATGATAAACTGGATGACAAGCCTAAAACTCTTATGCCCATATGGTGATTTACCCAGACAAAAGGGATATATGTAGTTATAAGAAGGGTTTCACTGACAAGAGGTTTGATATAGGTGATGATTTGTTTCTGTAAAGCTAAAACCTTATGTGTATTGGAATTTGTTGTACTTCTATTCAAAAGGAAAAAAAATAGTCTCTTTGGTGAACTGTACTTTGCTCCTCTGAAAATAAATTGAGGCTATTTTACTTAATGGATCTCAAGCAAAAGGTATCCTCCCAAAATCTGCATCCACTTCACTGAAATTTAGAAAACCTATTTCACCCATGTAAAAGTTGGGAACATAAAACAATGTGGAGACATGTTTTTTTATATCTGAAAGTTACATAGTTGTAGAAAACCTGACCCAAGAAGAGTAGGCATGACACTGTCCCATACCTAACTCTGAACCCACTACAGCATGCATAGACCTTGAGAATACTGATGCATAATGTGATTTCATTGGACAGACAGCCCTTTAATTTCTTCACCTGGACAGTGAAGACACAAATGAATGACTTAATGCAGAGCTTGAAAATTTGGTTTGGAAACTCATGCAAATAATGTAACAAAAATTTACGAAGTTTTTTTCCCGATAAATTTATAAGAATACAGGTGACACAGTGGTGCAGCGGGCTTCTCTCTTCTTAAAGACTTAATTTTTTTAGTAAAGCATCTATCATTAGGTGAAACTGCAAACCCCAAGTCAAACTTGCACACAGCAAAGGCTAATGATAAGCCTTTACCCAAATATGCCTTTCCTGTAAACAAGAAAAATGTTGCCATCTGAAATAGCCTGTCTTGACTTTACTAGAAAAAGTAACATGACAAAATAGTGTGCAGTTACTGACAACAGCACTGCACCCACAAAAACGGTGAATGCTAGCCATCAAGTTGTGCCAAAAATATGCTTATGGAATGTGATAATGATGAACTTTTGACTACTAGAGTGTGAAGTCTACTTTTATGGTAGTCTGTGATAGTACTAAAGTTGTTAAATGGAATGCTGTGGTGAAAAGGAAAGAGATACTAGGGTTGATGGACTCCTGAATATTGAATATGGATCAGATCATAATATCTTTAAAAAGCATAACACAATTAATAAACAGAATAATATGTGCACATGGAGACAAGATGATGTAACCGATGACACAGGAAAAACAACTGTGACATCCACATGTGATCATGATTTTTGAAGATTTCCTTCAATATAAAGAGCTACAGAAGATATGTAGGTTAGTCCAAACATATAAATTACCAGAAATGCATAGCTGAAGTAATGAAAAGGGTGTAGAATTGCTAATAGATTAGTACTAAACTAACTGCCCTTGCAAGTCATTTTAAGCCTAGCCAATTATCCCTTGTGAGACTCAAACCCTGCACCTTGTGTTGGTAAGACAAACACCTTGACCATTGGGCCACCCTCCCAACCCTAGAGCTAAAAGATGCAAAAGGAAAAGAGATTTGGTGTTTGGTGAGGCTTAGACAAAGCTGATACTGAGTCTTGCCAAGGACATCAGTTGTCAAAATAGTTAAAGAAGCTGTTGTGGAGACTGACAGGAAAGGTTCTTTCTTTCTTATTTTATTTTATTTACATTTGTTTACCAGGGTATTCCACTGGGCCAAAGTGAGTCCATTTTCAGTGGAGGCCTAGGGAGAAAAGCTCCAGACAGAGTATAACTCTTACACAAAATAAACATAGAATCATATGAGACAAATATACATAAATAAAGAATCATGTGAGACAAACATTATGCATACATTTAGACTCATATGAGACAAACATCATACATAAACTATAAAGCATAATGTTACATTTGAGCAGCAAAGTAGAGTTTCAATAAAGGAACATACAATCTAGGACTAAGAAATAGTAATAACAGAGCAGCAAACAGCACTAGACCTTAGAACGGTATATCAGGGTTCAATAACAGTAACATTGAGCAGCTAGAGATAGGAAAAACTTGGTGTGTATCTATGTTAGATGTAAGATAGTACTATCTAGGAGGTCTGAATAGGCCAGATGCCAGGAGGTTAAACCTAAAGTGAAGTTTAGGAACTGAGAAACACAATCTTGAGGTAAGAGTATCTAGCATTACTTGAAATGTTAAATGTAGAAGGGAAGTCTTTCAGGGTGGGAGAGTACATGGATGGGGGATATTTAGAGCAAGACAGGGAAGAGACGGGGTGGGAGGAGGCAAGAAAGGGGGATCAAGCTATAGGAACTACATCTTAGTGCAGTTGCATTGCCAAAGAGAGGTGAGGTGTTGTTTCAGGGATATCTTAAAGTGAGGGGCACTGCTGATAGACCTTATTGATTGAGGGAGATTATTCTATAGTTTGGCTACAGTAAAGGAGTAGAGCATTTGTCCTGCTGCATGGGTTGGTTTTACTACATTTCGGAGTAGCTTGTTATTGGATCAGAGAGATTTGTTTGGTTAACAATAATACAGCAAAGTAGGTAGGTGTAGAAACTGAGTGAGCGAGAGATAGGGGAATCTTATACTGAAAGAGAAGTTAAAGGAGAACTTGAACAGAGCCATACACTTCTTCCTGCTATTCTGAAACAGAAAGCCCATTAGAAAAACAAAAAAGAGTTTTAAGGGTAAAGAAAGTTTGATACATACTAAATAACAGAGAGGGAAACTACCAAGACCCCTGGGAAAAGAAAACTGTTTGGTGAGTTACTTTGTCTGGATGATGAACTAGATGGAAAAAAAGCTTTTATTTAAACTCTACTTAAATATTTAAGTTGCACTTATAGCAAACTATGAAGTAATACTTCTTTATACTTTTTTTTGCCATGTCTGTTTGCATATTTTAGTTTGTTCTCTAGCCTTTATCTTATAGCTTAATTTGCAGTTGTGGAAAGACTGTCCCCGGGATTCATGAACCTTGCGCCAGGCGCATGCATAGCGTAGGCGTTACAACGCCAAATATGGCCGCCGAGCGATTCAGGTACGACCCAATCCCACGTGCACTACCGGCGTGCGCCGGATCTGCGCAGCCCCCGGCGTAGGTATGCTAAACACCCCATGTGCGGTGTTGCACCATGCAAATGAAGGCATATAGCGATTCACGAAGTGGCGCAGGCGTAGCATAAGCCCACGGCAATGTAAACCAAAAAAAACATTTTACATTTTCCCAAACATAACATAGGAGTAACGGAAGAGTGTCAGACTCAGGTATCACACTGTCACCATATGCCAATGGCGAAATACACAGAGAATGTCAAAAGAAAACATGCACAACATGTAAAAAACAACTTAAATGGCATGTCCACAGTAACTCACAGCAGAACCCCAGGACATGTGTGCGGAAGGTACAATACAATGAAATAATATAACAATGTTATAAAACAGCAGCGTAATACACAGCAGGTTCACAGCATAATACACCATGGTATGCATGGAACGCCACAACCACGGTACAAGGGTTGCCAAGGACTCGCGGCAGTATTCGGTGTGGTAACTATGAATTAGTAGTCAATGCCATGCAAATGAGGCAGATAATACTGAATCGCAAACCCCCCGCCGGCGTAAAGCTGTACCAAACGGTGCAGCGGTAATACACTGAGGAGTGGCTCAGAGGGAATACATGCCATCTGCAGAGGGGTGTGCCACCGTAGCAGGAAGCACATTGGAGCACAGCAAACCTGGGCTGTACATCGCAAATCACAGCTGCAGGACTGGGGTGTGGGGCAATAGTTCAGCTGAGAGCACATAATGCGCGCAGAAGTGCATGTGCACGAGGATGATTACATTCCCTTAACCTATTCATGTGACGCTCGCCCCGCAAACAGCATTGGAAACAGGAAGGTGATTTTAAGAATATGAGGAAATGCGGAAGAAGTGTAATTGGAGTACTAATCAGCAATCAACACTAATCAACCCACGAAGGCCAATCGGCGGCAGCTGACAACTCTGCATGCAGAAACCTGCAAAACGGGATAGGGGAGGCATATGAATGCAAAGAAAGTAGGGGAGGTAGCAGACTGCAAAGATAGAAGACTGGACACAGCAGAGCAAAGCAGACAGGCAGCACAGCGGCGGCAGCACACAAAACACATGATATGCCATGTCCCAGAAAGTACACATGACAGTGCACTGCAGGATGCATGCCAGAAAATAGTAGGTGCAACGTGCAGAACTAGTAAGGGAAGGTCGAAAGGTAATCCATGGCAGGCAAGAGTAATGCAACACCAAAGGCAACAGCGTTGTAGTTCCATCGGTAGAACACGGAAGATAACACCCAGATAAGGCCGCACAGACACACCCCATGACATCACCGGTGTGCACAGCACAATAGTATAAAGTGTGAATGCACACAACACACCGCCGTGTATTCCCAAATGCCGCACCATAGGTGTAAACACACGGGGAACTTTTAAAATGTACATGTTGGGTGCTGCCATGGCTGTGATCCATCAGCATGTGTTAGAGACAGACGGTGTTGTGGAGGAGGGTGCTAACAACCACCGTAGGCCTCAGAGGAGAAGGAGAGTGTTCAGACCAAGGGTAACCTACCAGGGGCTACAAGACCTGGAGATAGTAGAGTGTTACAGGGTGGACAGGGACACATTACAGCAAATAGTGGAGCTGTGCCGGCCACGCCTGAGAACAAGAAACAACAGAGGGGAACCCATCCCAGTGGACACAAAGGTATGTGTAAGCTTGCGAATACTGGCCACAGGTACCTTTCAAAGGCCAACTGGAGATATAATGGGCATCTCACAGGCATCAGCATCCAGGGTACTACACCAGTTCCTGGATGCCATGATACCACATGCCAATGAGCATATATACTTCCCCAGATCTCAGGAGTATTTGGCTAGCAATATGCGCCACTTCCACCATGTGGAACAATACCCGGAGGTACTGGGTGCGATAGACTGTACGCACATACAAATCAAGTCACCAGCTGGCGAGCAGGGTAGATGCTACATAAACCGCAAGGGATTCCCCTCCATCAATTGCCAGGTCATGTGCAATGCTCAGGGCATTATCATGGATGTGTGTGCTGGCAGCCCTGGAAGCTACCACGACTCCCATATATGGCATGCCTCATAGCTGTACCAGGTATTTGCCAGGGGGGACATCCCACAAGGCCATCTCGTGGGAGATGCTGGCTATGCACTGGAGCTGTGGATGATGACACCCATCAGAAATGCACACACACACATGCAAAAACGCCATAATGAGGCACACGCACAAACCAGAATAATCATAGAGCGTGTGTTCGGGATGCTGAAATCACGGTTCCGGTGCTTGGATACATCTGGTGGAGCCCTGCAGTACTCTCCAGGCACATGTGCCCACATATTCATAGTATGTGCCATGCTACATAATATGATCCTGTGGAAGCAGCTGCTGCAGGGACATAACAGTGAAGGGCCACAAAGCCCACCACAACTGCCAAGGCCAGTCCAAGCACAGAGGGTTCCAGACCAGGAACACACTGTGCCAGCCCCAGTAGGCAGACGGAGGCATACCCAATATGCCTATGCCCTGGCAAAGAGGGAACGTATAGCACATACTCTGAGAGCATAGGCCCCATGGACTGACACCTCCCTACCTGCACACACAGTGAAATGGACGGCACACAAACATGACCACCTGTAAAGTGTACTGTATGGGTGGCCTCATGTGTGTCTCCAACATAGGCAGCCCCCAAACATTGTACACCAAACAGCCAGTGGAGCATGTAACGCCAACACCTGAACAGTACGCGGGTCCTACAGCATACGGCGTTGCTGTATGCCTGCCACGTTCACCGCAAGATGTATACATATAAATATATATACATATATATGTGTATATACATATATGTAGATAGATATAATGATATATATATAGAAATATATGTACACATATACATATATATACTACAGTTAAGACAGGGAATTAGAGGGGTATAAGGTGACTGAGATGTAACCCGCGATATCTGTACATAGTATACATAGTGAAACGACAACCTGAACATCCGGGAGGTACAACATAAGAGGATACCGCCAACCATGGAACGAGTAACATACCGAAATGCATAACCATGAGGCGGAAAGATCGCCAGACCACAGTACTGTAACAGTACATGCGCGTGTAATAGTATGATGATATGAAGGGAGAGGTAGACACCGCCGCCGATGTTGTGGTCCACGTAGGTACTGTGTGCAACCGTCCCCGTGGGTGCCGTAGTATGTGTACATGTGCGGTGAGGGTGCCGTTTGCGTCGCTGTCTGAGTGTAATGTGTGTGTGTCTGCAACATGTGTATGTTGGTGCCACGGTAGAGGCAGAGCGGAATAATAGGTGTAGGCATACAGTAAACTAGCCTCAGGCATATGTACACTACTAGTCCCAAAGTAGTAGTGACAGCCCCACCCTGGCTAGGTGTGTCGCGACGTAGAACGATACAAAGTGAAAATGTCCTAGATGGTAGCAAAGGAATATACCCCATAGGAAATGGAAAGGACATATGTAATAGTCATGCCTGTATGTATGACATCGATATGTTAATTGCAATAAGATACGTCGGCAAAGTCACACAACAATAGGTATGTACCGTGGAAATACGTATGTGCTACCCCAGTACTGACCGTGGCCACGTGTCGGGCCGTAAACACCGCTGTGTGTTCTACATGTGTCAAACAATCAATCCCCATCTGAATATGTGGCGACCACTGGCAAACAGGCCACCCCAACAACAGGACCACAATGACTGCAAATATCTGGGACAGAATGACAAGGGATAGTTGTCACGTACACACAACCGCTGATATACCACAGATGTTACGGAGGTATACATGCATCAAGCTCACCCGCAGGCGATACCGACACCACATGACAACAGCCCAACCTACAATCCATACCAAAAGACAATTAACTGTCAACTCTCCAAGTAGGGACGGAGCACACAGACAACTATACTGGTTATGTAAAGATGCAAGGCCCACAAACCGTATCCGTGACGTACAACCACCGACATCCCCCACTGTACATAATAAAGGAATACAAACCGTAACAGCAGCACAAACATACAGTCGGTCAACGACATCTGCATAACTACAACATATCACGTGGGGGACACAATTAAAGGTGGCTGCATAATTGCATGCATTGTAGAAATGCAAACAATAGCCATGTTACAGTTTTGAATGCAATACTCCATTATTATACATTGGCAGGACAGGTACACCCACATGTTGAAACAAATACTACACCTGTCACACACAACCCATGGGTGACATGAATGCAGACCATACTTGTTCCCATGCATAGCAGATGCAGTCACACATAACATAAGACAATACAGACCATCCCCACGAAGATAGGGTGAATATCTAATGCCCAGGCGGAGAATCCAATTATACCCCAGTATCGACGCATAATTACCGAATGGGGTAGAAGCACAGGTGATAAGCACGTAATTACTCATGTACACATAGCCACTGATATACCACAGAAGTTACGGGGGTATACATGCAGCAAGGCCACCTGCAGACGATATTGGAATCAATTAACAACAGCCCAAGCTACACTCCCATAACAAAAGACTATTAACTGTTAACTCTCCAGGTAGGGATGGAGCACACAGACAACTATACTGTGTATGTAGAGATGCAAGGCCCACAACCCGTAGCCATCACATACAACCACCGATATCCCCACCATAGATATTAAAGGAATACAAACCGTAATAGCAGCACAAACATACAGGCAGTCAATGACATCTGTATAACCACAACATCTCACGTGGGAGACACAATTAAAGGCGGATGCATACTTGCACGCATCGTATAAAGGAATACAACAGCCATGTTACAGTTTTGAATGCAATACTCCAGTAACATTCGTCATCAGAACGGAGACACCCACATGTCGAACCAAATACTACACCCTACACACACACTCCACTGGTAACATTACTTCGAAATATACCTGTCGCCACGCATAGCGGTTGCAGTTACACATAACATAACACAATACAGACCATCTCCAAGAAGGTAGGGCAAATAGCCAACGCCCAGGTGAGGATTCCAATTATACCCCAGTATCGACGCGTAATTTCCAAATGGAGTAGATGCACACGTGATATGCACATAATTACTCACCGAGGAACAGCAATTGGTGGGATGAATTCACATGTTGCAGGTATCGATGGATATAAGGATGACTCTCAGGATATTCAAACCGTATGCTCACACCGAACCAGCAGTGTACAACCGAAAGCGAAAGAAAATGGAAAACGATACACGGAACAAAACACCGACAAGGTATGTAGAACACACGATATGTACGGGTGTGTAACGCATGATGTGTATGATGAGCTGTACTGTATGTGAATGGTGGTTGTAATTAATTACACTTGTCTGTAATGCAGAAAGTGGTGAAAGGTAGTTATGTAGTGATATCCTGCCGAGCATACCAACGCCTGTGGATGCCGTGTGCACAGCAGTGGGACATCATGTACACAGCGGAGACACCACAAGGGCTGCCACAGGGGGGCATTAGAGAGAACAATGCCATACCACACGCCGTTGCTGGCAATGGATGTCCAACAAGGAAGTGCCATAGCAGGGGATAGGACATGTATGTATACTGTCACAGCAAGCATGTGTATGGGCATATACCGTTGATGTCATATGTAAGGTGCGGCCGACGTGCAAGTATGCCCTGCATTAGGGGATACTATGTGAAATATGTGTAATGTAAAGCTGTCGAGGTAGATATGACAGATATCATACACAGTATCACAGGCATATCATGCATAACACAGGTATCGCCTATTGGTATGTACAATAGCAGGATACATATGGCCCGTAGGTATGGGACAGAGTAGTAGCATGATAGCTAGCCGAAATGGTAGGGACACCAAGTAACCATGCCCAAAGGACCTGTAGCAGCTGCACAGGTGCACAGTGGGCAACAATGTAGTCTGGCAGGTCCATGTATAAACACATGTGCAGTGTACACAGTAGTGTCACCTCCCCATGGTAGTGTCCTGTGAACAGCAGAAGCGGGGGTCAACTGCACGTCTACACAGTACCGCTGCTGTGGTGGTACCAGGACTACGTGTCACCCAAACAGCAAGGGAGGTATCACATGAACAGTGCTACTGTGTGTCCCTGCGGGATGTGCACAGGACCTATGTTCCACAGCATGGTGTGTGTTGTGTTTGTGGAAGTAACACAGAAGCCCAGCCCATGCAGTGTGGCGTGTGTGCACATATCCAGGAGCAGTCCGTTCACACCGCCCACCGCAGATGTCATGTATGAGGGGTATATGCATCAGTAATGTGGAGGACATGGGCCGTGTCACAGCAGAGGATACCCCTGAGTATGTGGTATGCAGATGTGTACAGATGTGTTGTCCGTACGTCAGCCGCATATGTAAACCATCTGAGCCTGGTAAGCATCGTGGCATGGTAATGTTGTGCCATGTAAAGCTGTAGCTGTTGTTGAAGGTACACCATAAATGTGGTATTGTACCCTTGACTGTGTGTAGATGTGTGTATTTCACAGGTACAATGGCTACCTATGTACCAGCATCACACACAGTACAGATAGGTGTGGCCCTGCAGAAGGGTATCCATGCCACAGTGGAATACGGTAACCACAGGACTGTGTGTGGCTTATGTGTGTACAGCAACCATGTACAATGTGATATGTATGTACGGGGCCAGTATCCATGTGATAGTCAGTGGGTGAATGTAGTTATGCAAAGGTGATGTGCATGCACCATGTGTCATGCACCCTGATGCCATGATACTCGTATGATGTATCCGCCACACTGACACCCGTATGGTTGGTAATGGTATGAGCTGGTGGAGCAATAATGGCGCTTGGTATGTAGGCATGGGATATCTAGGCATGGACAGTACTCTGTGACAGCATGTTCTGTATGTAAGTATATAGTGAACATGAGGGGCCCCAGGACTGAGGACTGTGTAATGCCATATGTACCTGACATGTAGTAGGTACTATGGTATGCTCGCACCACTGTGTGTCCTGTCCATGAGCCACATAGCATAACATCCTGAGACACAGGGTATGATGTGCAGGTGGATGTGTAAGTTGCCAATACCAGAATGTGGAATGGTGCTGAAGGGCAATGTGAGGACAACGTCTGATGTGTCAGCCTCCGTACCACCCCAACCGCCCATGCAACGGTATGACAGGTGGCCAGCATGTGTATGTCCCATGCTGTGGCATACACAAGCCCAACATGGGTGCTAGGAAAGGCCTGGAGGCCATCAATGTGTGTGGGAATCATGGTCGTGAGGATGTGCCCCATTGCCATTCAGAATGGTCCAGTCATGGGTGTATGACTACAGTCCCACATGTGCAATGCAGTGCCACCCGTGGGTAGTGCGAGAAATGCCGCTGTGCGGCGGTCAGGGTACACAATGTCCGACAACAGGCTAGCAGTGAATATAGTGGCCTGGTGCGGAGACATCTACCAAACAGGTTGGTGGGACATCACAGAAAGGGACATCGGAAGGTGACATCGGGCCAGCGTCCCAGGACATATTGTGTGCATGTCAGTACCGTGTATGTGTCCACAGGGACACTATGATGTCCATGTACGGATTGCGACCCTGTAGTGAGTGAGAGTCTGTATTGTCAGTAAGTACGCCATCGCCTGGCACGTTGCCAACATTAGCTCGGTCTGCACTTCCTGGGTGACTATTGTATGTGACATCAGATGTGGATGTAGCCAAACAATACAGACATACCACCACAATGTCTGAGGCCCCACACCACAATGTGCGGCAGTCATGTTTAGGTAGCTAGCCTTGGAGTATGTGATGATGGACCTTGGGGACCCACCATGGCTGACAAGTGATGCACCCCACACATGTGAATGTACACCACTGTGCAACAGCCTGCACATGTGGTTGTACATCATATGTGCATGGAACATGACCACCACAGTGGCGTCTGTGAACAGGGCAGTACCGCCATGTCTCTGTGTGGAATAGCATGGATTCTGCAATTGTGTACATGCTACAGAAGCGTACTGTGGTATGTGTCAGCATATGTATGTGCACTGTCCATCTGCTGTGGTGTCATGCCGTTAACAACTGCTGTCAGCAGATGTCAGTAGTACTGGTTGTAGTACACATGTTCCGTGTATGCTGCGATGGGTGTGTTTCCAGGGCATGGCTAGCAGGGCCGTGTAGCATACGTGTTTAATCCACCAAAGAGGGGATAACCCTAGGTGCGCCACACCAGTCACATGGAGGTATTGTGCATGCTAAGGGTAGTGTAGGTATGGTATGTGTTGTGTAATGTGTCATCCAGCTGAACGGAGTGCATGACCCAAGCATGTGTAGGTACATGGGTGTCTATTCCAGGGAAGTGTGGGTTGCTGTCAGCACATGGCAGTATTAGCTGTCTGAGGCCCAATGTACAGTATAACAACACAGATGGTATGCAACCTGTGGAGTACAATGTCGACTCTGTCACGTGTAACAATGTGTATAGCGGTCACAAACACGGGTATCTGCACATGGAGCACCTATGATGCATTGTGTTAGGCAACTATCCAGGATGTGTGCAGAACACTGTGTGATGTGTGAACCCCTCACCTGTGGGTGTTCCAGTCCAGGTATGTGCCTGGGAGGTACGATCCGTGTACAATCCGTACTCGCAGGCGTGCTGCGCAGAGCATGGAGGCAGGACCCAGTCACCGCAGAGATATGTGAGTGGTGCAATAGTGTGTGTGCCTCACTTGTGTGCAGCACAGTGGAAGATGCAAGCATTGTCCCACATGACCACATGCCGTGCCTGCCTGTTACAGCCCTGCCAGAGACAGTTATGTGACACTGCCACAGAGGCAGTATAGCATGTGAAGATGTACATGTGTGCTACACACCCCAGGCTGATGGCTGCAGGTCATGAGTGCCACAGCAGTGTGGTCGACCAGGACTGTCATAGCGGTCAGATACCACATGCCTGTACAATAACAGTAGGAGCATAGGCAACAGTTGCAGTGACACACTAGGTCAATGTACAGTGTCCCTGTGTTCAGACCACTGCTAACTGTACACTTGGCTAGACACACACCCAGAGGGCTATAACACCGGTGAGCCATTGCATGTCCCAGTACACGTAGTCTGTGTATTGCCATCACAGGGCAGTCACAATAACATGTTGTATGAGACATATATTGTACCAGGTGATGTGCCATGTGTGCATATGTTGAGTTGCAGAGCTGTTCACACATCCACAGCATATCAGTGCATGATGCCTTGTGTAACATGATGTGTGGAACTGCACTGTGATCCACAACAGGGTCATCCATGACTGATGCATTGTGAATGGTGTAACCCATGGGTCTGCGGGATATACACTGGTGCTGTCGGCTGCCATGCTGGGGGCCACCAGTGGTGCCTATAGTGGTCATACAGACATACTGCATACATTGTTCTGGCAGGAATGTCCATTGTTGTAGATGATGTGGTACTATGTGAAGGTAGGTGTGTGTTGTGAATGTTACCCATCCAGACGTGACCATCAGGTGCAGTAGTCATGGTTGTCGACAGCATCACACCCATCCACAGCTGTCAGCACCCTGTCCCCAGAATGGGTAACAGTAGCCCTCATACTGTGTGACTAATGTGCAGATGGCGGAACACCTACTACTGGCTGGCTAACAGTGTCATCTAGGAAGGCTATATGAAGGCTGAAATACGCTGCTCTAATGTATAATTATGGTATCCCAATGAATTAGATTGATTTACATATAGTAGGCCATGGCTGGCATGTAAACTGTGTACAACAATGACTGTGTGACAGACCCAACCAATGTGGAGCCGTGATGAACATGCACCCGTTAGAACGCCAAATGAGGTACGTTGCACGTAATGATATACAACTGACAGCTATGGGCACAGCATGGATGCAGACGCACATCCCCCACAGGCAGTACCGCTCCATGTTGGTAGGGGGGCATTGCACGAGTACATGTGACAGTTGCTGTATTGCCACATGTACGGCATATCCGTCATATAGGGGTAGCACTGGTACGTGACTGTCGGACATGCCTGTACATATGACCATGTCCCACAGGATATGTGTTACGTGTGTACAACACCTGTCGTACCTTCATCAGGCTGTGAAGTGTATGGCTGCCAGTGTACCTGTGTGACATGCTGTGCAATGGGTACAAAGGTACGCAGTAGCACATTACATGCCCACATGTCCTGCACAGGTGCATAGCCTGAACATACAATACAAATAGGGTGTTGGATAATAGCAACCCACAAGAGGTGATGGGCACGGGTGGCAATCCACTATCACCTTTCCGGCTAAGGTGTGCATGTCCATGACACAATAGCACCTGAGATGTTAGCAGTACAGCTGTACAGGGCGGCATGCATATTTGATTACAAATACCATTGCGTGTTCCACCACTGGCCTGTTGACAGACAGACACCAACACAATGTGCAGCATTGACATGTGCACAGCACATCACTGCTGGCTGCAGTAGAACAGGGTTACTGTGACATGTGCACAGATCATCAGCGCCAGCCACAGCCGAACACGGTATGTGTTGAACCCCACCGTCATAGTAGCCCATGCCACAGACAGACGTGTTATGCACCTGTGTATGTACGGCTGGGAATGGCCCTGGCCTAGCAATATAGCTGTGTCAGTGTTGCGAACAGCATACTGAATGGGCTGTGTGTGTGAGGTGTGCATCATACGTGTATGGTCTGATGGGTGATACCAGCAGTGCCACCGCTATGTGAACATCCCTGTCCCCAGAAATGAATACCTAGGCTGTGCCCAACACCATGGTCCCTGTGGGAGGGATGGTGCTGTGCGGTGCACCCGCCGACATGGTGGTGGCAGCAGGCACTGGATGTAGACATTTGTGGTACCCATGTCAGGCCGGGGTACCATCCGTGTGCACGGGATATCACCGTGCGGGCACATACAGCACTGTGTTGAACAATATCACAGCACATAGCACCTGTCAGGGGTAATGTGTATGCATGGATGTGCGATACCAGCATGCACCATACACACCCCCACCAAGCAGCATGCTGCCTACCTTGCAGAAGGCCATTGTCCACACCATGGTGATAGACATGCGACATGTCCATATACCCATAGACATGACATATGGAATGGACAGCTACCCTCCCAATACTGGTATCCCACAGGCGGGTCACATCCCTGTGCCATGTATGTGATATACCCTGCCATACCATGCAGCCCTGTCCAGCAAGGCTGCACGTGCCATCACAGTCATACATGATGCGATGGCCACATGGCACTTGCACTATCAACTGACCTGATCAGTAATGTGGCACTGATGCACCTTGTGGTGTCACAGGTGCTGTGTGTCAGCGTGTACAACGTGCACGCGCACATGCTATGTATGACCATCCCTGCTAATGTCATAGGATGAGACATTGTCCCATGTGTATCACATGTGCAATACAGGCGAGCCGTGGCAGGTTGTCCAACACCCGTACAGTGCTGAGTAGATGTACATGGCACAACACATGCATGTACAGGTGTCCATGTGTATGTGTGCAGCGCCACCTCTGACGTCCATAACGGCTGCGTCTGTGATGCCTAGTGACATATACACAGCATCCAGGTGAACAGTAGAACTGTGCACACATTGGGCCACGTGCTGAGTGGTATGAACACAGGTGCAGGCAGGTACACATATCCACAGCAGGTTACCACCTACATGGGGTATGTACAGTGTGATGAGTTGACACAGAGATATGATATGATACCCACTGCATAACGGTGTGACAGGTGTGACAGCAACACGTCAGCTGTGGCAGTGTCATGATGCATCTCGGAGATTACTGTGCAGATGTCGTACATGTCATAGCAATGTATGTTCAGCGGTATGCCAGTACATCAGTGTGAATGTGACCTGTCACCATCATTATGTCTTACAGATAATGCCTCGTTCACGACTGCCAGCCTTCAGCCGCCAGGAGGATGACGTAATCATACTGTTGCTCCATGACAACTATGACCTGCTATTCAGCCATGTTCCACAGCAAGCGCAGCAGCGGGATGACCTGTGGCAGGATATGCACAGGAGGGTGAATGACGTAGGTGGGAACAACCGCGCCTACCAGCAGATAAGCCGACACTGCACGGACCTCATACGGCACGCAAAACAGTGTGCCGCCGCAATCGCCACAGAACAAGGTGGAACAGGTGGTGGGCCACCAACCCATCCCCCACTCACACACACGGAGGAGCTCCTGGCCAGTCTGGGGACACCCAGGGAACAGCATGCAGAAACACTAGCCGCCATCATGGAGGTGGGTGTCTCCCAGCCAATGAGCCTGGAGCCACCTGGTAAGTCCATCTTGCATATGAGTATGATATCCACTGTAGGTGTAGGTGTCACTGTACATCATGTAAAGTAACAACACATGCCAGGTATATGGGCACACAAGCCGCATCACACAGGTACATGATGTGACATGCACAGTGCGACCTGTGACTGTCATACAGTTATGGATAATGTTTATACTGTTGTGTCGCCCCTATACAGGTACCTCTGGCGTGTCGCACAGACATGGGTCCATCGCAGGTGAGACTGTAGTTAGTAACAGGCATGTTACAGTGTAGAGTTATTCGCCATGTGGCCAGGTATAACATGAACACCACTGAATTTTTTAGGTTCACGAAGGAAACATCTTATACCAAAATAGAGTTTTTGGATGTTTCAATAACACAAACTACTCTAGGTTTCTCAACAACACTGCATAAGAAGGAATGTTGGAAAAATACATTTTTGACTTTTGACAGCATGCATCCGCGCTACACATTTTCAAATATAGTGCATGGACAACTGGCTAGGATATCTAGGTTATGCACAGATGATACTTGTTTTGATGGGGAACTAGACAATATGGAAGGTTTATTTATTGACCGGGGTTATAATGAAGCCTTTGTTAAAGGTATTTTAGAGAAAAATAAAGAAAAAAGGGGACATAAATATAAGCCTTGGCTGCATCAATCAGATAGTAGATTGAACTCATCTCTTAAGACAACAGTTCATGATGTTAGATCTAAGGTTATGCTCACATATAGTAGCAGTACTAAATACATTAGTGGGATAATAAAGAAAAACTGGAATATTCGTATCAGTGATGAAAAGATTAACACCATTGTTGGTCCCTCCCCTATGTTTGGTTTTAGGAAAAATAAGTGTTTAAAAGATATTTTATGTGGGGAACAGGTTACTGATCATGTCACCCCTATTTTACAAATAGGTAGTAAGCCATGTGGCTCTTGTAAGGCCTGTCCTTTCATTCTTCAGGATACTACCTTTGTTCATCCCATTACTAATAAAGTATTCACACTAAAAGCTAGGGCCACTTGTAGAACCAAAGATATAGTATATTTGGCCAATTGTAAGTCTTGCCCATGCTTTTATGTGGGTAAGACTAACAATATGTTTAAAATAAGGATTCTACAACATTTATCCAGCATTAGGAACAATGACATGCACAATGCTCTCTTTAGACATGTTAAGGATAATCCTACTCATTGCTTTGGCTTCAGGGCCATAGTAAATGTGAGATTGAACAAGAGGAGGGACATTAAACAATATACTGAGTTAGTTGAATCTAGGAAGATCATAGAGTTCACTGCACACAGGAACCCAGGTTTAAATGATGTAGTACCTATTAAGCCCACCTTAAGAAATAGGCGGGTCTTTTATTAACTTTTGATTGGTTGTATTTTGTTTAAATAGTGCTTTGTAACATTTGTTCATTGTCTGATGAAGGGTTAACACCCGAAAGCGCTAACTTGTTTGATATTTGTGTGGTTTTTACTATACTATTTTATTAAAATCTTTTGGATACGTAACAGGACTCTTCCAGTGACTTTTTCTTGATGTTTGTGGATTCTATTGTGTCCTCTGGTTGAGACATCAGCATCAAGCATTTGTTTTTGGATTTATCTTTGGTGTTGTACAATGGATGCATATGTACTATGCATTGGAACACCATTCATGGTACACACACAGTACCACACAGTGAGCAGTGATCTGGGCAGCACACAGGTGTCACCAATGTGACATATGCCCCTGCATTGTGTGCGCACGTTGTGACATGCCACCAGACATGTCCCACGCCCGTGGTGTTCTGTCTGCAATATTGTCACACCATCACATGACCTACACCCGACATAGCAAACATCCACACTGTTGTCTGCTTAGCCCTCTGGAGTGTGACACCTCCGACATGTATGGGTGTATGTCACATGGGACACCACAGGAATAGGTACATGATGCCCATCACACACAATTGTCCAAGACCCTGTCACACATGGCCATGGGTGATAGCAACAGGCATGTTGCCACACAGTACGTCTGATGTGGATAGACACCATTGCACATTGTCCACACATAGTGCGATCATAGCCGTAGTGGACCACCTGTACATTTGATGTGGTACACCAGACAACCGGAATGCCTGTCTGCAGCTACCGGAGGTGCCACCGATATCTACCATATACGTGCTGTGGGACAGCATGACTGTGTTGCAGTCATGGCAATGCAATGCGTCCATGTTATGCATCGCACAGCAACATACATGCGTCCTGTTGCCATGCAGTGGCACAGTGCCTGTACTCCCCACTGTATAGCTATATACATGGCTCACACTAACCACACATGCACATACATATTTGTTAAACATGCATTCTATCTGTAGGCTGTACACGCAACACTGCACTGTGAAGCCCATTCTGATGCGGTGCATGTGGCGGGACACCATTGTCACACATGTCCACATGTTACCGCACATGCCGGCGGAGTACATGTCAAGGTAACATCAGCCATGTGTACTGTTAACCTGTCTGTGGCCACATGGTGTATCACGGTGATGCATGCAAACTACCATGATAGTGTGTACTGCATGCCTACTGATATGACACCTGCTTGATGTAGTGTGCACCCCTGGGCAGTATGCATACTAACACTATTAATGTCTGGGCTGCATTCCCTGTGCTGTAGTGTGGGAATGCTGCATGCCATCTGCAATATCACATGCATGGTGTGTCTGCGTGTGTGTGTCTGTGTGTGTGTGTGTCTGCATGTGTGTGTGTGTGTGCCTGCGTGTGTGTGTGTCTGCGTGTGTGTGTGTGTCTGCGTGTGTGTGTTTGCGTGTGTGTGTGTGTGTGTCTGCGTGTGTGTCTGCGTGTGTGTAATGTACCTTACAGTATGTCTTTGTATTCACAGGTGGTGTAGGTGCGTTCCCCTCCTGCGGTCCATCTGATGTTAGTGTCCCCACAGATACTAGCGGTGATGACCATATGCATGAGGTACAGGCAGGGATGTCAGGGGCAGAAGCTGTGCCATTGGTTACCATCCCACCTATGCCCCCCTCATCCCCGCACATGGTTCTGATGCCGACACATACCACATCACTGTTGCCCATAGAGGAAGGACAGTCAGCATCTGTTGGCATTGAGCAGGAATGTGTGGTGGCTACAGAAGGTGCTCCTACACACCATGTTGCCAGTGTAATGACTGGTGATGTGCCACACAGGCATGTGGCTGGTGCTGCTCGTAGGAGGACCTCTGGCAGACATGCACCTGCTGTACAGGGCGCAGCAGCTGGTATCACCAGACGCATGTTCCAGACTGTAATGGCGGCACAGGCACGTGCAGAATGGCAGAACCAAGAAGGGCAGAGGCTGCAGAGGGCTGCAATCTGTTCCCTAAATGACAACATCCAGTCATTGGTGAATGCTCAACAGCAGATTGCTAATGTACTGGATAGGCGATTAGGTGAGATGGTTGGAATCCTCAACCGAGGCATGGCATTCCGCGAGCGTGAGCTGTCTGTGCTGGAACACCTGGTAGGGGTGAGGCATAGGACACGTGGGCGTAGGCCAGCAACACCACCTAGTGTAGGTCGACGTGTGCGTGCCACCTCTCATGCCCACTCACACAGTGCCGGTAGCAGCAGCAGTGCAGCTGGTGCTACACCGTCCACACCAGGACACATCAGGCCACGTGGACGTGGCCCTGGCCGGTCCCAGTGTGGACACGGTTCCAGCGGACATGTGTCATCAGAGAGTGGCCACTCTATACCTCCACCCGGTAGTGCCCGTGCGACCCCAGGCAGGCACGGGTCATGTGGCCGCAGACAGACACAGTGAGCCATACAACCTGCACTGTACAGTCTGGGGCTGCCAATTATACCCCGTGTAGGCATCACATATGGCTGAACTGGGTACACACATACCCACACACGGCAGACACAACTGTAGGGCTACACCACATCCACATGCATTCTGCAGAGTCATGCCCAGTAAACTCACCGGCCCTTACACACACACATGATGTCATCCATTGGTGCAGCCTATGCCCCGGGCAGACATATCACCCTGTGCATATGATGAAGCCTCTGCCGCATCCCTGTCATCCACACCATCGGTGCAGGATTATGCAAATATATTCTGATGCACAGGGTGGACAAGATAGTGAGAGGTGTATGTGATACCTGTGTATGCATAGCGTGTGATGTGTATGTTGCAGTGGTTGTGTATGAAAACTGACTGGTGCGTATGTGACGTGGGTTGTGTTCTGTCAACATGCAGCAGACATACCATGTAGTGCAGGTGCAGCATACATTGAGCTGTGTTCACGGTATGTGTGACAGTTACATGTGTAGCACCATGTTGGTTATGATAACCTGTATCCCTCATATGGTGTACTCGCATGTGCCTACCGGGAGCACTGTTATCGGTCCCCCACGTGTAACTGTGGATTACCCACAGGAACATCTGGCAATATCAGCATACCACATGTACCCGCAACCTGCCTGGACACCTACATAGGTTCATAGGTGCATAGGTACATACTAGGCTATCTGCCCTACGGCATGTATAAGCCTAGCCAGAGTGTGTGTGGCTTTCACCACCCCTTAGGATGGGGATACTATACCCATTAGTTTGCTGTGCCTCTGTCCAGCAGTGACACAGAGATGATTCCCGGGGTATACCTACGATCTCTCATCCACTCGTCAAGCTTTCTGTTGAACAGAGTCAGTGAGGGGCTCCGCCTCACAAGGGCTGGGATTCTGTGCCATAGTGTAGGGAGTCTCTGGGTGATGAACCTGTCCCTCCAGCACGTCCTATTTATATCCGTGTTGAGGTTTGTGTTTCTTGCTCTCATGGCTCTACTTGATTTGGATCATATGAGGTGGAGCGTGTCCATTAATTCAGGGTTGGACATGGCCTTGTATGTCAGGCACAGATCACATCAGAGCAGACGGTATGCGACCGTATAGAGCCGGAGTGTCTTCAGTCGGGCAGCGTGTGACATATGTGTGAGCCCCTTTATCCTTGTGGTGGGGTACATTTGGGGTCTTTCCAACCGCTGCACATGTTGGGTCAGGTACATTCCGAATGGGGCGTTTTACTCAAACATTGGTCTGATAGGTGAAGAGTACAGGGGTACAATGACCTCACCTGATCTGGATGTGAATCCCTTCATGATAAGGTGGGCAATGTGGAAAGTCTCCCTACCACATTGGCAATGTGAGTGTCAAAAGAGAGGTTACTGACAAGTTGGGTCCCCAGGTCCCTGATAACGTCATTCGTGTTTAATGGATTCCCACCTATGTGGTAATTAGGGGTTACCTTGTTTTCCCAAAGGGTATGACTATACCTTTCCTGGCATGTAGATTAAGGCCATGGCTCTGGCACCAGTTATCCATTTCTATGAGACCTCTGGTGGATGTCTGTGTCCGATGGGGTGTCAAGTATGGTGGCCAGTTTGCAGTCATCTGCATACCTTGTCTGCCACAAACCCCCTATGTTTGCCTGCACCTCAGAAAAATAAATGCCGAACAAGAGGGTGCCCAGGATTGAGCCCTGTGGGACACTGTTCAGGACCAGATTAGAGTCTGGCATGGCACCAGGAACTCTAGCCCTGTGGGTTCTGTCCCTGATTCAGTTTGCAACCCATCTTGTGACATATGGGTCTACATCTACGCTGGTGAGCTTTCCTATGATGCCTGCGTGGGGTATTGTGTCAAACGCTTTTGCTAGGTCAAGGTAGTCTGTGTGAACTGCCTTACCCTCATCAATGGCCTTAGTGACTCTTCCGAAAAGGCCGACCAGGTTCAAGAGGCAGTATCTGCCCTTGACAAAGCCAACTTGGGTATGATCCAGTGTATGTAGTTCCCCAATGTCTTCATTTATGAGCTCCATTATGATCCCCTCCATAGCTTTGCAGACAAGGCTCGTCAAGCTTATAGGGCGGTAATGTCCAGGGTCTGTAGAAGCACTGCCTTTGTGGAGTGGGACCACAGTTGCCGTACACCATTCTGTGGGTACGTATCCTGTAGTAAGGCTAAGATTAAACAGTAGCCTTATGTGCGGGTTTAGATCCCCATTGAGGTCGTGTAGCACACAGCCGGGGACACCGTCCGGTCCCATAGAGGCTGTGTTTTCCGCTTTAGAGAGACCAGCTCTCACCTGGGTATCTGCGATGTTTGGGAGGTTTGCCTCTGGTGGGGTAGATATCTCTCCTCTTGGGGGGGAGGGAGGGGGTATATATGCACGGAACCTGTCTGCCAGTATGTTGGCAATGTCTGTGGGTTCAGTGATCATTGTACCATTCTGGACTAATTCCGAGCATAACTGAGCTTCCACCCATGTTCCTACCATAGCTAAAGAAGGCCTTATGGTTGTCTTTTGTGTCTTTCGCGAGTCCTCTCCCACAGGTGGCCTTGGCTGAATGTATGACTGATCGTATTATACTGCTAGTATTGATCAGAGATGCCTTCCCTGCTAGGGGGTTTGCTCTGTCATGTAGTAGCTTTCTCCTCCTGTTGTAGAGTTTGTTTATGGCTGGGGTCCACCAGACCGTGTGCCTGCCTTTGGTGGAAAGGGTCCTGATGTTATTAGGGATTGCTTGATCCATACATCCCTGTAGGTGCACGTAGAAGGCATTTGTAAGGGTTTCAGCAGCGTGGGTTGTGTTTTCCACTGGCTCGGAGGCCTTGAAGGGTACCACTCCAGTCTTAAGAAGTGTGAGGTTTGCTTTTGAGAAGTTCTTCACCGTGGTCTCCTTTGCTGGGGTTGGGGGCGGGATGTGGGTCTCCAGTGAGATTACTTCATGGTCTGAACTCACCGTTGAGGGATATACATCCTGCGTGGAGCATGTCATCCCCATGTGTGATGATCAGGACTAGTATAGTTCCTCCTCTTGTGGGTATGGTGACTAGTTGTTCCATAGCATTTGGGTGTATGAACTCCAGGAACCTTTGGTCTAGGGTGTTGGGTCTTGGGTAATGTTCCCGGTCTATGTATGGGTAGCTGATGTCACCCAATCAGATGGTGTTTGGAGAGCATCCATACTCTCCAGTGTCTTCAGGAAGGCTCTGTGGGTATTCTGGGTTTGAGAGGGTGGTCTGTAGCATGCTACAAACTGTAGGGCAGTTCTACCTATGGTTAATTGCACCTGGATGGTCTACGCTGCTACGTGCATTGCCACTAACCTGGAGGTGTGGGTATCCTCTATGCATATGGAGACTCCCCCTCCTTTTGTGGTTCGGTCCGGATTTGGGGCCAGAACGCGTGATATGAAGTATAACCTGATAGTGCTGGGGTGCTCTCAGGAGCCTTGACCCAGGTTTCAGTCACAGCACAGACATCAATGTTCTCCATACTGGGGAGGGCTTTGAGGGCGTGCAACGTGGGCCTAGACTACTGGTATTGAGCAGTATTACCCATAGTTCTGTTCATGTTTGTTGTCTAGGGCGGTAGGTTTATCATTTGAGCCTTGCCTGAAAAAGGCACTATGGGGGTGGCAGGAGCCTTTGCCAATATCCGGAAGCCCAGGGGTGACAGGTGCAAGCCGTCCCTTGTGAAGGAGCGTGGCCTGTCAAGCATGTCACCCCAGGCAAACAGACATCGGACCCCCTTAGACTGTCACCGGTAATTAAGCCAATTATTAAAGCCGATCATTTTGACTCTGTATTGTGGCATCATTCTTGGTGAGGGTAGGATACTGCTCAGGGTCAGGGTCATACCGGCCTGGGCTACATAATCTGAGAGCCCCGCTATGTCTCTTTTCATGTAGTCCAGGGAGGTATGTCTCAGGTCGTTCACACCGGCATGGACAATGGCTGCGTCATACTTGTACATGCTGCGGAGTGACCTGAGTGCTTGTGTTATGTGGCGGATTCTAGCGCCCGACAGGCAGCCTACTCTGATCATTTCCTTGTTCAGTCTGGTGGGTGGGATGTCGGTGTGTCTGACTATGGTGTCACCTATAACAAGTGTGTCTGGCATTGTGTGTGGCCTTGAGGGCTGTGACTGTGTAGCACACTGACTTTGTGAACTATGTGTTGCATGTCCTATGTCATGAGGAGGCAGGTGCTTGGGTGTCTGCTTTGGAGGCCACTGTAGTTTTGGTATATGTTTGAACAGTGCCTCCGAGTATGTCCTTGTGTGTTTATGTGTTTGTTTTGCAGGTGTGATAGTTCTATGTGAAACTGGATTTGTGGTGTGCGTGGTGTCCTTCTCCTCCTGTCTGGTCTTGCCGGTCCTGAGTTGAGAGAGCTCAGCCTCCAGTTTGGCTATATAGTTGCATCTCTCACATGTATTTGTGTTTTGTGGGGGAAGGTGTGGGTTGTCTGTGTACATGAGGCAATTGTAACATTGCCTCAGGATGCCCAGATTCACCAGCTGAACAGGAGAGGACGCTAGCAATTGACCCTTCGACATGTTCGAAAATGTGAATGCTTTTGCTGTGTAACTGAGTCAGAAGGGACCTATAGGGAAATGGGTACTCAAGGGGATTCTAGGCTAATGTAGTACTTTGGTTAGTATATATGTACTTTACCTATATGGGAATGCTTTAGGAGCAAGCGCTGAGCTTTTGTGATAGAGAATAGACAGTTTAGATTGCATGTAGAGAAGTTCTAAGGGAAAACCCGAAGAGCAGAATGTATGGAGCCAAACATAGTTTAACGTTGTTTACACAGTACATGACACACATGTCCACACATACTGCACCTGACGCATGTGGTCGGTGCCACAGGCTACAGTGGACAGAGACATCACATACATGGCAGGACATAGTACAGGTATGGTGACATTCTGCAGGTGTCGTACACAGCATGCTGGCCACTGACCTTAGGTGTCACCTGTCAGCTGTGGTGCACGCTGTGCAGCAGTAGGACGCTGTACCAGTACAGGAATACAGCCGCAATCGCGGGGTGTACACTACTATGGCGCACACCCCATAGTGTGCAGATTGGGACACCTGCCTGTGTGGTCAGCACCCTCACAATACAATGCACCCACACGCCATGTCACAGGGGGCGGACTTGCACAGGTGGCCAGTATGGCTCACACCTATGGCATTGACAGGGTTGTGCAATGCAGCACCAGTACGGGATGGTCACCCTGTGTGGTTAGTGTCCGTTCACAACAGTGTATCTGCATACACCCTCACACCAGGCAGCAGACATACAAACATGTTGACACACACACATGGTGGTGTCCACACATGTATACACGGAGAGACGACGTGTTGCATGTACTGCACCATCCACATCCATGCACCCCACACTGAGGTATGTACAGATCTCTACTATGGTGTACAGGGATGTGTGGCACGTGGGACATAGTCCCCCCGATATGTGGCATACATGGGCACACATTCCTGCACACATGTCGGTGTTGGGAATGCCACACCCGCCATATGAGACATGTGCAGGCGTGCAGCAGTATGTAGTGCATTATGCGTACCAACACTGTATCTGGCAGATGTGCCGATATATGCACTTGGGAGATGGTAGGTGTTACAGTAGCCATGTGACATACAGTCGATGACACCTGACCGATGTGTATGCATTATGGCAGCACTGTCATGTAACAGCGACATAGCATACTGTATGCACATGGCAGGGTGGGATGGTGTGTGACACACCTGCGAGCCACCACCTGCACACATGCATGTGGACAGGTGTTTAAACACATGATGTACACACATACCGTCATACGTGCTGTGACTATGCCACCATATAACGGCCCTCATGGTGGGTACGCATGTGGTAGGGGGTTTCAACTATGTCATGGACATCGGCCACCACTCATGCATGGCTGCACCATGCACAGCACACGTATCACATGTGTCCCCTGTTGCCATGTGTGTATGCATTGCTACGTTTTGACATGTGTGTTGACATACATAGAACATGGACTGTGGTATGGTATCACAGCTGTCACAGGTGAACAATACAAGGGTATGTGTCCCAGTCAACACCGCTACACCCTGTAGTGGGAGCATACCACAGACATGTGTCCACCTTCCATCCATGTGTGTAGCACCGCGTACGCCAGTGTTATGCATGTGGTACATCACAGGCTTCGTATGTTTCCTGTGTGCAGTCCATGCACACAGCCAGACAATCACATGTATGACATATCTGGACGTTGGTTCACTGTGGTACAGCAGCAGTCATGTGTCATAGCTGTGTCAGGGCCGTGGTATGTGTGGAGCCGACCTGTCTATGTATACTGATATGGGCGGACTACATCACACATGTGGGATCATTGTTAGTACATGTGTACTCTGCACAACTGGTGTACACCGCTATACAGACATGTGGACATATGTCACATGCTGTTGTTGGACCGTGAGGCATATTGCTGCACCGATAACATGGTGCTGGCATGGCAGCTACAGTGTTCACTGCAGTGTGTACATGTTTGACCTGCACCCGTGATGCCTGTGATGTCATCTGTGTGTGTATGAGTAACTGCATGTGTGACCACCCTGTGTGTGTGGACAGGTTTACCTGACCATGACCTGCGGTATGTACACTCCATCGGCATGCCGGACGGCGCGTAGCACATGCTAAGTGTGTGAGCATGCCCGGGTTGCTGTTGTGTAGGTGGACACACACGACATTCCACACTCTGCCCTGTCATAATTCAACCCCATGTGTATGCATGTCTGCACTCTGCAAATGCTAAGTGTGTGAGCATGCCCAGTAAGCAGTTGTGTAGATAGACACAGTACAGTGCACACCGCGCCCGTCTGTGTTTATACCCCATGTGCATGTATGTTCCCCCTTTGCAACCGCCAAGTGTGTGAGCATGCCCGGGTTGCTGCTGTGTAGGTGGACACACACAACGTTCCACACTCTGCCCTTTCATGATTCAACACCATGTGTATGCATGTCTGCACTCTGCAAATGCTAAGTGTGTGAGTATGTCCAGTAAGCAGTTGTGTAGATGGACACACAGTACAGTGCACTCTGCACCCTTATGTGAGTATACCCCGTGTGCATGTATGTTTCCCCTTTGCGACCGCTAGGTGTGTGGGCATGCATAGTACGCTATGCGTGGAGACACAGTACAGTCGGCACCGACGTCTGATACTAGGCGTGTAGCCATGGCCAATGACATCCTGCATAACCATGGTGGCCGTCCAGGTGAGTTATATCTAGTTGCTATGCCACTATGGCTGCCTACATCATGCACGCTGGCTGCTCTCTCATAGGGTGTATTGTCTGTGGTGCATCCCGTATCCATTCGCCCACCTTTTGTGCAGTATAGTGTAGGGTGGCTTCTGCGGCTTGTTGGACTGGAGTGTGCACGGAACAGGTGATGACCGTTGTAGGTCTGGCGAGCTGTTTGCACGCTGTGGTGTGTAGCAGGCGGTCATGTTGACAGGATTGCCGTCTTTGGACGCGGGGGTCTGGCATTGCAGGTGGTGGTTGGACCAACCGCTGATATATATACATATATATTTTTTTGACAGTTGGATTTTGCTACCCGAATGAGGGCTTTTCAATTCGTTCATCTTTTATGTAGCTTGGCACTAACTGGTTTATGCAATTTGTTGAACCAGAGTGATAGTGAGTATCTACTCGAGTGATGGAGAGACTAGGTTATATGTGCACTTTTTATATTAGATTAAGCGTGTTTTTTACCTACAATTTTCTAAAACAGGGAATTACTTACTATGGAAGCTGTTCTTATAAAAAAACATTATAAAAAAACTAAATGAGTTTATAGAATTTTGGGAACGGAAGACAGACAAAATAACAACAACCAGTCTGTTGTTTGAAATTTATTGTCAGTGTGTATGCTTTATTATTTTTTGTTTACATTCAATATTAAATAGCAATGTGTTTGTAAATCAAGTATAAGCACATTACTGTGGCGCAAAACTACATGGTTTACAACTTAAAATTTCAACGAACTTCCTTTTAAAGATACTTTTAAGAAAAGCAGTAAATCGACATAGATACATGTCGATAATTACCCATGTTTATACTAGTTTTTAACATGTGTTGTTTTTATTGGTTAGTAGGTAATAATAGAATGTTCTGCACTCTGGAAAAACAGCAACTTGTGTAGGTTTTACACTGATTATTTTTTAACTGTTTATTCAATTAATTAAACTGGTACACTTTCTAGTATATAAGCACTGTGATGACAGGAAGTAGTTGTCTGATGAAGTTCCGGTAGATACTGGGACGAAAAACACTGTCAGTGTTTAGTGTTTAACGTAATTGAGTGGAATTAAAGAGTTTGGAACTTTTTGCGAACGACTCACTTGTGGATTTTTCTATCTTTAACAGCCTGCATTTCATTTACCTTCACCAGCGGTCGTCAGTCGTGTTTTCTCAGTTTGCTTTTACCCAGTTTATTGCATCCCGTATCCATGTCGTGATGTTGTGCTCCGTAGTTAGTTAGTATTCCCGAGGGCAGCACTGCCGTGTTACTGTACGCCCACCTTGGGATAGTAACATGCTGTGTGATTGCGCACTCTGTCTTCATTCCCTATCGGCTGCCTTGCCTCTGCAGATGATATCACCCACCTAGGAGTATGCCTCTTTACAGTGCTGTGCTCAGTAATTTCGGTAGCGCATTCTGTAAATGCATCATGCTGTAGTGTGTTCATGTAGGTAGGCGTAGGTTCAACTCCCGGCCCTTCCCTGCATGTGTGTGTGTGTGTGTGTGTGTGTGTGTGTGTGTGTGTTTCCAGCTGCCTCTGGAGATAGTAATGCTTTTAGACGCTTCACAACACATACCTTGGCTATCAGCGTCTATTCCTTTACGGATGATGTCACCCGCCTAGAAGTATGCCTCTGACAGTGCTGTGCTCAGTAATCTCGGTAGCGCGTTCTGTAAATGCATCATGCTGTAGTGTGTTCATGTAGGTAGGCATAGGTTCAACTCCCGGCCCTTCCCCGTGTGTGGGTGTGGTGTGTGTGTGTTTCCAGCTGCCTCTGGAGATCGTAATGCTTTTAGACGCTTTGCAACACATACCTTGGCTATCAGCATCTGTTCCTTTACGGATGATGTCACCCGCCTAGAAGTATGCCTCTGACAGTGCTGTGCTCAGGAATCTCGGTAGCGCGTTCTGTAAATGCATCATGCTGTAGTGTGTTCATGTAGGTAGGCATAGATTCAACTCCCGGCCCTTCCCCGTGTGTGTGTGTGGTGTGTGTGTGTGTTTCCAGCCACCTCTGGAGATCGTAATGCTTTTAGACGCTTTGCAACACATACCTTGGCTCTCAGTGTCTATTCCTTTACAGATGATGTCACCTGCCTAGAAGTATACCTCTGACAGTGCTGTGCTCAGTAATCTCGGTAGCGCGTTCTGTAAATGCATCATGCTGTAGTGTGTTCATGTAGGTAGGTGTAGGTTCAACTCCCGGCCCTTCCCCGTGTGTGTGTGTGTGTGTGTGTGTGTGTGTGTGTGTGTGTGTGGTGTGTGTGTGTTTCCAGCTGCCTCTGGAAATCGTAATGCTTTTAGACGCTTCGCAACACATACCTTGGCTATCAGCATCTATTCCTTTACGGTTGATGTCACCCGCCTAGAAGTATGCCTCTGACAGTGCTGTGCTCAGTAATCTCGGTAGCGCGTTTTGTAAATGCATCATGCTGTAGTGTGTTCATGTAGGTAGGTGTAGGTTCAACTCCCGGCCCTTCCCCGTGTGTGTGTGTGTGTGTGGTATGTGTGTGTGTGTGTGTTTCCAGCTGCCTCTGGAGATCGTAATGCTTTTAGACGCTTCGCAACACATACCTTGGCTATCAGCATCTATTCCTTTACGGATGATGTCACCCGCCTAGAAGTATGCCTCTGACAGTGCTGTGCTCAGTAATCTCTGTAGCGCATTCTGTAAATGCATCATGCTGTAGTGTGTTCATGTAGGTAGGCGAAGGTTCAACTCCCAGCCTTTCCCCGTGTGTGTGTGTGTGTGTGTGTGTGGTGTGCGTGTGTTTCCAGCTGCCTCTGGAGATAGTGATGCTTTTAGATGCTTCACAACACATACAGTTGCTATTGGCGTCTATTTCTTTGTGGATGATGTCACCCACCTAGACGTATGCCTCTGACAGTGCTGTATTCAGTTCTCCAAGTAGCGCGTTCCGTACCTGTGTCATACTGTCGTGCGGTTGGGTAGGTAGGGGTAAGGTCAACTCCCATGCCTGCCAGCTGTGTGTGTGTGTGTGTGTGTGTGTGTGTGTGTCTATGCTCCCAGCCGCATGGGTTCATAGGTTATGGTTTTAGACGTTCCGCAGTGCACATATATCCTGCCAACATCCCTGTGTTTGCGGATGTTGAGACGCGGCTAGTGGACTGCCTGTGTGCCTGCTGTGTTTAGCGACCTCCGTAGCCTGTTCTCCACGTGCGTCCTGCTGTGGTGTGATGGGGTACTGATGTGTACGTTCAACTACCGGCCTTGCCACATGTGTCTGTCTGTATCTCTCTTGATGTATATATACATACATATGTTATGCCCATAGCGCTGCTCTTGCATGGACAGCTGTCTGTCCCATGTATCTCATATTTGCACGGCTGACACATAGAAATGTGGTACGATGCATATCCAAACATTGTCCATGCAACGTCCGTGTTCCAGGAGGTGTTGCATGCCCTAGAGACATCTGCTGTATATCTTGGCAGACAGCTATCCTTGCTGTACTGTCACTGTACTCGTTCACGCCAGAGACCTTGTGTATCATTGCCTGCTTATGGTGTGTGTATGTCTATCTGAGCTGTGTGCATGGTCGTGTGTATGTCCCACTATAATCGTCTGTGCAGGTGTCGCCACTATGGGTAATCCTTGTAGACAGCTGTTCCATGTGCATTTCAGCACATACCTGCGGACAGTACTACCCCTCCTACAGCAGCACATTCCAACGTCTTGCAGTGGATACTAGTGTTTCCACACACATGTATCTGTGTCTGTTCATAACACTCCACCTCAGGGAGTGTATATCTGGACACGGCCTTATGTGATAGTGGGACACTCGGGGCCAGTCATGTCATGTTGCTCTTAGAAACATTGATAGTGGGCACAGTGATATGTTATGCATGCATATGGCATTTCTGTCTGATATGGTGGCTTCCTCGCATGTTTGTCATTGTTTCCTGTCGTCAGTTATCATGAGGACGCCGGACTGTTACTGTTAGGTGGAACACAGCGAACATATGAGGCAGACTTCTACACAGTCTGCATACATCTGTGCAGTTGCAGGGTATGTGTCTAATACGACATACCTACTGTCTGCCTACAATACACACACAGTGTGTGGCGGCATGACAGACCACATGACATTACTTTGTATTTGCACGGCACACCCACGCAGACAGTTGTATTCCTCACACAGGTCTACATCTGCTTATTCAAACTACTTGTTCTTTCCTGTACCATATGTGTGCGTGGTATTTGCACTTCCCGTCAGTGGCGGGGCTCACGTACGACTATGGGGGCCTGGTAAATGTTATGTTGACACTTCATGGCACCCTGGGGGACACTTCACCTTTGTGTCTGATTACCTTCCACATTGACCTTCGCGGGGCATACGTTGTCATTCACAATTACCGGGGTAGGACATATACATGTTTGCACATTTGTCCTGCTGTCTTTCTTCCCACCTGTCCACCTAGTATCACCGGTTCAGTACATGTATTCTGGAAAGGTAGCTCCTTCATACCCTGACCTGTTGTCATTATGTGTACACGCCCTGACATTCGGCCATTGCCCTTGTTACGTTTCGCATAGTGCTGTGCCTTCCTAGCTGATTGCTGCCTAGGCATTCCGGACTGTGCGGTGGGTGATAGGGAGCGCTATTTCCATTGCATGATTAGTGACACTCATAACATCCGTATTCATGGCTACGCCAGCATACCTCTCCAGTGTACCTCGTTATGAGGGACGTACCTCAACTGGGGTCTTACAAGGGTCATGCTCCTTGACATCCCTCACAGTTCCACATTGACGGGTCTGTTACACATTCAGTGTTAGGAATGTTTTCGGTGAAATCCATGGTCAATTGACATTAATCATATTAATTTATTAAAGGATCTTCTTTATAAGTGGAAACGGCATATTCTAACCATCCTATGACCTTCCTAGTTGAAGTTGTTAGTAAGCCATTAGTATGTGTTCCACATTTTGCCCATTTGTTCCTCATTATGAAGGCGAGTGTTCCTCATTTTGGTGATGGAAGGTTGAGGGCTATGTACGCCAGTATTTGCACAACGGTCTGACTTTGTATGGGGTATTTCTAATGTAGTCCCTATCTGTATTTCCTGTGCTATGCCTTACTGCAGCTGTGTTATTCCGACGGATTTCCGGTTATGGGTGCCATATTGGTCGTACGCATGTCCATCCATGGGAATCACCTACAGGACACTGATATAGGGCTGTACATATTTCACACCTGCTTTCCGCATTATCCGGTGGAAGCTTTGGACCATTAGTGGGGATTAAGGCATGTGCTATACCCACATCCCTCCCATGGGGCGGGCCTGCGGATTCTCTGCCAAACAACATCTAGGCCCATTTCTGCATGCCCAGGTTCCCATGCCTGCAACCCTCGACGGTACACATTACACATGGTTAATGTGTACGGTACTGGGATGTGGACGCACTTCTATGGACTCGCCACTCTGGGGATATCTGTCCATATGTCCTGCATTTCATGGACACATGTGTCAACAACCTTGAACACGCTGTTAGTGCATATGTATAGCTGTTTCGTAGTTGCTGCTGTCACTTCTTTTGCGTCAATCGCAGCATGGGTTGTGAATGGAGCAATTTTTGGAGTCCTACAATGGACACCAGTGTGCATGTGTAAAGTGTAGAACTTGCTGGACTGTCACCTTCTGGCCAGTGGTTTTGACTGCTGCTGTATGTTCCCCATTCGCGGATGTCTGTTTGCCCATATTATCTATTACTTGGCATATTTATATCCATGTATCATATATAGGGGACGTAGGTCTGTTGTGTGTACATATATACATGTGAACCCCTCGTTTCATACCTTGCTTTGTTACTGTCTGTGGATTACCTGTGTACACACATCTATAACCATACCATACCTTTCCACTGTACAGGTTCTGGCAGAGTGTACGGATGGTTGGCCCTTTATCTTAGGTGTGTGTTACATTGATCTGGCAATTTGCTGGCATTTCATGTGAGACTTACTTGATTCTATAGAGACTTGGTTCTATAATTCTGACGTTCTTCCACTGACTATATTTTTCTTTGTCTTCTGGTGTCTTTATGTAACCGGTCCTTTTTAGACACTTTCTATTGTTGTTCATTTTTGTTTACATATATGCCTACTTTGGTATGTTGTGCTATTATTGTGTGATGAGCATTTCTCCCCGGGCCTCTACTGACACTGGACATATATCCAGCTAGCCTAGCCCGGTCAATAAATGTTAACCAACATAGAACTTACAGAGACGTACGGTGGCACCATCTGACAAGTAGGTCGGGTTACGGATGCAAACCCTTCGTCAATCCCTGCTAATAACACACCCGTTATTCTATCCACATTCTATGTTTGTCTTATCACGTATCATGTGTTTCTCACTATCTGTACCAGTACTTTGTATGGCATTGTCCGGTTCCATAATTTCAGAGGCTGACAGTTTTGAGACATGTATAACTAACGTGGAGGACACAGCATTAACGTACCCTGCTGTGAGTGGATCACACACGCACAGGCGCACTTGCATTTCCTAATTGTGGGTTACACGCAGGCGCACATGCATATCCGTATTCTGGGTTGCATATGTTTACTGAGTCTGTGTGATTATGTGGCCTGTATTAGTTGTGACTGTTCCAGTAACATATCTCTGATCCGGTTAACGGACATGTGCGGAACACACTTTCACCTTTACACATGTAACTGTCTTTGCGGCACAGACGCATTACTTACACGTTCACATTTATATGTTCTATAGTCGTAAATCAAACGGGACTGCATTCACGTTGGCCGGTTGCTGTGACCACTACACGTTTGCTGTTCTGTCTCATTTATATGCATACCCATGGTACCTAGCTACATTAACATATCCCCCCCTGCCACCCCCGCACTCATTTACGTCACAAGCATCCATTCTCCCTCTGGGAAAAGTGTGGTACTACATGTTACACATTCCCTATTCCCTACTGCTCTTGACCCAGGATGCATCTGGCGTGACCGCAGGGATATTCAGATCACAGGGGCTTATAGCCCCAACGCAGACAGGTCTTTGATTGTCAGGGTGTTCCTGTGGTGCTCTGGGTTTGGTCTTGTCCGCCTAGTGTACGGAACTGCCCTGACCGTGTACGAATGTCAGACAAGGCACATAGGCACGGTTTGTCCATGTCTATTATACCATAACCACCCCCATTATTCCTCACCGTGCATGCTGATTGGCCAGTGTGCCCGTTGTACATCGGGTTATAGTAATGGCACACGGTCCGGTCGCCCGGACCTATTTCCATTAGTATACCTCGGTATTTATAACCTGTCTCGCTAGGTTACATGGGTTTAACAAAGCGTGACCGCTTTAACATGTCCGTTGCTTACTTTGGGGCGGTCTCGCTCTGCTACACACATTTAACATAGCGGGACAGGTTGTACAACACAGCAACGGGGACACCGAGCTCTCCGTTGCTGTTTTATATTGATTTGCTATGTTGACTGTGTTTTACATAGCGAGACAGTTTCGACATTAGCAACGGACATCTGGCGCAGTACATCAGCATCGCCGCAGATGCCAAACATCTGCGGACGGGCAGCAGACAGGCATTATGCTGTGCCATTATGTCTGGGGATTAATAGTTTATTTTCCTAGATGATATGGCATAATAGCAATAACCCACGTCTGGGTGTGGGTACTGCTGTATTTACCCACGGTTGCCTTTGTTTGGTCCCTCGGGCATCGCCCTCGGGACCGCACCACATCTACCGTGGGTATATCCAGCATTACCCTCACCCAGGCGTGGGTTATTGCTATGATATTCATTCCGTATGTACAGACACGGGTGTTTGGACACCAACAATAGCTTCATCACACAATAATCGCATCGCCCTCGGGACCGCACCACGTCTACCGTGGGTATATCCAGCATTACCCTCACCCAGGCGTGGGTTATTGCTATGATATTCTTTCCGTATGTACAGACATGGGTGTTTGGACACCAACAATAGCTTCTGCTATTGGCATACAATGCTGTGGGTGGTGCCGGTTATCATACATATGCCATGTTCTGCATTTTTCCCATTCACACTTGTCTATCCCCTGTCCTCATTCATACGTGGATATTTATGTGGCACATGACTGGACTATGTATTACCTGCAGGTATGCTGTGTACAGTGCACATATGTGACGGTTGGTTACAGTGTCTGTGTGTACCTACCTCTGTGATACTGGGGACTACCACACATCCTTCACAGCATTAAATGCGTATGTACATACTATTATTCGGTGGCCTGTGGAAGGTTGTCGCAGCACCGGTTACATGTGTCCCTATTTGTGCACGCATCATGTTGGTCTTTGTCCGGCCTTCGTTGCTATCATGGGTTGGATGGTGGTGTTGGTGTGTGTTTGGGTTGTATTTATACTGCCAATACATGTGTGGGGGGTGAGGTTGGCACATGTTCCTCTTTGCAGGGGGCCCCATTATGGACATTTGTGTCCTGCGTCGACACTTGGCACGTGCCATATGTCCTGTGATATTGACACCGTCGTGTATGTCTTCCTGCATTACTACTTGCGTGTTACAGGCATTTTGTATGTGGTACGCATGACTATTATGTTGGATAGCATAAGCTATTCCCATGCTATGACATAACCATTCATCCAGGCATATACGTGTTATTCTATCCTTTGCATTGGCCGTAGGTGTTTTGCCATACGGAACAACACACATATCTACGAGTGATGTCCCACCTTGACATTCTGTGCATGTGGCAACCCTGCTGGGGTGACCTGCTTGGTGGATGGCTGTTCCACCCTGTGTATTGTGTTTGACATGTCTGCATAGCTAATCATCAGTACAGTGGCTGCACATACTGCTTTGTCCGGATGTGTACAGTTATGGACACCGTGGCATGTGGACACCTATGGGGTTTCGACAGGTCCGTATCCACACGTGGTATGTACACATTCTGCGGACACATTCACATGCAGCCATTTGGATATCACTACCTGGGATGGGATGTTGACATGTGGGGTACATATTTGCACGCGTGTCATTGCCTAGGACAATACGTCCTACTACATCTGGGGTATACCCGCTGTGTGTGGGTGTGCAGCTGTGCAAGGCTGCTAACTGGATTGGGTGGACAGTCAGATATGGGTGCGGGTTACGTGCTATGACGGGGTTGTTGTGTATTACATTTGCATGCATGGGTTCTGCTTCTGGATATTCCGCTTCGGCATACGCCATCCTATGTGTATGTGACGGTTACGTTGCTGTGTCTAGCACATTTTACTATACACATGTTTGTCTGTGTTTGGGATATCTGGTTTCTTTCTGGTTGTTATATGGCCACGACTGCCCAGCTGTGTACTCTCACTACCACTGTGGGACTGCTGGTGACCATGCCCATGGGGCTAGTCGTGTGTAGTGGCGGTGCGCTGACATGATGCAGTACACCTCCACTGGGTATGCCTGCTGACAGTGCATTGTGTGACGGACACGGTATTCCGCGTATCCTCTGTTCCATGGATGGGTACATTTTGGACTTCGTGGATTTATGTTTTGTTCACCATTGTGTGTGGACGGGTACTATATTGCATACTCTGCCTACGTTTCATTATCCACGGACACTGGTTGGTGCGGTTACTATTGCAGGCGGCCTATGACAGTCAGCACTTTAGGTTGCTCATCGCCTGACGGCTTGGCCACGCCTACGGGCGCATCCTACTTGGCTCCCTGGACTCGCGCACGTGCCCTATGCACGTGGTTGTGGTTGCGGCGCACACTCATTACTATGCATGTGGCACTGCTACGCCAGTCATATGCTGCACGGCCGGCGCAAGCCTTACGCTGGCCTTGCGCCGAGCTTCATGAATCCGGGGGAGTGTTTCTGCATTGCACTGCACTTCTATCTCCCCAAGTAGAATTTCTTGTAAAATCTATTCATTTGTATTTTAAACCCTGCTGGGCCTTTGTCTTGTAGTTTCTTTCACAGTCAAGGTAGAACTGAGGACTAGTACCGGACTGGAACCTTATGTAATCACTTATTACTATCTTGCTTTCATAAAGTGTGTTACTGATAAATTTCTACATAGTCTGGGGCCTTAAACTGTAGTAGAAATCAGAAATTAGAGTTTTTTTTCTGTTCTGGGATTTGTGCTTCAGTGCTTTATGGTTATTGATATTCCAGTTTTGATACTACAGTTTTATGTTCTGCTTATCGTTTACCTGCATACAATTGCATTCTAGTACTTTTTGCTTCCCCTGTTCTTTGTATCTGCCCCATTTCCCATGGAGACATTAAGCTGAAGTTTTTGAAATTCTTATGAATGTAGTTCAGATAATTTGCATTCCAGTGCCTTTCTATTCCCCTGCTGTTTGTGTCTACCCAATCCACCACTGAAACAGACTGAAGAGTGCTTTCAAACAATCTGGAAATATATCGCTGATAAGTTTATTTCTTGGCACTTTAACTTTATAGAGTTCTGCATTGTCTTAATTTTTGCCTGACTGAATTATTTTATATATTTGCTGGCATTGTTTTTTGTTTCTGATTTGTACTGAAACTGGTTCCCCCCTATTCCTGTGGTGGTATTACCTCAGCAAGAGCCTGCCTGAGTGTCCTGCAGAGTTCTACAGCAGCAGAAGGAGATAAGAGAGACTTTGAGTGGATTAAGTACCTCATAGGTTTATAGGTTCATAGACACTTTCTAGGCTATCTGCCCGAAGGCATTTCTAAGCCTCACCAGAATGTGTTGGCCTTCGCCACCCCCTTAGATTAGTTCCCTGTGCCTCTGTCCAGCAAAGCCACTGAAGTGATCCCCGGGGTAAACTTTCCGTTTCCCATCCACTCATCAAGGTTTCTCTTGAAGAGTGTTAGGGAGGAGCTCTGCCTAATGTAGATTGAAATCTTGTTCCAAAGCATGGGAAGTCTCTGGGACAAGAATCTATCCATCCAGCACGTCCTATTTATTGTTGTGGTGAGGTTTAGATCCCTAGAGCATGTGACTCGAGTGGATATGGTTTTCTTTAGGTGGAGCATGTCCATCAATTCTGGGTTGGACATGGCCTTGTATGTCAGGAAGAGATCACCTCTGAGTAGTTGGTATGCAACTGAGTACAGCAGGAATTTCTTCAGTTAAGCTGTATAGGGCATCTGTTTGAGGCCAGTGATCCTCTTGGTGAGGTACTTCTGTGGTCTTTCCAGCTGTTGCAGGTGTCTTGCAAAGGTACATCCCAAATGGGGCATTGTACTCTGTGATGGGTCTGATGAGTGATGAGTAGAGGTGCACAATGACCTCTTTTGATCAGGATGCAAACCCTTTTGTGATTAGGTGGGCCATATAAAAGGATTTTCTAACCACTTTGACAATGTGATTATCAATCCCTTATTACATCTTCCATATTTAGAGGACTGCCACCTATGTGGTAGTTTGTGGGTCCTTTTTTTTTTCCAAAGGGAGTGACTATGCACTTTATGGCATTTAGCTTGAGGCCATAATTTTGATACCAGGTATCCGTCTCAGTGAGACCCTTTTGGAGGATGTCTGTGTCAGTCGGATAGTCAATTATATCCCCTAGTTTGCAGTTGTCTGCAAACTTTGTCAGCCATAGTCCTGTGCTTGCCTGTACCTCTGAGAAATATATGCCAAACAGGAGGGGTCCTAGGACTGAGCCCTGGGGAATGCCACTTGTAACCGGTTTAGAGTCGGACCTAGCTCCCACAACTCTTACCATGTGGGCACTGTCCGTGAGCCAGTTGGCAACCTATCTTGTGATGTATGGGGTTTATGTTCAGGCTGGTGAGCTTGTCTAGAATACCAGAATGGGGAATGGTGTTGAGGTCTAGGAAGGCTGTGTGTACTTCCTTTCCCTCGTCTATAGCCTTGGTAACTGTCTCAAAAAAAGTTCACCAGGTTTAGGAGGCATGATCTCCCCTAAACAAAGCCGAACTGGGTAGGATCCAGTGTTTGGAGGTTCCCAATGTCTCTGTTAATGAGTTCCATGATGATGCACTCCATAGCCTTGTAGACCAAGCTAGTCAGGCTTATAGGGCGATACTTCTTGGGGTCGGTTGTGGCTCCATCTTTGTGGACCAGAATAACTGTTGCTGTGCACCACTCAATGGGTTCATAGCCTGTGGAGAGGCTGAGTTTGAATAGTGTGTTTAGGTGAGGGGTTAGTTCGTCTTTGAGCTCGTGTAGGATGCAGCCTGGGACACTGCTTAACATACAAGGCCATGTCAAACCCAGAGCTGTTGGACATGCTACACTTAAAGAAATCCCAATCCCTCAGAGCTACACGCTCGAGGGATCTAAACCTTGTCATCACAATAAACAAAACATGCTGGAGGGATAGGTTCCTGACCCAGAGACTCCCCAGACTCTGGAATAGATTGCCCATACATGTCAAGCAGAGTGCCTCTTTGGACCTCTTCAAGAGGAACCTTGACGATTGGATGGGAGAAAGTAAATTCACCCCAGGGATCACGTCAGTCGCCCTGCTAGACAGGGGTCCAGGAAAGTAAATAATGTGGGAAGAAATAGCCAGGGAATTGTTATGGCTAGGCTTGTATAGGTCCTAGGGCTGATAGCCTAGTACCAACCTATGAACCTATGAACCTATGAACCCATTGATGCTGTATTTTTTGGCTTTGGAGAGGGCTGTTTTAACCTGAGTGTCTGTGATTTCAGGAGCTCTACATTCTTCTGGTATGGTTATGGGCCCTTTGTTTTCCTTTTTATTGCTTATTTTCACTAACCTCATTATTCCTAGCATTTATATTAACTTTGCTACTTATTTGAACTGTTTTTTAAATTCTGTTACTGTTTGCACTTTAACTGATTGTTTTTAAGTGTTTTTCAACTGTTTAATTGCTGAGGGCTACACACTCAATGCACTAGCCATTTTTCTGCCTTGAAAGTTTCATAGTTTCATAGTTTCATAGTATAGTACTAGGCTATCTGCCCTGGGGCATTTGTAAGCCTAGCCATAGTGATGTGGCTTTTGCCACCCCATGAAATGGTACAAAAAATGTACAGAATAAATTTAGAATACTGTGGCTCTGTCTAGTAGTGACACAATGAAGGTCCCCTTATATAATAGAATTAGTTTACTGTACCCCTGTCTAGCAGTGACACAGATGTGACCCCTGGGGTAAACTTACGATCTCCCATCCACTCATCAAGATTTCTCTTGAAGAGAGTCAGTGAGGGGCTCTGCCTAATATGAACTGGGATCTTGTTCCAAAGCATGGGAAGCCTCTGGGTTATGAATCTATCCCTCCAGCATGTCCTATTCATACTTGTGCCGAGGTTTAAGTCTTTAGCTCTCGTGGTCCTGATGGATTTGGATTTTTGAGGTGGAGCATGTCCATCAGATCCTGATTGTACATGGCCTTGTACGTCAGGCAGAGATCACCTCTGAGCAGGTGGTATGCTACTGAATAGAGCTGAAGTTTCTTTAGTCTGGCAGAATAAGACATATGTTGGAGACCCTTGATCCTCTTGGTGAGGTACTTTTGTGGTCTCTCCAGCTGTTGCAAATGCCGGGTGAGGTACATACCAAATGGGGCATTGTACTCAATCATGGGTCTGATGAGGGAGGAATATAGGGGTACAATGACATCCTTGGATCTGGATGTGAATCCCTTCATGATGAGGTGTGCAAGGTAGAATGTTTTTCTAACCACTTTGCCAACGTGGGTGTCAAATGAGAGGTCGCTGTCGACTTGGGTCCCCAGGTCTCTGATTACTTTTGCCGTACTCTGTGGGTTGCTGTCTATGTGATAATTTGTGGGTACTTTGTTTTTCCCAAAGGGGATGACTATACATTTTTGGCATTTAGTTTAAGGCCATGACTCCGGCACCAGTTGTCCGTTTCTGTGAGGCCTTTTTGTAGGATGTGTGCGTCTGCTGGTGTATCAACTATGGCGCCTAGTTTGCAGTCATCTGTGAACTTCATCAGCCACAGCCCTCCCATGTTTGCTTTAACATCTGAGAAATAAATGCCGAACAAGAGGGGTCCCAGGACAGATCCCTGTGGGACACCACTTGTGACTGGCTTTGAGTCTGACATTGCTCCAGCGATTTTAACTTTATGGGTTCTGTCCTTTAGCCAGTTTGCAACCCATCTAGTGACATAAGGGTTTACTTTTAAGCTGTTAAGCTTATCTATGATTCCTGAGTGGGGTATTGTGTCGAAGGCCTTAGCCAAGTCCAGGTATGCTGTATGGACTGCTTTGCCCTCATCAATGGCTCTAGTGACTGTTTTGAAAAAGTCAACCAGGTTTCAAAGGCAGGATCTGCCCTTTACAAAGCCGAACTGGGTGTGGTCATGTGTCTGTAGGTCCCCTATGTCTCTGTTTATGAGTTCCATAATGATTCTTTCCATAGCTTTGCAGACCAGGCTGGTTAAGCTTATGGGGCGGTAGTTTCCAGGGTCTGTAGAGGCACCCCCCTTGTGGAGTGGGACCACTGTTGCTGTACGCCAGTGTTCAGGTACATATCCCGAAGTAAGGCTAAGGTTAAATAGCATTTTTATGTGTGGGTTTAGCTCCTCTTGGAGTTCACGTAACACACAACCCGGGATACTGTCAGGTCCCACTGATGCTGTGTTTTTTGCTTTGTTTAGGGCGGTTCTCACTTGGACATCTGAGATGACAGGGAGATTACATTCAGCTGGGATAAGTATTTCTTCTTTTGGGGGTGAAGGAGGGGAGAAATTTGCACTGAACCTGTCAGCCAGAATGTTGGCAATATCTGTGGGTTCAGTGTATTTTTTGTTATTGTGAACCAACTCTGAGCATATCTGAGGGTTTCCGCCCAGGTTTCTAACATAGCTGAAGAAGGCTTTGTGGTTATCTTTAGTGTCCTTAGCGATTTTTCTCTCAAAGTTGGCCTTGGATGTTTTTATGAGAGAATGTAGTTTTCTGCTAATGTTGATCAGAGATGTCTTCCCTTCATGGGATTTTGCTCTGACGTGCAGTAGCTTCCTTCTTTTGTTATACAATTTGTTTATGGCTGAGGTCCACTAGACAGGACGCTTACCTTTGGTGGAGAGGGACTTGGATTTGTTTGGGATTGCATGATCCATGCATTCTTGGAGATGTCCATAGAAAGCATTTGTGAAGGATTCGGCATTGTGGGATATGGTATCCACTGGCACACTGGGCTTAAAGGATACCATCTCAGTCTTAAGAAGAGTGAAGTCTGCTTTTGAGAAGTTTTTCACTGTGGTCTTTTGTGCTGGGGGTGGAGGTGGGATATGTATATCCAGGGTGATTAGTTTGTGGTCAGATCTCACTAGTGAGGGGTATACTTCTGGTGTGGAGCATTTTGTCCCCATGTTTGTGATGATCAGGTGTAGTATTTTATCTCCCCTAGTGGGAGAGGTGACTAGTTGTTCCAGTGTATTTGAATTTCATATCCTCCAATGTCTTCAGGAAAGCTGAGTGGGGTTCTTGAGATTGGGAGGGTGGTCTGTAACATGCTACCAGTTGTATAGCGGTTTTGCCTATGGTTAGTTGCACCTGTATGGTCTCTGATGCTTCATGTGTTGCTACTAACCTGGAGGTGTGGGTGTCCTTGATGAATATGGACACTCCCCCTCCCTTTGTGGTTCGGCCTGGGTTTTGGGGCTGAAAAGCATGATACGAGGTATAGCCTGGTAGTGCTGGGGTGCTCTCTGGAGCCTTGAACCAGGTTTCAGTTACTGCACAGACGCCAATGTTCTCCATGCTGAGGAGTGCATCGAGTGCCTGCATCTTGAGATTTAGACTTCTGGCGTTGAGCAGCATTACCCTTAGTTTTTTTCCATTTTTGTTTTCTAAGGAGGTGGGTTTGTCTTTTGAGCCTTGCCTAAAAAAGGCACTATGGGGGTGGCAAGAGCCTTAGCCAATATCCGGAAGCCCAGTGGTGACAGGTGTAAGCCATCCCTTGCGAAGCAGCATGGCTTGTCCAACATGTCATCCCAGGCAGACAGACATTGGATTCCCTTAGAATGACACCAGTACTTGAGCCAGTTGTTAAAGCTGATCATCTTGTCTTTGTATTGTGGTATCATTCTTGGTGAAGGCAAGATGCTGCTCAGGGTCAGGGTCATATCAGCCTGGGCTACATAATCGGAGAGCTCCTCTATGTCTCTTTTCATGTAGTCCAGGGAGGTACGTCTCAGGTCATTCACACCAGCATGGACAATGACGGAGTCATATTTGTACTTGGTTTGGAGTGACTTGAGTGCGTGTGTTATGTGGCGGATCCTAGCTCCCGATAGACAGCTCACAGTCACCTTCTCCTTGTTCAGCTTGGTCAGCGGGACATTAGTGTGTCTGACTATAGAGTCACCTTTTACTAGTGTATCAGGCAAGGTGTTTGGCCTTAAGGGCTGTGATTGGTTGACACACTGATTTATTGAAGTATGTGTTGCATGTGTTTTGTTTTGAGGTGGTGGATTTTTGGATGACTGCTTTGGGAGCCTCTGTTGTTTTGGTAAGCTTTTTATTAGAGCCTCCGAGTATGTCTTTGTGTTTTTATGTGTTTGGTTTGCAGTTGTGGTAGGTCTATGTGGGACTGGGATTGTTGTGTGTGTGGTTGCCATCTCCTCCTGTCTGGTCATGCCAGCCCTGAGTTGAGAGAGTTCAGCCTCCAGTTTGTATTTGTGTTTGTTGGGAGGAGGAGAGGGTTGTCTGTGTACATGAGACAATTGTAGCATTGTCTCAAGATACCGAGATTGACCAGCTGAATTGGAGACGACGCCAGTAATCTACCACTCGACATGCTAGAACAGTATAAGGGAGTGCTGTACCTTTAAGGGAAGTGGATATTCACAGGGGTGTAAGTAGATGTAGTGCTTTACTTAGTACGAGAGTGCTTACTTAGTAGAGAAGTATTGAGAACAAGTGCTAGACTTATAATATAGTGAGTAGTCTGGTTATACTAAGAGTAGAGCTTCCTTAAGGGAAAATTTGAAGAGCAGACTTGGCAGAGCCAGAAAAAGTTTAACCTTGTTTAACCGGCGCTGCGCTATGTGCACAACCGCGCTAAGCCGTGCAAACATGGATTTTAAACAGTGAACTACAAAAGAGCTAGAAATGGTCCAAAACAACCAATTACTACAGCTACTTGTGCTGAGGTCACTTCCTACAGGGACAGGTAGGCTGCTCAAGGCTCCCCACTCCCACTGGTGAGCAAAGAAACTTCCTTCTATCCAAGTAAGGTAATGGACAACAAAGGAACTACACCACAGCCCAGAATACAGCAATGCCTGTAAACTGGTCTAAACTAGTCGAGGAGAGGCGGGAAAACAAGGATTATTTTTTTGCTTTTTTGGTAGAAACACACAGAAAATGCAGAAACAGTGATAAATTAGTTACACAGGCTAGCACACTTTAGTGGGCAGCCTCCACAGTTAAATTAAACAAACAAACAAACAAACTTTCGATAAAAATCGACAAAAATGTAACTTTAAGTGCAGATTTTAAAATAATGCAGCAAACAGTTAAAAACAGTTCAAGCTAGTTCAGGGTAAGCTACAGAAGCTATTCCAAGTGAAAAAAAGCAAAGATACTTAAATCCAGAAAGTAGTCGCTTTTCTGAGTTCCCTGCTGCTAGGACCACTCTGCAGAACCACAAGGAGCTTGTCTGAGCAGTATAGCCAGAAAAAAACACCCAGAGGCGGATTTTAAACAGTGAACTACAAAAGAGCTAGAAATGGTCCAAAACAACCAATTACTACAGCTTCTTGTGCTGAGGTCTCTTCCTACAGGGACAGGTAGGCTGCTCAAGGCTCCCCACTTCCACTGGTGAGCAAAGAAACTTCCTTCTATCCAAGTAAGGTAATGGACAATACAGGAACTACACCACAGCCCAGAATACAGCAATGCCTGTAAACTGGTCTAAACTAGTCGAGGAGAGGCGGGAAAACAAGGATTATTTTTTTGTTTTTTTGGTAGAAACACACAGAAAATGCAGAAACAGTGATAAATTAGTTACACAAGGCTAGCACACTTTAGTGGGCAGCCTCCACAGTTAAATTAAACAAACAAACAAGCAAACTTTCGATCAAATTCGACTAAAATGTAACTAAGTGCAGATTTTAAAACAATGCAGCAAACAGTTAAAAAAACAGTTCAAGCTAGTTCAGGGTAAGCTATTACTGCATCTGTTTTAATTTTCAAGAAAAAAAAAACAAAAAAAATACTATCTCTGTACTAGTTTCCCACCTTTCTATAACCTTGTGAAAATACAGAAAATAGCCACCTCCTATTCCAGCGTAAGTCAGGCACTCAGTCGCGAATCCTTCAAGTTATTGCCAGGAAAGTAAATCCAAAAGACGTACTGTAAAAAGAATAACGCTTTTATTTGTAAAAATGAAAGAGCGTTTTCGCCGTAGTACTACCATAGCTTCTTCAGAACAAACCATTTTTTAAAAACCGCCCATTTAAATACAAAACGTGCATAGCGTGGTTTAATAGTAGCGTGCATTTAAAGAAACACTGTATCAAAACCACGCACAATGCACTTGCTGATTTTAATCACTCAAATGTTTTCACAACTAAGACATTAATAAAAGAAAATTAGATATTTAAAAATATATCGTTGACTGTAAATCTTGTGTTGAATACCATAAGTAGTGCATCACAAAATGAACAGCAAAATAAACAAAAAAATAAACCATAGACACCCCTTTAAAACCTAAACACTGACAGTTACAAAGACACATTGACTATCAGCCTAAAGGATGTTGTGCTAAAATTGTTTACAATTATAATGTATTAGCTAATATAAAATTAGACATATAAATAGAATAAAAAATGTATGTTAAAAAATATATGTATGTATGTATGTTTAGAGATATATGTACATAAATGCTTATAACATATAATGTCAACCATGGCAAACAATCAGTAAAATTATTAACATAAAAGAAATGAATTGAATAACTTGTATTACGTCAATTGGAACCTAACTACACTTTTGTCTCAAGTAATTCCTCATCTTTAATATGCAGGAAATATTACAAAACATACATACATACATATATTTTTTAACATACATTTTTTATTCTATTTATATGTCTAATTTTATATTAGCTAATACATTATAATTGTAAACAATTTTAACACAACATCCTTTAGGCTGATAGTCAATGTGTCTTTGTAACTGTCAGCGTTTAGGTTTTAAAGGGGTGTCTATGGTTTATTTTTTTGTTTATTTTGCTGTTCATTTTGTGATGCACTACTTATGGTACTCAACACAAGATTTACACTCAGCGATATATTTTTAAATATCTAATTTTCTTTTATTAATGTCATAGTTGTGAAAACATTTGAGTGATTAAAATCAGCAAGTGCATTGTGCGTGGTTTTGATACAGTGTTTCTTTAAATGCACGCTACTATTAAACCACGCTATGCACATTTTGTATTTAAATGGGCGTTTTTTAAAAAATGGTTTGTTCTGAAGAAGCTGTGGTAGTACTACGGCGAAAACGCTCTTTCATTTTTACAAATAAAAGCGTTATTCTTTTTACAGTATGTCTTTTGGATTTACTTTCCTGGCAATAACTTGAAGGATTCGCGACTGAGTGCCTGGCTTACACTGGAATAGGAGGTGGCTATTTTCTGTATTTTCACAAGTTTGTTGTTTGTTTGAGTCGAGTTACCTTTCTATAACCAGTAGAGTCCGGTTTTCAGATCTTGCTGAATTCTGGGCTGTTTTGTAGTTTCTGTGTTGCCCAGACCTTACTAAGATAGAAGGAAGCTTCTCTGTTCATCAGTGAGAGTGGTGAGCTTTGAGCAGCCTATCTGTCATTGGAAGAGTGGTTTCAGCTCAGAATCTGTAGTTTTATTGGCCATTTTGGGTTATTTCTATCTCTTTCATCTTTCTGTTTAAAAACCCATGTTTGCACGCTTTTGCAGATCGTGCCGAGCCGTTTAACTACAGTTAAACTATTCCCGGTGCCAGAAAGTCTGCTCTTCAAATATTCCCTTAGAACTAGCCAGTTTTTTAGTTTCAGCATGCAAAACTGTTTCCTTGTGCTCAGCACTTGCTCAGAACTCGTTGTAAGCACTAAATAAACTACAAATTACTATAGTACTCGACTTTCCTCACTCATCAAAAGGAAAACAGTTCTTAGTACTTAAATTAATAAGCACCTATCCAGCCATGTTCATGGGTCATCTCCTGCTGTTTTCTCCTGTCCATCTGATGAATCTGGGCATCTTGGGGCAATGGAGCAATTGCCTCATGTACACTGACAACCCTCTCCTCCTACCATCCAACACTAGAACCTGTAAGAGATGCACTTATATAGCCAAAGTGGAAGCCAAGCCATCTCCAGTCAAGAATGGACTAGACAGTCAAGAGGAGAAAGTTAACACCTGTACCACACCACACTCAACACATAGTCTTTAAAAACCCACACTACCAAAACCCACACATAGAAACACAAAGCACACACCCATATTCGCGGAGGTTCTCAATCAAAATCTGCCCAAGCAACAGAGGCCTCCCAAGCTGAAACGCAGACAACCACAACCCCCAAGACTACCCAAATGACACATAGCCCACAAAATCAGTGTGCCACTCAACCTCAGCCCATAAGGCAAAACAATGTACCCAACACACTAGTCATAGGTGACTCTATAGTCAGGCACACTGATGTCCCACCCCCCAGGCTAAACAAGAGGAAACTTACTGTCAGCTGCCTGTCGGGTGTCAGGATCTGCCACATAACACACACACACTCAGGTCACTCCACAACAAGTACAAACACAACTCTGTCATTGTCCATGTTGGTGTGAATGACCTGAGACGTACCTCCCTGGACTACATGAAAAGAGACATGGAGGAGCTTTGGATCTTGTAGCCCAGGCAGATATGACCCTATCCCTGAGTAGCATCCTGCCATCACCCAGAATGATACCACAGTACAAGGACAAAATGATTGACTCAACAATTGGCTAAGCTTCTGGTGTCATTCTAAGGGGATCCAGTATCTGTCTGCCTGGGACAACATGGTCGACAGACCACTATGCTTTTCCAGAGATGGCCTGCACCTGTCACCCCTGGGATTCCGGATACTGGCTAAGGCTCTTGCCATCCCTATAGTGCTTTTTTAGGCAAGCTTCAAATGCCAAATTCACCACCATAACAGGTACAAGCAAGCAAACTCTGAGGGTAATGTTACTCAATGCTAGAAGTCTAATCCTCAAAATGCACTCACTACAGGCACTCCTTAAAATGGAGAACATTGACATCTGTGAGTGACAGAGACCTGGTTCATGGCTCCAGAGAGCACCCTTGCATTACCAGGCTATAATTCATACCACACCTTTCAGCCACCTAACCTGGACTGAAACACTAAAGGTGGAGGCGTGTCCATATTCATTAAGGATATCCACACCTCCAGGCTAGTTGCTCAATATAATGCATCTGAAATTATCCAAGTGTAACTAACACTGGGCAAGACTTCAGTCCAGGTTGTAGCTTGTTACAGATCCCCACCACGCCCCAGGATTCCCACTCTTCATTTCTTAAGATACTGGAAAATATTAAGGTACAACCCAATACCTTAATTATGGGTGATTTCAACTACCCCACCATCAACTGGGAAAACTACTCATGTACCAACTCATTTGCTCAATGTTTTCTGAAATTCATAAATTCCAATGCCTTGGATCAGCTTATCCACACCCCTACCAGGGGCAGCAACATCCTGGATCAGGTCATTACCAATATGGGTAACCGGTGTTCCATACCAGAGGTCAACTCTTCACTGGTCAGATCTGACCACAAGCTAATCACCCTAGACATCCATATCCGACCCCCATTAAGGAAACCACCATTAAAAACTATTCAAAAGCCAACTTCATGCTTCTTAAGACAGAAGTGGCAAACTTTACGACACTCATTCAGATGGAAAATAGAAGTACGACTGCTGAATCTTACATAAATGCACTGTATAAGCACATACACTAGTGGATGGATCGTGCCTTCCACAACAGAACCAAGATGCTATCCTCCAAAAAAAGGAAGCTAATCTGGTGGTCCCCTGCCATAAACAAACTCTACAACAGAAGGAAGAAGCTGTTACAAAAAAGAGTAAAATCCCAAGATTGGAGGAACTCCTGGTCAGCCTCAGCAGGAAGCTGATATTCCTCATAAAATCATCCAAAGCCAGTTATGAAAATAAAATCACCACTGATTCCAAACACATCCACAAAGCATTCTACAGCTATGTCAAGAATCTCAATGGCAACACTCAGATCTGCTCTGAGTTACAGCACAATGGCACTAAATATGCAGAACCAACTGATATTGCCAACATCCTGGCAGATAGGTTTATCGCTAACTTTACCCCCCTCTCACCCTCCAAAGGGCCCATCTTAATACTGGAAGAATGCAAAGCCACTGTAATCATGGATGAACAAGTAAAGGCCGCACTCCCCAAAGTCAAGAACACAGCATCCATGGGACCAGACAACATCCCAGGCTACATACTGCATGAACTACAGAATGAACTGGCACCCCACCCAAGTACCATGTTCAATTATAGCCTCACCTGAGGCTATGTGCCTACTGAATGGCACACAGTGACAGTTATCCCACTGCACAAAGGGGGTGTCATCACAGACCTCGGAAACTACCATCCCATTAGCCTGACGAGCCTGGTCTGCAAGGCCAGGGAATGTATCATCTTGGAACATATAAACAAAGACATAGGTAACCTCCAAACCCTGGACCCCACTCAGTTTGGTTTTGTAAAAGGTAGACCATGTCTACTAAACCTGATTGACTTCTTTGAAGCAGTCAACAGAGCTGTAGATGAGGGCAAGATAGTGCACACAGCCTATCTTGACCTCGCCAAGGCTTTCAATACCATCCCCCACTCTGGAATTATAGATAAACTCACTAAACTGGGCATAAATCTCTATGTCACAAGATGGGTGGGGAACTGGCTCACTGACAGAACCCACAGTGTAAAAGTAGATAACTCTAAGTCCGACTTCAGACCAGTGAGGAGTGGAGTACCACAGGGTTTGGTCCTGGGTCTTGTCCTGTTCGGCATCTACTTCTCTGAAGTGCAGCCAACACAGAAGGTCTTTAGCTAACAAAGTTCACAGGCGACTGCAAACTGGGAGCCATAATAGAATCACCAAATGTTGCAGACATTCTACAAAAGGACCTCACAGAGACAAATGCTTGGTGTCAAAGTCATGGCATCAATCTGAATGCCACAAAGTGCAGTGTCATCCCCTTTGGGAAAAACTCGATACTCATGAACCACCACATAGGCAGTAGCTCACTAAACACCAAAAGTGTGATAAGTGACATCAGGACACAGGTGGACAGTAGTCTCACCTTTGATAACTACATCACCACAGTAGTCAGGAAATACTTCTACATGGCACAGCTCATCACAAAAGGGTTCTCCTCTAGAAAAAAGGAACTCATTGTTCCTCTCTACTCATCCCTCATCAGACCCATTATAGAGTACAATGCCCCATTTGGCATGTATCTCACAAGACACCTACAACAGTTGGAAAGGCCACAGAAATACCTCACTAAGAGGATTACCATCCTCAAACAGATGCCATATGCAGACCGTCTCAAAAAACTCCAGATCTACTCCATCGCATATCGCCTACTCAGAGGCAATCTCTGCCTAATGTACAAAGCTATGTCAAACCCAGAGCTGTTCACATGCTACACTTAAAGAAATCCCAGTCTCTCCGAACCACATGGTCCAGGGTTCTAGACCTTGTCACCACAATAAACAGAACATGCTGGAGGGATAGATTTCTGTCCCAGAGACTTCCCATACTCTGGAACAAACTACCCATTCATGTCAAGCAAAGTTCCTCATTGGCCCTCTTTAAGAAAAATCTTGACGACTGGATGGAAAATAGAAAATTCACCCCTGGGATCACTTCTGTGGCACTGCTCGACAGGGGCACAGGAAAATAATTTTCTTGGGTGGTGAAAGCTAGGGAAACTTTTTGGCTAGGATTATATAGGCCCCAGGGCCGATGGCCTAGTACCTACCTATGAACCTATAAAGTTTCTGAAAGAGCTCCAGATATTGGCTTTATTTGATTGGATCCCTGCTTCTTCCTTTATTTTTTCCCCAAACCTCTCACCCTTTTCCAGATAGGTTTTATAAAGTTGTTCTTCTGCCTTCTGTCCCTTATGGTTCATAGTTTCCTAGTTCATAGGTTCACAGTTATATACTAGACTAATACTATAGTGTCATCCTCCTTGGTAAGATCCAACCATAAAGCAATCATTTTCAAAGTTACCATCTCTCCTGCCCCCCCCCCCCCCTTGTCAGGGTCAAACAAAAAAACTTTTCCAAAGCTCACTACAATCTCCTGAGAGCAGATATAAACAGCTTCACAGCCACCATCCCTTCAGTTGGAGCTAGCACTAATGTCCAACCTTACACCAAAAAACTATATGAACAGCTGCATAGCTGTATGGGCTCAGCAGTACCTGACAGGACCAAATCATCTTCCTGAAGGAAGAGTAAACTTGTCTGGTGGGCAACAATAATAAAAAAAACTCTATAATAAAAGGAAAAAATTGCTGTCCTGGACCAAGAAGGAGCATGTGCCAAGTTGGAAGCAATCTCTCCTTTATCTGAACAAGCAGATAAGGTCACTGGTGAAATCCTCTAAGGCTAACTTCAAGTCCAAATTGGCCACATCCACTAAGGACAATCACAAGGCTTTCATCACATATGTCCACAATCTCAGAGGTAACACCTAAATCTGCTCTGAACTGGTGGTCAATAACACCACATACACAAATGCCTTAGATATAGTCAACCTGCTAATAGACAGGTTCACTGAAAACGTATTCCTCCTGTATCCCCATCAGTAAATGAGGACATCCCCAGCACTTGCCCCCTTCCCCTCATCACCAGGGAGCAGGTCTTAATGACCTCTCAAAGGCAAAAAAAATGCAGTTTCCATGGGACCCAACAACGTCCCGGCTGTATCCTACATGAACTAAATCATGAGCTCTCAGCTTCAATAGGCACCCTATTCAACCAAAGCCTGAGTACCAACTTCATCCCAACCAAATGGAGGACAGCCACTGTCATCCCTCTACACAAAGGTAGAGCGTCTACTGACCCAGGTAATTATAGGCCCATCAACATAACTAGCTTGATCTGCAAGGCCATGGAATGCATTATCATGGGCCTTATAAACAAGGACATTGGCAACCTCCAGACGCTTGACCCCAGACAGTTTGTTTTTGCCAAAGGGAGATCATGCCTGTTAAACTTGGTCAATATCTTTGAAGCAATCACCAAAGCCATGGACGAGGGGGAAGATGGTGAACTCAATCTACCTTGACATAGTCAAAGCCTTTGACACAATTCCCGAATCAGGCATGATAGATGAACTCTCCCAGCTAGGCATCAATCTGTATGTTTCCAGATGGATAGCTAACTGGCTCACTGATAGAACCCAGTCTGTCAAAATAGGGGAAGCAACCTCTAGTAGTACACCTGTAATGAGCAGTGAACCCCAAGGTTTGGTCTTGGGGCCACTACTCTTTGGGATATACTTTTCTGAGGTGCAAGCCAAAACCAGTGGTCTGTGGTTGACCGAGTTTGCAGATGACTGCAAGCCGGGTGCTGTCTTAAATTCTCCTAGTGATGTGAACATCCTCCAAGAGGGCCTTACCCAAACTAATGTCTGGTGCTAGAAGCATGGCTTCAAACTGAATTCTAAGAAATGCATCATTATCCCCTTTGGGAAAAATGGCATCTCTACTAATTATCACATTAATGACAATGTACTAAGCACACAATCGGTCATGAGGGACTTGGTCACCCAGGTTGATAATAGCTTGACGTTTGACCACCACATTCCCTCTGGTGTATGGAAGGCTTTTTACAAGACCCACATCATACGTAAGGGTATTTAATTCAGGAACAAGGAGGTCACAACATTCCTGTACTCCTCCTTTATCAGACCCATTCGGCATGGACCTTGCCAAACATGTGCAGTAGCTGGAGAGACGACAGAGGTTCCTGACCAGGAACTTCCACGGTCTCAAACACCTATCCTATACAGATAGGCTAAAAGTCCTGTCCCTCTACTCAGTCTTATACAGACTGTTCAGAGGTGACCTGTATTTGGCATACAATGCCATCTCAGACCCAGCCTTGCTGGAGTTGCTGCACATCCATAAGTCAAACTCCATTTGCACATCCCACACAGAAGGCCTCAACCTGGTCTGTGACATTAATAGAACTTGTTGGCGGGATAGATTTCATAGGATCATATAAGGTTACTAGACTAATGGCCCTGGGGTCCTTACAAACCTAGCCAAGAGTCTATCCACAAAAAGAAACCTCAGTCAGTATCTGTCACCCCTGTCAATGAGGGAAACAAGTGGAATCCCTGGGACAAATTTGTGGTTTGCCATCCACTCATCAAGGTTCCGCTTGAAGAGGGTCAGTGAGGTACTCTGTTTGACATGTATGGGAAGTCTATTCCAGAGATGGGGCAGCCTCTGGGAGACAAACCTGCAGGTTTTGTTGATGTTTCATAATAGAGTCACGCCTTTCGAGTGGGTAATGCACGAGGAATTAGACTTACAGATATGGAGCATCTCTAGTAGGGCAGGGTCCAAGTTTGCCTTGTAGGTGAGACACAGATCACCCCTGAGCAATCTGTATGATACCAAATAGAGTGATAGTGATTTGAGTCTGCTGGATATGACAGGTGTTGGAGGCCATGAATTCTATTTTTGAGTTATTTCAGTGGCCTTTCCAGTTGGTGCAGATGTTTGGAGAGGTACATACCAAACGGGGAGTTATACTCAATTATTGGTCTAATGAGGGAGGAGTATAGAGCGGTAATAACTTATTTTTTCTGGATGCAATCACTTTATTTATGAGATGAACCAAGTAAAAGGCTTTTCTGACCACTGCCACTACATGATGGTCAAATTTGAGGTTGTTATCAATCTGAGTACCCAGGTCTGTCACCATATGTTGTGTGCTTAGGGGGTTGCTGTTGATGTGGTAACCAGCAGGAGCCATGTTTTTGCTGAACAGTATGATGATACATTGTTTTGCACTTAGCTTGAGACTATGACTTTGGCACCAGTCATTAGTTGCTGTGAGACCATCTTGCAGTATGTTAGCATCATTTGGGGAGTCAATGACAGCACCCAGCTTACAGTCATCTGCAGACATGGTCAGCCACAGGACATTTGTCTTTGCCTAGACCTCTGAAAAGTAGATGCCAAACATTAGGGGGTCCCAGGACAGATCCCTGGGGAACTCCATTAGTGACAGGTCTGCTATCAGAGGTGGAGGCACCTATTTTGACTTTGAGCATCCTGCCATTGAGCCAGTTGGCCACCCACCTGATGACATAGGGATTTACGCCAAGTTGTGTTAGCTTTTTGATGATGCCAAAGTGGGGGATTGTGTCAAAGGCCTTGGTCAGGTCAAGGTAAGCTGTATGGACTGACTTTCCCTCATCCAGGGCCTTGGTGACAGTCTCAAAGAAGTCAACCAGGTTCATCAGACAAGATCTGCCCTTGACAAATTTGAACTGGGCCTTTCTCCTAGTTTACTAGATCCATAATAATACGCTCCATGGCTTTACAGATCAGACTTGTCAAGCTAATGGGGTGATAGTTTCCAGGGTCAGTAGTGGCACCACCTTTGTGCAAGGGCATGACAATGGCGGTTCTCCACTCTGCTGGAATGAAGTCTGTAATTAGGCTGTGGTTGAATAGGGTGCTCAGTGGTGAAGCTAGTTCTTGCTGGAGATCCTGGGATATTATCAAGTCCCATGGAAGCTGTGTTCTTTGCCTTGGATAGGGCCTTTAACACTTATCTATGGAGATGTGAGGTGTGTGACATATACATCCATTCATCCATATAGAGCTGATTACAGCTATAGTGGAGGTATATGTATGAGTGTTTTTATGCTTGGCTATCTGTCTCTGTTAGCACTTGTGTGTGTGGGGTGGTTTGCAGGTGTGTGTGCTAGCATGTGTGCGTGTGTGTGTGTGCATGTGTGTGTGTGTGTGTGTGTGTGTGTGTGTGTGTGTGTGTGTGTGTGTGTGTGTGTGTGTGTGTGTGTGTGTGTGTGTGTGTGTGTGTGTGTGTGTGTGTGTGTGTGTGTGTGTGTGTGTGTGTGTGTGTGTGTGTGTGTGTGTGTGTGTGCAATACATTTTTTGATAGGGAAAACAGTAGCATGGTCAGATTTGACAGCACAGTGTTCAGGTTAGATACATAATAATTAACCAGTAAAGAGGTGTTCCTCTGTGCAGCTTTACTTTGTGTCATATCTTTCCTTTATGCTAACTGGCAAACCCACATTAGCAAGTCAGCAAAAACAGAGGCCGGGATTCACTAATCCTCTGTGTAAGACTAACTAAGTCTTACATGGACACTGCAGTGTAAGGATATGATGTCAGCACGTTATGCATATTCATGAGGGTGTGCTAACTCAACTCTAACGCTTACACATTGCATGCACGAGTGCAGGGGGCATGTTAGACTGCCGAGCAGTCCAAATATCCACACCCCTGCAAGTGCCTAAACTGCAAATGTCAACTGAAATGAGCGAGTACGCTCAAATGTCCACATACCCAACACTACACTCCCCCACATTTTAAATCCCTGTACAAGTTTAAAATGTAAAGGTTTCCATTTTTTTTTAATTATTCCTGATATAGCTGCCTGTATTTGCGTGTGTTTGTGCAGGTTGGTCCATTCAGTTTAGACATCGAAGAGGATAATAAACTATTTATATGCAAATTAAGCCAACTAGCAATTGCGTAGTGGTAAAGCCCTCGCATAAAGGGTAGGCATTCCCGGTTCAAGTCCTACCACTCCACTACCTATTTTCTGTCGGAAATGTGTGCATAAATAGAATTCCTGACATTTACCTTTTAAATCTCAGTAAAATGCATTGAAATGGCCTATGTGGTAGTGAACGATATTTAATATATATATATAAGCATGTGGAATGGTCATGCATACTGATAAATGCATAAGTAACGTATCTTAAGCAATGTGAAGCACTGCTAAGCAATGTTTACTAGTATTAAGCACAGTTAAGTACAACTGCTCATAGCTTAGCACTGCTATAACTAGCGCAATAGTTTTATGCGGAGCTGCACATCGAGCCAACTAGCTCAAACAAAACATGTTCGCGAGGAGCTGCGCATCGTGCTAACTAGAGCAACGTTGGGCAGCATAGAGCAATGTAGAGCAATGTAGAGCAACGTCGAGTAACATTGGTCAAAATTGAGCAAAGTTGAGCAATGTTGGCTAAACACAGCCACACCTCCAAGCCGGTCTGGCCAATAGTAAAATAAAAAGCTATGGCAGGCCTCGAACGTGGGATACTGTGCACCATAATCACAGTACTAAACCACTACGCCATGACAGCTTTAAATATGGATACATTTCCAACACACTCATATATATAAGTAGAAGTTTACCCATTGCTAAGCAGGTTTGCTCTTAGCTGAGAATTTTCAAAACCGGCCAATCACAAATAAGTGCAGGAAATGAGGAATATTTAAGCTCCATAGGCGGGAATAATTGCCATAACTGGTTGTAGCTCCCATCTGCAGACAGTATGGCCGGTGTTGGAGAGGGCTCTCATTTTTGAGTGCAACAGTGGGGCATTGAGGAGTCAAAAGTAATGGTTTGGCTCCTCATCCATCATCATGATGCAAGACTCATGCAGGGCCAGTTTCAGGGCACTGAATACAAAGCAGAAGCTTGAAACCATCTAGCACATGATCTCAACAGTGCCACAGGCATCCCTCGGACTGGTGAGCTGGTCAGACACCACTTTTCAGACCTGAAGAGATGCAAGGAGGACCGACTGAACCAGTGGATACAGGAGGCCCATCAAATGGAAAATGCCCCACTACTGAGTATGTAGCCATGGAATGAAGTATATAAGAATTGCTATAGTAGTCCATGTTATGGATAGGTATGTTTCAATATCCCTTCATTTACTTCACAGCTGCAGGTGTCCTTGCTGCAAATCAGCAAGCCTATGCAGATAGGCTGCTAAGGCTGCGCCACCAGGCAGGTTAGTAATTATTCTGCATGTGTTGTCATATAAAAGAAGTGAGAGAGCCTGAAAAAGAGTGCTGTAACTCATTAATAAAGGTATAATGAGTGTTGAATAACTTCTCTGCATGTACTGTTATATAAAATAAGTGAGACAACATGAAAAGGTGTTGTAACCCATTAATAAAGGTATAATATGTCTTGAATAAAAGACCTCTGCATGCACTGATATATGAAATAAATGAGAGAGCCACTAGAAAAGTGTGTAATGTAATAAATAAAGGTATAATTCCTGGAGTGTGTCCATGTCACTTTCTTCGATATGTTGTTGTACCCTTGGATTATAGAAATAGTACTGTTGTAGTAAGCGCAGTCAACCCACACATGGGTAGGCCCATATAAAGTGGATGAAGGGAGTGCCAGTAGCTGTTAAGCATATATACAGTCCTCAACTGTCAGTTCATGGCCGGCATGTACAGGTTAATCTGGCACATGAGTAGCTTGTTATTCTGTTCCCCAGAAATGTCAGTGTGCTGCTAGAAATGTAGGGGGCTGTCAACATATTGTTGATAATGTCACCTGAACACATACAGACATGTAGATATTTAAATATAAATTAAATATATAAATATGTAGCAGTAACATCTGCATCCAGGGCAGTTTGTATGTCAGATACAGGTCAGGTATATCAAGAACTAGCAAACCCCATTTTACAATTTAACAGACATTGCCCAGTGTAATAATACATGTAGGGGATATATAACTGCAGTCAATAAGAATGTAGTGTAAACTACAACTATATATAAGTTGTTAATGGAGGTATCTTTTTACACCCTACTGTATGTGCCTAAACAATGCAATTCCACACATCAATGGGTATGTCTAATCTCATAACATTTGTTGGGGCACATGTCCTATTGGTTTATAAATATCTGCATTTACTTTGATACATGTTCCCTGTTCACATACTACAATCTTGGTGGCCTGTTGCCACCAATCAATCCTGCATGTTGTTGGAATGTCCACTGTTGTTCTATATATGCATGTGTTATGCTTGCTGTTCAACTGTTGGAACTCTGGAGTGTTGGGTTAATGGGAATACTACTGTATGCTGTTACAACTAAATTGGAATGCTGTTGGCTATTACTAACCCATATTTTCATCAAATCCTCCTAAACATAGAACGTATGGGAAGGCCGGTCCCAGCGGACCCACCTGTCCCACCTCAGCTGGCAATGGCACCTGGTACCAGCAGGTCCGCTGCCTAGCCCGGGACCCCCTCCTCTGTTGGTCCATTGCCACCTTCAGGTGGAAGTGCTGCAGGAGATGGGGCTCATCTCCCCGTGCAAGCGTGGCCGGAGGACGGCCACCTATCACCCTCCAAAAGGTCCAGGCTGTGGTGCGTAGGGAGATCGAGCGTTCAGTCACTGATCCTCTATGCCAGCTCGAGGCAAGAGTGGCGTGACTAACGGGTGAGCCTGCCCCTCCTACGCAGCCTCCAGTACAGCCACCCTCTGAGCTGTGAAAGTGCAGTGGTGACTGCCCATGGGTGGGGATCTCAGTTCCACTGTTGCCATCTGTGGGCTCATGTGCTTGCGATTTCCAAACATCCTTCCCCATCAGTGGTGTTCACCCACCCCATGTGTCATATTCCGGCCCTGTATGCATCTTGTTTGTCTTGTCTGTTTACCTCCCCAACCAACCTCCCCAAATATACCTACTTCCCCTACCCCACATTCCACTCTCACCTGAAAAAAAAATGGGCAATCTGCTCCACAAAAATATTACGCCCCATACATAGCTGCCCATTTTGCACACATGTCCACTGGACACATAAACTGAAATTGAACTGGCAGTACAGCATACTCCGTTGTCCTCACCCCTCTCTCAGGGGTGGAAGGTTTCAAATTTCCATCCAAATTATTAGTATATGCACAGCTGTTGCTGTTAAAGAAATGGGCAGCTATGGACCTTCCCTACACCCGTCCTGCACATCCTGAGCTGTTTTCCCTACTGCCTTTCCCTCTTTGTGCCCCTTTTTCACCACTTTCGTATCTCCCCATTTTCTTTTCTTTCAAAGAAATGAGCATGGGGGTTAGCGGGAGTAGCACTTTTAAGCAGTAGTTAGCGGGTTTGCGTGAGTGTGCGCCTGCGTGCGCTTAGCTAAGTATTGCTAAGCACCGTGCAAACCCACGCAAACCCGCTTACAACTGCTTAAAAGTGCCATAGTCACTCTGTATGTCAGGGCCCTTGTTCTGCTCAGCAGCAAAATAAAATACCTCTGTCAGTCTCGAACCCCAGACCTTGGACACACTAGACTGCATGAAGTATCACTGAGCCATGGTGAACATACAGCAAACTGGTGCTGCAATCAATATATCATGCATCAGAATGAATGAATGTAAAGGACAAATAGGAATGGCATAACTCAAATCCTGTTCTGTGGATCCTTACCAGCAGTTCTTGTGGAATTGTATTACATGACTGTGAAAAGAGAACCAGCCATACTAGCAGGAAATAATGTTACAGCAGCACTTAACAACCTCCACACAGTATCATAGTAGGACAAACACTAGCATATCTGATTAGGGCAGAGGTCATACTTTGCAACTGTGACTACATTTCAGGCATGTCCCTGATTTTGAGACAGGTTTTAGCTGTGTCACTCTGAATCCCTCTGAAAGCTACTGACGTTAGGCAGAAAGGTGGTGAATTACACTTAATGAATAATGATAATAAGTAAGAGTTGGACACGTTGGGTAGAAAGGTGGTGAATTACACTTAATGAATAATGATAATAAGTAAGAGTTGGACACGTTGGGCAGAAAGATGGTGAATTACACTTAATGAATAATGATAATAAGTAAGAGTTGGACACGGGCAGAAAGGTGGTGAATTACACTTAATGAATAATGATAATAAGTAAGAGTTGGACACGTTGGGCAGAAAGGTGGTGAATTACACTTAATGAATAATGATAATAAGTAAGAGTTGGACACGTTGGGCAGAAAGGTGGTGAATTACACTTAATGAATAATGATAATAAGTAAGAGTTGGACACGTTGGGCAGAAAGGTGGTGAATTACACTTAATGAATAATGATAAGAGTTGGACACGTTGGGCAGAAAGGTGGTGAATTACACTTAATGAATAATGATAATAAATAAGAGTTGGACACGTTGGGCAGAAAGGTGGTGAATTACATTTAATGAATAATGATAATAAGTAAGAGTTGGACACGTTGGGCAGAAAGGTGGTGAATTACACTTAATGAATAATGATAATAAGTAAGAGTTGGACACGTTGGGCAGAAAGGTGGTGAATTACACTTAATGAATAATGATAATAAGTAAGAGTTGGACACGTTGGGCAGAAAGATGGTGAATTACACTTAATGAATAATGATAATAAGTAAGAGTTGGACACGTTGGGCAGAAAGGTGGTGAATTACACTTAATGAATAATGATAATAAGTAAGAGTTGGACACGTTGGGTAGAAAGGTGGTGAATTACACTTAATGAATAATGATAATAAGTAAGAGTTGGACACATTGGGCAGAAAGGTGGTGAATTACACTTAATGAATAATGATAATAAGTAAGAGTTGGACACGTTGGGCAGAAAGGTGGTGAATTACACTTAATGAATAATGATAATAAGTAAGAGTTGGACACTTTGGGCAGAAAGGTGGTGAATTACACTTAATGAATAATGATAATAAGTAAGAGTTGGACACGTTGGGCAGAAAGGTGGTGAATTACACTTAATGAATAATGATAATAAGTAAGAGTTGGACACGTTGGGCAGAAAGATGGTGAATTACACTTAATGAATAATGATAATAAGTAAGAGTTGGACACGTTCGGCAGAAAGGTGGTGAATTACACTTAATGAATAATGATAATAAGTAAGAGTTGGACACGTTGGGCAGAAAGGTGGTGAATTACACTTAATGAATAATGATAATAAATAAGAGTTGGACACGTTGGGCAGAAAGGTGATGAATTAAACTTAATGAATAATGATAATAAGTAAGAGTTGGACACGTTGGGCAGAAAGGTGGTGAATTACACTTAATGAATAATGATAATAAGTAAGAGTTGGACACGTTGGGCAGAAAGGTGATGAATTACACTTAATGAATAATGATAATAAGTAAGAGTTGGACACGTTGGGCAGAAAGGTGGTGAATTACACTTAATGAATAATGATAATAAGTAAGAGTTGGACACGTTGGGCAGAAAGGTGGTGAATTACACTTAATGAATAATGATAATAAATAAGAGTTGGACACGTTGGGCAGAAAGGTGGTGAATTACACTTAATGAATAATGATAATAAGTAAGAGTTGGACACGTTGGGCAGAAAGGTGGTGAATTACACTTAATGAATAATGATAATAAGTAAGAGTTGGACACGTTGGGCAGAAAGGTGATGAATTACACTTAATGAATAATGATAATAAGTAAGAGTTGTACACGTTGGGCAGAAAGATGGTGAATTACACTTAATGAATAATGATAATAAGTAAGAGTTGGACACGTTGGGCAGAAAGATGGTGAATTACACTTAATGAATAATGACAATAAGTATGAGTTGGACACCGCTTGTACTTCAGGAAATGTGTATTAATCCATATGCTCTGGTTCTCTCAAAGTCCCAACGTAATGTCTTTAATATTGTAAAGGTGTACCTCACTTCTACCTACTTTTCCCTGAGTCTGTTCAAATATGTACCTGAGTGTTTGCGAGGCCTGGCAGAGACAGAAACACACAGGCATATCAGCTATTCTGCTGTTACACACTGTGCAAATAGCTTTGGAAGGAGTTCCAGAAGCATACCCTTATGTAGGAGTAAAACAGTGAAATACCAAGGGATGTAGCCATGTACTGGTAGCAACCAACTGTGATAATGCCATTGTTCCAGTGCTGAAAAGACCGGTGTGGTGCCCAGACAAAGAATAACAGGCTAACCCCTGGCTACCATCTGGATTGGTTCACAGTTGGGAGCTACGCAGACAGACTACTTGCTTTGGTAAACTAACAGGTACACAGCAACCCTTTAAGTCCAGCAATATAAAGTTCACATATTAATACAAAATTCTCTCTGTCCTTCTGCACCCCTACCCAAATGTACAATAAACCTGTGTGTTCAGGGTCTACCAAGGATGTAGATAGGCATACTCAGTACTGAAATTTGTCCAGTTTTCTTGAGCAGCCTGTGCTAATGTCAAAACTAAAAAAGCAGAAACTGTTCAAAAGTGGCTAAATTAATATTCACAGTATAGCAGTTCACAAACAGTTCATGTGCCAAATGAATACATCTCAATATCTACTTTTGTATAGCAGTTAATTGTATAAGTAGAAAATAAACTACATACACCCATGTATCTTGCATTAGTATTTGTAGGGGTGATTACAAATCTACACTGACAACTGTGTAGTGGAAGTGGCAACATTCAGGTCTGAGTACAACATTTAAATCTCTGGCTACACCCCTAGCTTCACATATAAGAAGTATACCAACCTTCTGACTTACACAATGGTGTCCTCAGCAAACAAGAATGGGCCCCACTTTGGAAAGCTGAAAGGGCTACACCTACCTGACATAGCAATTTATAGCATTGGGTTGCTATGACAGTGAGTACTGCAATTACCACACAGCAGGCTGCATGCAATTACCAAATGGTGGCCACCGATTGGTGCAGAGGCCATCACATGCACATGTGCAGATATCTATAAAAGCAGGCTGTACCTGCTGACCACACATGCAATCATCCCATTGCAGAAGCTGAGAGAGAGACACACACAGACACAGACAGAGAGAGAGAGAGAGAGAGAGATGCACACCCCCACCCACACCAGTGGAAAAAAATAAATAAAAATTAAAAAAAAATTAAAACAATAAAAATCTAAAATAAAGCCAAAGATACAGCAAAGTGAAACCTACAAACACATACAAAGGAAAGGTATGTAACAGATATGTATTTATTGGCATGTAGTAGATGTATTTGAAGACTACTTTACATACTTTGAAATATCAATATGTGGCAGCAGTACGTATCTTTGCACAGATGCCCTGCATAACTACTGCCATGGACAAATCAGTGTGCAGCTGTGTTCAGTGGGACATAACTGTGATATATGTATCTCAGTATTAAATGTCAAACATCTGAACCATGTCATCTGTGTTCTGTACAGTAGTATGGACAATGGCTATTTGCTGGTATATGACATGTAGTGGTTAAACGCTGTGGGTGTGATTTGTCAGGTTTGCAGTGTCACAGCCAGTGAGGCCTGCTAAAGCCACATGGGCTGAGAACACCTTCAATGCATTTCGCACAAGACTGTGCAATATCATTACATAACTATATACCTCCCAAACTTTGCATAATTGATATTCCCACCATGACAGGTGGACTGTATATGTGCATATATGTATATCTATATGTACACCAACGGATGTTTATACGTATGTGTATATATATATATATATATATATATATATATATATATATATATATATATATATATATACACACACACACACACACACACACAGATGCCTGGTGACAAAGCCATGGCCTCAAGCTCAATGTCTGAAATACATTCACATCCCTTTTGCTAAAAACTCTGTACCCATGAACTACCACATAGGTGGTAGTCAACATAACACCGACAGTGTGATAAGAGGCCATGGGACACAGGTGGACAGTAGTCTCACCCTTGATAATCACAGTGCCACACTAGTGATGTAATCTATCTACATGGCACACCTCATCACAAAAGCTGTGTCATTCAGGGAAAAATAGGTCAGTGTTCCCCTCTACTCATCACTCACTAAACCCATTATAGAGTACAACGCCCCTTCTGGTATGTACAAGACATCTACAGAAACTGGAAAGGCCACAGACATATCTCACAAAGAATAATACTGTCCTCAAACAGGTGCCCTATGCATAATGTCTCACCAAACCACAGCTACACTGTGTTGCATGCTGGCAATCCAGAGGTGACCCCTGCCTAATTTACAAAGCTATGTCAAACCCAGAGCTGTTGTACATGCTCCACGTAAACAGATCACTATCCCTATGAGCAACACTCTTTAGGGACCTAATGCTTGTCACCACAATAGACAGAACATGCTGGAGGGATAGATTCCTATCTCAGAGACATCCCATACTGTGGAACAAACTACCTATCAATAGCAAACAAAGCTCCTCAGTAGCACCTATCATGAATAGTCTTGATGATTGGATGTGAGATAGGAATTACACCCCAGGATTCACCTCTGTGGTTCTGCTTGACAGGGACACATGTAACTTATTTACTTGGGTGTCAAAGACCAGGGTACCATCTGGCTAGGCTTCTATAGGCCCTAGGGCCAATAGCCTATAACCTACCTATGAACCAATACACATCCACATGTACTTGTTGCAATAATTGCTATGTGAGGTTGACTGAGTGTGATGGTGAATGTGCTGGTGAATGTGTCACAGTTGTGTATATGTGGGATAGCTTATTGGGACATTGTTTCTGTCATAGTATTATGTGTCCTAGCTCTGATCCCAGCAAAAGATGTGTATGCTATTGCTAGCCAGAAAAAGCAGTATGGCATACGGTGTGACGTAGTCCCTTTGTGTTAACTGGGGTGTGCCATTGGAGGATAAAGCAGTACATGTATGCTCATTGATTGGTACTGCTGGTGAATCACCCCCTGTATAAACTGTAGTACTACCTGAAGCTGTAGGCCTAAACAGCACAGTATGGTGTATGTCCACATTACTTGAAAACACTGTTCTGTGTGTTCCCTCTAGTCCTCACAGATTACATACCTCAGGCATAAGGGTTTGTAAGTACTGACACACAGTACTGTATGGTGCACACGTAAAGCTCATCTGGGTTGCCATACCTCTGTGTCCTGTATGTATGTCTGATGTGTGTGTGGGTATGCCTGTAATATGCCCCGGTCATATGTGTGTTACAGGATATAAGTGGGTATCTAGCAACATGTATAGTCTAGTACAGCAGTATGCCTCCTATATTCACGAATGTGCACATATTGTAGGCAGGGGTTTTCCATCAAAAACTAGTGTGGTATACTGGTAATACTGTAACTGGAGTTTACAATCATTGCAATGGATTGCATATTTCGTTATGCGTTAGCTGGATATATACTTACTGTAGCTAGGTGGTGCATTGTGTCGCATACAGTGTGCCATGTACTGTTGTATAGTCTTACAAAGTGGTTTATCTTTGTTGCTGCGCAGAAAATGTTTTAATATATACAGCATGTCAGGCAGTGTCAGTCAGTTGTGGGCTGTGCACTGATATGTGTTATTGAAAGTGTGTATCCTCTGACAGACAATAGTTTGCTAATTATGGCAGTTCAGTGATATCTGTACTGTAGAATGTTAAGTGTGCCACATGACTTGCTCACACATATTGTTTTCTTGTCTTCCAGGGCCATGTCCCACCATCGCAATCCTGCATACAGCCGTGCAGAGGATGAGATTCTAACCAACTGTCTCATCGAACAGTACAACCTGCTCTTTCCAAGAACCAGCCAGGACCAGCATGAGTGGACTGTGCTGTGGCAAGATGTTGTCCGTAGGATAAATGACATAGGCATGCATAACTGGACTTATGAGCAGGTACGACATCACTGCAGTGATTTACTCAGACATGTCTGGCAGCGTGCATCTGATGTCCGTAGGCAACAGCTTGCCATAGGTGGTGGGGTTGCCACCCATCACCCCTCACCAGAGTGGAGGAGCTGCTCCTGAGCCTGGGGCCTCCCGGCCAACAACAACAGCAACAGCACACATGCATCATCATGGAAGCCGGATCCCCCCAGCAAGTTCACATGGAGTGTGCAGATAAGTTGGAATATCTGTAGACTACTGTTACCTCTATTGTTAGATCATGCATATGTGAGATGTGTACTGTGTAGTTAGAAGATGTGGAGCCTGGTGTTGTTCAATACTGATAATTTGGAACATGATGTGTATACCTTAAACTTTGAACACCCAGCTATAAACGTCCATCAAATGAACCAAACTCGGACAAATAGGATTAGCGCTTTCATTCACTTTTTAATACTGTGAACTTCTTCAGAAACCATTTCTGAAGAAGTTCACAGTATTAAAAAGTCAAACCAACAGGCAACCTTGTATCCAGCAAGCCAATCCAACCAGATGTTCTTTTCCTTAACGCAATTTTATTTAAATTAATAAACAAGCGTTTTCGCCGTAACAAATATCACAGCTTCCTCAGAGGCAAACAGAACAGTTAAAAAAACGCTAGTATTTATGTTAAAAAACAGGAAGTGACTCAAACGCCATCATATCCTAGTACAACTAATTCAATTTTTCAGAAATGCATAAACAGAAAAAATAATAATAAATAACTTCAAAGAAGTTAAATAATTAGGACATCAATATAAACATAAACTAAAAATAAGGTTTAGTGAATACATATATATAAAATGTAAAAATGTGGAATAAACAATGAATTAAAATATATATTTTTTTTTGGTGATATTTTTATAAAAAGCTAATAAGTGAAACAGTGTGTATATGAAAATGTAGCAAACTAATCGCTAGTAATAATGAATCGTTAATAAACAATTAATAGCTTAATGAGGTATTTTTAGTACTAGGTAGATGTATTATTACCTCAAATAGCTCCTTAATTTTAAAACTGATGGAATATTGCAGTTTTCATTCAGGCCAGGAGACCTGAATGCGTCAAGCTTTAACTGCCATTCGAGTTCATAATTTTCAAGTATTAAGGAAAAAGGGCCACCTCTAATACTAGACACTACATGGTCAATACCCATAAAGCAAAAGTTGTGGCCCGGGTTAGAACCAACATGTTTAGCTAATGCATTTTCTATCTTATTATTTCTTATTGCATATACATGTTGGTAAATTCGTTCCCTTAACTTACGATCAGTCTTACCTATGTAGAAGGCTGAACAGCAATTACATAGGGCTACATAGATAACTGATTTTGTTTCACAAGAAATCTTGTGTTGTATCTGATATTTTTTATTTCTAACTGTAAACGCATTTCCTGTTTTTATTAGTTTACACCAGTTACAACCTCCACATTTAAATGACCCTTTTTGTCTATTAAAAGAGCTCAATATCCCCTTACTTTGAAGCAATTCCTTAAGATTGCTACCTCTTTTGTAAATGACAAAGGGTCGGGGTCCCAACTTATCCAATAATAAATGGGTACTAGCTATAAAATGCCAATTTTTCAAAATAATGGACCATATTGCTTAAGAATTCAAACTAAAACTAGTAATGAAACTCAAAGAAAAATTTCTTTCAGTCCCTTTGTCAATAGTCGTGGATTCCATAGGAGCTAAGTTCAAACCAGAATTGTTTTGACCCATATTAAACTGGTCAAGAAGAGGCTTATAAAAGCCTTCAACCCTTTTCTGGTCCACTTCCTTTGTTAATTCTTCTAAAAGGCTTAACGGATATCCACAATTAATGAATAATCCATTTAGAAATAGGCATTCCTGACGGAAATCATCCAAGGAACTACACATCCTTCCTGCTCTAACCAGTTGGCCCTTAACAATGGACCTCTTTTGTTTAGTAGGGTGAAAACTAGTATAGTGCAGGAAGGAATTGCAGTATGTAGGTTTTCTGAAAATAGTTGATAAAAAAACTTTTTTATCAAAATCCTTGAGTAATTTCACGTCCAGGTAATCAATTTCCTTGTTTGAGAACTTATGTGTAAATTTAAGAAATTCTGTGGTCGTGTTGAGTTTATCAACAAAGATGTTTGCTTCCTCATCTCCTCCTTTGAAAAGGATGAAGATGTCGTCCAAAAATCTAGTGTAATAATTAACAGAATTCATCAGATCCAAATTAGCCATGAGATAATGTTTTTCCCAAAAAGCTACAAACAGGTTAGCTACGCTCGCCCCACAGGGCGAGCCCATAGCTATTCCCTGTTTCTGTAGATAGAATTCTTGGTCAAACAGGAAAAAGTTAGATGAAAGAACTATGTCAAGCAGTTCCGTAACAGTATCTATTTCAGACTGTGGTACCCCAAGATCCTTAAGAAGTAACCCAATCCATTCTACTGCTTCCTTATGAGGAATAGATGTATATAAGTCGACAACATCTATAGTCAAAAAATTCAAAGTGGCATCAAAGGGAATGACATTAATATTAGTCAAGAAAGACCACGAATCTTTACAAATACATGGAATTAATTTTAAATATTTTGACAGGATGTTGTCGATTAATCTAGAACATGGATAGGTCATAGAAGACCTTCCATCAACCAATGCCCTCATAGGAGGGTTATCCACATCTTTGTGGATCTTCGGTATACCGAACATCACTGGCGTCTTTGGAGAAATGATATCTATGAAATTGTATGTATCCAAGTCTATTTTCCCAGCTAAAAAAAGATCACGAAAATATCCTCTAATGCGACGGTATGTCACATTGATCTCATTAAGTGAGGCAGTATCATAAGCTGGTGACTCCAATACTAAAAGCATTCTTTCCTTGTATTGAAATTCATCAAACATAACTAGACCACCTCCCTTGTCAGGTTTTAAAAGCCTGACAGGTAAAGAACGGAGGTTATTTAAACACTCCCATTGGTCTTTAGTTATGTTAAACCTAGAAGAATCGATGTTGCGGTTTAAATTATTAAAAAGGTGTCTAACATCCACTTCACACATTGATTCAAACAATTGCAAATTGGACTGGAGTGGTGGATTAAAAACACTGGGTAACTTTAATCTAGTTGTGTCATAATCAGCATCATTATTAAACATCATTTTCAGATTTAGTTTACATGTAAAACATTTCAAATCTATGATAACCTTGGCTATATTGCCTGTAGTACTAGGGACAAAAGTATAGCCAAAGGCCAACAGTTCGACTAAATCTGTATTGAGTTCAAAAGATGAAAAATTGTAAACTGTAAAATCTTTTTTCTTATTAGTTACTATGACAGGATGTCGTCCTTCTGTACCCAGTTCAGGACAAGTAATAGTAATTAATTGTACGTGTTCTTGTTCCTGTTCACATACTTCCTGTTGTTCCGTTGCCCTAAAAAACCATCATTAGTGTCATTAGAGGAAGGGAATTTTTTATATCCAGTTTTTTTATTATTGTTATTATTTTTATTACCTTTAATCCTATTACTACGTCTCAAACCTTGGTTAACCTGATCACCCTGTTCTTCAATGAAAGTATCATCATTTAATTGGTGTCTTTCATCAGCACTAGTGGAGGGAACATCTTCAGTTGCATTAACGCAAGCAGTCACAGGTAACTCAAGGTTAGGGTATGCTTTACTTTCCTGATAAGCTAATCTGTCCCTTATAAGCTTCTTGTTTTTATTTATTTTTTGCTTAACCATAAAGGCGTCGATACTGGTGAATATGCGATTATAATCGTATTTGTACTGTACAAACGCCATATCCATCTTAATCTCATTATCTAATGTGTTAATATCAGCAATAAGCAGTTCTATATACACATTATAATGCTTTACAATAAGTTCCAACAATTGAACACCCTGTTCCTGAAACAATGTTTTCAATTCAGTATAAAAAGAATTGTCAGTCAATAACCCTGAAGGTGCAAAGTTGTTACGTAAGCCTTTTGGTATTAAGTTTTCAGCAAGGAATTGTTTAAAATAAGCAGATTCAAGCTGTAATTTCTTCAGCTTAAGTAACTTGTAATCAAGTTTCTTAAGCTTCTCACCTATGTTCTCTACGCCAGCGGGTTGACGAGACCTGTTAACAGTCAAAGTCTCATTAACATCCATTGGTAAAAAAGAAAAAGAATTTTCGTTGTTAATCCAACCCGCCAGAGAAACAACTTCCCCGTTCAGTACATTGGCGTTAGCACCTTCCGTTAAAGAATTTACATTTAGAAGTTCCGTGTTTCCAGTAACAGCAGAAGTATAGTTTGTAGCCCCATTAGTCCGGTTATTTTGTGCAACTGGATGATTACTAGTTTCTCCCCTTGCAGGCAAGATGTTAACAAACGCCGGACTCCGGATAACAGTTTGTGTTGAAGCATCAGTATTGTTAAAAGGCAAAGGTTGAGCAGCCGGTTTAAGTGGACCAGAAAAGGGTTGAAGGTTTTTATAAGCCTCTTCTTGACCAGTTTAATATGGGTCAAAACAATTCTGGTTTGAACTTAGCTCCTATGGAATCCACGACTATTGACAAAAGGACTGAAAGAAATTTTTCTTTGAGTTTCATTACTAGTTTTAGTTTGAATTCTCAAGCAATATGGTCCATTATTTTGAAAAATTGGCATTTTATAGCTAGTACCCCTTTATTATTGGATAAGTTGGGACCCCGACCCTTTGTCATTTACAAAAGAGGTAGCAATCTTAAGGAACTGCTTCAAAGTAAGGGGATATTGAGCTCTTTTAATAGACAAAAAGGGTTGTTTAAATGTGGAGGTTGTAACTGGTGTAAACTAATAAAAACAGGAAATGCGTTTACAGTTAGAAATAAAAAATATCAGATACAACACAAGATTTCTTGTGAAACAGAATCAGTTATCTATGTATCCCTATGTAATTGCTGTTCAGCCTTCTACATAGGTAAGGCTGACCGTAAGTTAAGGGAATGAATTTACCAACATGTATATGCAATAAGAAATAATAAGACAGAAAATGCATTAGCTAAACATGTTGGTTCTAACCCGGGCCACAACTTTTGCTTTATGGGTATCGACCATGTAGTGTCTAGTATTAGAGGTGGCCCTTTTTCCTTAATACTTGAAAATTATGAACTCGAATGGCAGTTAAAGCTTGACGCATTCAGATCTCCTGGCCTGAATGAAAACTGCAATATTTCATCAGTTTTAAAATTAAGGAGCTATTTGAGGTAATAATACATCTACCTAGTACTAAAAATACCTCATTAAGCTATTAATTGTTTATTAACGATTCATTATTACTAGCGATTAGTTTGCTACATTTTCATATACACACTGTTTCACTTATTAGCTTTTTATAAAAATATCACCAAAAAAAAAAAAAATATTTTAATTCATTGTTTATTCCACATTTTTACATTTTATATATATGTATTCACTAAACCTTATTTTTAGTTTAAGTTTATATTGCTGTCCTAATTATTTAACTTCTTTGAAGTAATTTATTATTATTTTTTCTGTTTATGCATTTCTGAAAAATTGAATTAGTTGTACTAGGATATGATGGCGTTTGAGTCACTTCCTGTTTTTTAACATAAATACTAGCGTTTTTTTAACTATTCTGTTTGCCTCTGAGGAAGCTGTGATATTTGTTACGGCGAAAACGCTTGTTTATTAATTTAAATAAAATTGCGTTAAGGAAAAGAACATTTGGTTGGATTGGCTTGCTGGATACAAGGTTGCCTGTTGGTTTGACTTTCGTCGTTTTTGCTTTTTTTGTACTAGTATTAAAAGGTGAATGAAAGTGCTAATCCTATTTGTCCGAGTTTGGTTCATTTGATGGACGTTTATAGCTGGGTGTTCAAAGTTTAAAGTGTTTCTTTGGTTTTTCTGCAGTGTTTATGATGTGTAGGCCTGTGACGGTCAACCATTGTTCTACTGTAAGATTGCAAAGCCACAGTAGCAATGCCACAGTTGTTGCCACTGACAAACTGTTTCATATCCTTGTAGGTCCCTCTGGTGTGACAGCAAGGCAGCAGACCCATGCTGGTGAGTGTGTTCTACATTTAATATTGCTAATAAAATGTGCATGTCATAGGTGAGGTGTAGGCCATATATACATGTAACACACCTACGCATAATGCATGCTGTTCATGTTTGCTGTGAGACTATGCACATCTCAGTAACGTGAGTGGCTGCCTCAAACACATGCAATACACAGAGCATCCCAAACAATTGTGGCTACACTCTAGTGGACACTGGATAGGCAGTCGATACACATGCACAAGACATACACAACTCTGTCATACGTAGTACATGTTAATATGCTACACATGGCATATTCAGACACACGCTGTAAGGTCACACTCCAGTCTCCCAAATGTCATCCACACAGCACACATAATATACCTGAGAGGTACAGGCCTATCATGGGGCAGTGAGACACTCTCCAACACGCAACACATTCATGTTAGGCAATACTCCCTATTGGGCACCTTACAAATCCATGTAACAAGTGGCTGTGAAATGGTGAATGTAGACATGGTACTGCAGTTCCGGTACAGCATGGTATGTGCCGGTCTGGCACACATTAGTAACCTTGAGTGACCACATGATGCTGCATGATGATGGCTCATGGTACTACACCCCATCCAGTTACAGTGACCATAGTACCACACATAGCATTAACTGCTATGCTCCTCAATGTTGTGTGTGTGCAAACATATGCACTGATACACATTATGCATAGCAATCACCATTTGTACAAAGTGACACATATATGTAATGTAATGCTATTGAGTGTATAGGTCACATGACACACACTGTGTATGTGTGAAGTTTAACGCTGCAATTGTGTTGTAACATGCCATGTCATGGCTGGCACTGGCATGTCCACAATATGTTCTACACTCACCATAACCACTGTACAATGGCTGTGTTGAGCAATGGTATTCCATCAGGTATACATGCACCACTCATCCTGTGTGTATACATAGCATGCATGTGTTAAACCTGTGTCCACAATCATCTGCTAAAGACACAGACTCACTAATCAGAAATGGCTATCTATGTGACACACAGATCCACATCCAGCCATGGTATTTATACCTGTGAGTAATGGTGCACAAGACATTGCAGAGCTTTTAAGACTTGCACAGCAATGTTGTGTCCATGTACACATTGCATTCCAGGGTGAGGCTGATCACTGAACAACAACACACATGCATCAAAGCCATGTATACTGTTATTAGCAAGGCTGTCTACACCCGCACTGCATGCTGTTGAGCAACACACGTCCTGCATGCTGACACGTGTGATATAACTGTTTGCCTTGTGATACTGTACCCCACCATCACCCGCTATTCAGTATGTTCTGGATTGCTGGTGGTGTGTGTGTGTGTGTGTGTGTGTGTGTGTGTGTGTGTGTGTGTGTGTGTGTGTGTGTGTTTTAGTGAGGAGTGCATTTGTGTGCATGTGTGCATGTGTGCATGTGTTCATGTGTGCCGACATCATGTACAGGTCGTAAAGTGTGTTTACTGTCTTCCTCTCACAGGTGCTGACTTTGGGCTGGTTCAATGCAGTGGACAAACCAATGTAACTGAGCAAAAAAGTGATGAAGATAGGTGTGTTGAAGCACAGGCATGTTTGCCAGGGTCTGTCGTTTGGCCGCTAATCAACAGTACACAAGTGTCCACACCATCCATGCACACAGTTATACTGCCAATACATCCATCACCAATGCCGTTAGCTGAGGGACAGCATACAACCAGCATTGGCCAGGACAGTGTGGTATACATGGCACATGCATCCCAACACAGCAGCCATACCCAGATGTCTGGAAGGGTACCACATAGGCAGATGTCCAGGGGTTCTCGACGGAGCACTGCTGCTCATCATGCCACTGGCAGACGTGCCACAGGTCTGACAACATCATGCATGTTCCAGGCTGTCATGGAGGCACAGGCACGTATGGAATGGTACACCAGACAGGGACTAAGGGCACAGAGGGCACACAACACCACCATAATTGACAGTATCCGTGACCTAGCAGGTGCCATCCGTCATTACACTGAGGTCACAGATAGACATTGGGGAGAGATATTAGATGCCCTCCGCAATGTCATGTCCATGTGTCAGGACAGTGCAGGACAGTTGAGTCGTCAACATGGACGTATGCCAGCAACATCAGCAGCTGGCAGTCGCCACAGATGTCCCACAAGTCACAGCCACTCCCATAGTGCCAGTACCAGCCCCAGCACTGTTGCGGGTGGGCTGTCGATAGAACATCCTAGAAGACTACGTGCACGTGGCTCTGGACAGTCCCAGCAGGGACCTGGGTTCAGTGTACATCCATCTACCTCTGGGGATAGTACCCAGTCTAGTTTAGTACCTGATAGTGTCAGTAGCTCCCCTGCCATGCACAGGTACAGTATCCATGGCCAGACACAGTGATCTGTAAAGCCTGGCAGGTATAGTCTGTGGCTGTCCCACAAATACCCATATATGGCAGCCACATGTTGGAACTGGGTGCATGCAGACACACACACAGGAACCAGACACCTAGGGCTAACACATACCCACACACATTACATCAACATTGGCCCATAGCAGTACTCTTGCCCCTCACACACACACACACACACACACACACACACACACACACACACACACACACACACACACACACACACACACACACGTTGATTGGATGGCTCACTGTAGGCCTCTGGCAAACCAACAACACACTCTGTGCATATGATGAAACCTGTGCCACCTCCTGTCATCTGTAACATCAATGCAGGAACAGGCTACCATGGTGCTGATGCACAGGGTGACTTTATAGCAGTACAGCAATGTTACCATGTTGTCAGCAGTAGAGTAATGATATGCTTGAAGGTGTAGCTGAGCAGGCATGATGCATTAAAGCTATGATTTTCATTGTAGTATTGTATACACCAGTGTTCATTAAAATAGTGTATTGTCCGCCCACGTGCCACTTGGCTGATGTGTGTAGTATTGGCAGCATGTGTTAGAGAGTGGACAATATGTGTGGGATGTGTGTAGCACAGATTTGCAGGTGTACATCTGTGAACATGGTGGAGGTGCACTGTCTGCATGTACGTGCATAGTGGGCACATGGGCAGGGTAACATGCCCTGTATTACACAGTAACACTACATAGTTTGTATTGGTGGCCAGTATGCATTGTACTACACCTTTCGGAACCTGACTACATGTGTGTATGACATGGTTTGACACTGTGCTGTGGGTGATACTGTTACTATCTGTCATTGTTCTGCATTCTGGTAGTATACATAACTTCAACAGCCTGACCATAACCAATCATTAGATGATGTCTTCACAACTGACGCACAGCTCCTTCGGGTACTATACTATGTCAGTAACCAGTGGTATTCACCTGCACCCATTACTGAGACCACTCCTGTCTGGCATATAGCTCTCTTAGGTACAAGCAATCACAGTAGGGATATGTCCGTCCACATCTGGTAATGCATACTGTGGCCTATAAGGCATTCTCCAGATGACACACACATTATCCACAAGGGTACCATACAGACAGATAACTGTTGTCAAACCCATGCTGTAAAGCTATTATCCAGACTAAGCATAGTCATCCACCTTTACAGAACATAGTATCCCCACAGTACCACATAGGTAGTAGCCACCAACATGATGAACAGGTACCGATGTGTACATGCAGCCAAGTGTTACGTCATCTCTCCTTTAATAATCACATTTCCTAAGGTTTTTTGAAATACCTCGGTGGATCACATACGCAATAAGGGGTTTGCATGCATATCCACAAAGGTTGTTGTACACCTATACTGAATAGCCATCACTGACAGACTTTGCTGCGCTAGAACCGGTCTAACATATACCTCGGCCATAAACCCTCACTCACACAATTCAATAGTAACCGTAATGAGTGTGTGTGACACGGATGACCAAGGCCAGGGATCACTGCAGTGGCTGGCCTTATCAAAAGCATACAGATGTGACCTAATGTCTGGGAAGCAGCAGCACAGTCTAGCAAAGATGACAGTTGTGTCCTTGGAGACAGCAGGGTTCACAAACATGCAATAATTGAGGTAACATGTACGTATATGTATTTGCCGTACAGCTACCTCACATGTGCAATGCATACTGACATGTCATACAGTAGTAAAAGCAAAACCCACTACACATTGACCACATACTCACTGAGTGCAGGATTCAAACCCCTACCTAACTACTTCATGATACTAGAGCAGTACACATTAACACGGTGTGCTATACATATCACTGGGATGTCTTTTTTCCACAGGTATATTTGTAGGATGGTGACATCATCAGACTTGACAAAGATAATTATACCACTTATAGGGTGTTCTACTACTCCACAGTAAGGTTTCTCCTCTCTAAGGTTATTACACACAAACACACAGGTGTCATGTGCAGGATTCAAACCCCTACCTAATTTGTTTATGATACTACAAGGGTATGCATTTACACAATTCACTATACACATTACTGTGAGCTCTCTTTTCCACAGGTATGTTTGAAGGATGGTGACATCATCAGATCTGACAAAGATTAGTATACCACTTTTTTAAGGTGTATGACTACTCTCCAAAAAGGCTGCTCCTCTCCAAGGAAATCACACACAAACGGACACACACACACATTTGTCAAGTGCAGGATTCAAACCCCTACCTAACTGGTTTATGATACTACAAGAGTACACATTTACATAACATGCGATACACATTACTGTGAGTTCTCTTTTCCACAGGTATGTTTGAAGGATGGTGACATCATCAGATCTGACAAAGATTGGTATACCACTTTTAAGGTGTATGTGTACTCTCCAAAAAGTTGCTCCTCTTCAAGGAGATCATACACTTGTCAAGTGCAGGATTCAAACCCCTACCTAACTGGTTTATGCTACTACAGGAGTACGCATTTACACGATCCGCTATACACATTACTATGCGCTGCTTTTTCCACAGGTATGTTTGAAGGATGGTGACATCATCAGACCAGACAAAGAATGGTATACCACTTTTAAGTTGTATGAGTACTCTCCAAAAAGGTTGTTTTTCTCCAAGGAGATTGCACACAAACAAGCACACACTTGTCAAGTGCAGGATTTAAACCCCTACCTAACTGGTTTATGATACTATAGGATTACGCATTTACACAACGAGCTATACACATTACTGTGAGTTCTACTTTCCGCAGGTATATTTGTAGGTTGGTGACATCATCAGACTAGATAAAGTGGGTTACATTAGATGATATTGGGTGGGCTACATAGAAGGAATGTCTAAACACTTTGGCCATGTGATCATCAAAGGAGAGTGTACTATCTAACTGTATCCCCAGGGCCTTCATGACTTTCTCCATACATACTGGAGTACCACCTATGTGGTAATTTGTTTGCACTTTGTTTTAGCCAAAGGGGATGACTATGCATTCTTTGCCATTCTTCTTGGGGCATTGTTTTGACACCAGGTATCTGTCTCAGTAAGCCCTTCTGGAAGATGTGTGTGTCAGCCATAGAGTCGGTTATGGATCACAGTTAGCAATCATCTGCAAGCCTGTTCAGCCATACTCCTCCCATGCTTGCCTGTACCTCTGAACAGTGTCTACTGAACAGGTGGGGTCCCAGGGCCAGGACCTGTGGGATGCCATTTGTGACTGTCTTAGAGTCGTACATGGCAACCGCAACTCTGAACATGTGTGTTGGATCTGTGAACCACTTGGCCATACATCCTGTGACATAGCTGTTGATGTTCAGGCTGGTAAGCGTGTCCATGATGATGGAGTGGGGAATGGTGTAAAAAGTCCTTAGTGAGGTCCAGGTGGGCTGTGTGGACTACTTTCACCTCCATCTATGTCCTTGGTAACTGTTTGTTGTAAGTCAACTATGTTTAGGTGGCAGGGTCTGCCTTTAACAAGGTGGGGTTGTGTAGAGTCCAGTGTCTGGAGGTCCCCAATGTCACTGTTTATGGGTTCCATGACATTTGGCTCAATAGCTTTGTAGATCAGGCTGAGTAGACGTATAGGGCAATGGTTTCTGGGTTCTGTTGTGGCACCCCCTTTGTGGGGCTGGATGACTGTTGGTGTATGCCATTCTTTGGGTACATACCCTGTGGTACGATTGAGTCTGGACAGTGAATGTAGGTGAGGGTGTGGTTCCTTCTGTGCCTAGTGTAAGACTCAGTCTGGGACACTATGCAGTCCCATTGATGCTGTGTTCTTGGCTTTGGAGAGGGCTGTCCTTACCTGCATGTCCATGACGTCTGGGGCTCTGCATCATTCTGTGATGGACACAGGCCCTTTTGGGGCTGATGGGGGGAAATTTGCACTAAACATGTCCCCCAGGATGTGCACAATGAAAGTTGGTTCAGTTTATTCCTTGCCATTTGTCAGTAGCCAACAGCATATTTGGAAGTTGACACCTACATGTGTAGTATAGCTACCACAGGCTTTGTGGTTGTCATTCTTACAGTCCTTGGCAATTTGTCTTTTGAAAGTGTCATTGAATTATTTTATGAGCGATCATTGCTTCTTCCTAATAATGCTCAGTGATGTCTTTCCTTTAGTGAAGTTGGCTCTATCAGGTGTTAGTTTCCTCCTTCTGTTGTCTAGCTTATTTATGGGCAACGACCACCAGATTGTTTTCTTATTTTTGGAGAAGTGCATCATGGTTTTATTTGTGATGTTTCGATCCATGCATCCCTGTAGATGTTCATATGATTCACTTGTAACTGATTCGGCAGATTGTATACCATTATCCTACAGCAAGGGGTCTTTGGAACTTGCCACTTTTGTCTTGGGACGTGTGCAGTTTGCTTTTGAAAATGTCTTCACGGTGGTTTCATTTACTGGGTGAGAGGGCAGGATGTGGATGTCCAGTGTGATTACTTTATGATCTGATATTACCAGCGAGGGCTTTATCTCTGTTGTGGAACACTGGTACCCCATATTGGTGATTATCATGTCCAGAATGGTGTCACCTCTAGTGGGCATGATGACTAGCTGTTCCAGGGTGTTAGAGCTTTTAAACTCTAGGAAACATTGGGCAAAGGATGTTGTATACAAGTAATTCTCACACTCACTATCTGGGTAGTTGTAATCACCTCATATAATGGTGTTTGATAGGACCTCTATATTTTCCACTGTTCTCAGGAATACTGAGTGAGGTTCCTGTGACAAAGTAGGTGATCTGTAGCAGGCTGCAATCTGATGAGCATCTTTGCCCAATGTTAGTTGCACTTGCATGGTCTCCAATGACTCATGCTGTGCCACTAACCTGAAGGTGTGGGTATCCATATGGCAAATGGGTACACCCATTCCTTTTGTATTTCACTCATGGTTTTGGGTACGAAGGTCAGGGAGATTGTGAGTGTTTTACGTGGAGCATGTCCAACAGCTCTGCGTTTGACATAGCTTTGTATGTTAGGCAGTAAACACATCTGAGTAGGTGATATGCAAGGGAGTACAGATGGAGCATTTTGAGATGGTCTGTGTATGGCATGTATTTCTGGCCGCTAATGCTCTTTGTGAGGTATTACTGCAGGCTTTAAAGTTGTTGTAGTTGTCTTGTGAGGTACATAGCAAAAGTGGCGTTGTACTCTATTATAGTTCTAGTGAGTGATGAGTAGTGGGAAACAATGTCCTCTTCTATCCTGCATGAGGCACATTTTGTGATGAGGTGTGCCACATAGCAGGGTTTTCTGACTACTGTGGGGATGTGATTATCACACTTGTGTCCAGAGTACACCTGTGACTCAAGGTCCCTTGTCACACTTTCAGTGTTAAGTATACTATGGCCTATGTTGTAGTTCTTAGCTACAGAGGTTTGAACAAAGGGGATGACAATGCACCTTTTGCCATTGAGCTAGAGCCCATGGCTTTAACAACAGCCATCTGTCTCAGTGAGGCCCTTTTGTATGATGTCCACATCTTTAGTGTTTACAATTATGGCTCCTAGTTTGCAGTCCTCTGGTAACATCTGTAGCCACAGACCTTCCATGTTAACATTTACTTCAGGGAAGTAGATACTAAACAGGACAAGACACAGGACTGGACCTTGTGGTACTGCACTCATCACTGGTCCAAAGTCATACTTGGAGTCTGCTACTTTCACAGTGTGTGTTCTGTCAGTAAGGCTGTTGGCAACCCATCTTGTGACATAGCAATTTATACCTAGTTTAGTGGGTTTATCTATATTTCCAGAGTGTGGGGTGGTGTTGTAAGCTGTGGCAGGATCAACATAGGCTGTGTGAACCACCTTACCCTTGTCGACGGTTCTGTTGACTGCTTCAATGTCATCTATCAGGTTTAGGTGACATGATCTGCATTTTACAAACACAACATGGTTGTGGTCCAGGGTTTGGGGATTACAAATGTAATTGTTTATATGTTGTATGATGATACATTCCATGGTCTTGAAGAGCGGGCTCGTCAGGCTGATGGGGCACTAGTTCCTGGGGTCCATGGTGTCTCCACCCTTGTGTAGTGGGATAACTGTCACTGTACACCATTCAACAGGCACAAAGCATGAGGTGAGGCTATGACTGCACATGGTATGTCAGTGTGGTGCCTGCTAGTTCTGTGGTTTGTGTGAAACACAGCCTGTGACATTATCTGGTCCCATGGCTGCTGCGATACTGGCTTTGGAGAGTGTTTTTTACCTGTGCCGCCGTAATGACAGCAACCTTGCAGTCTTCAATTATAGAGGTGTGCTCTTTCATGGGTGAGAGGGGGGTACAGTTAACAGTGATCCTATCTGCCAGGATGTTGGCAATATCAGTTGGGTCTGTATATTTAGTGCCATTGAGCTGTAATTCAGTACAGATCTGAGTGTAGCCATGACATGGACCTGTCTGTTGGGCAGAGATCTCCTGAACAGACAGTATGCAACAGAGTACAGATTGGGTTACATTCAGTCTTGTTGCATGGGGCAACTGTTTGAGGCCATTAATCCTCTTGTTAGGGTACTTCAGTGGTCTTTCTGGCTGTTGAACGTACCTAGTCTGATTCATCGCAAGTGTGTTGTGGTACTCTCTGACGGGTCTGATGACTGATGAGTACTGGGAACCTCCTTTGACCTACATGCACAGACCTTGGCAGTTTATGTGAACACATAGCATGATTTTCTGACAACTTTGTGAATGTGTTTCTGGAAGTAGAGATGTCTATCCACATTTGTCCATAGATCCCTTATTACCACCTCCGTATTTGGCAAAAGTGTGTGAGCATGCCCAGTATGACCTTTCAATGTGATGCTGAATGAAATCCACTACATTTGTTGGAGTGTGTGAGCATGCCCAGTATAAACATTTATACTATATGTGTATGGAAAGTCAAGCTGTATCTTTACAGCAGGGCTCACCTTTGTGTCATAGATTAATAGGGATCATGCTGTGCCTGCAGGGTTTCCATGAGACACTTTGCATAGACTTATCAACATTACTACATACAGGGGGGGACAGCTATTCTTTGTACATTTCTACCCAGGGGCACACTTGCTTGTTACTGTGGGTGTACATAGGATGAGGGTGTCAACTGACACTTATACACATTTGCTATGCCTGCACTGCTATGTACCATACACCATTTCAGTCTGTACTGTTGCCTATCATACTGGCTTGAGGCATACTACTGTGCTACAGATCCTAGTGTCCAATGTCACATATATTAGATTGCAACTTCATAGCCTACACTACCCACATCACACCACCTGGCCTGATGTTCTCTGTCTGCATAGGCCTGTAGGGGAGGTTACCCATATGCCTCTTTAGGGACATGATACAGCATTTCTTTGTGTTTGCATTACTGTACAATTGTCCTGCTGTGTTTGTGCCACTGAAATGCCATCATGGCTTAGTGGTTCAGTACTGTGACTATAGTGCACAGTATCCTGGGCACGAGCCCTGTCACTGCTTTTTATTTTCATGCTGGGCAGAGCAGACTGGTTAATTAACAGTAAAGCAAATATGAGCATGTTTACCTGACTTTGCTCAACTTTGCATGACTTTGCCCAACCTTGGCCAACATTGCTCAATGTTGCCCAACATTGCGGTAGTTAGCACAGGCGATTTTGTTTACATATACTGAATATTGGTAAATGCTGCTTAGCACTGCTTTATATTGCTTAAAACATGGAAATCATGCCTCCGGTGGTGCTGCAGGGCTGCCTATGTCAGATACATAGGTTCATAGGTTCATAGGTTGGTACTAGGCTATCAGCCCTAGGGCCTATACAAGCCTAGCCATAACAATTCCCTGGCTATTTCTTCCCACATTATTTACTTTCCTGGACCCCTGTCTAGCAGGGTGACTGACGTGATCCCTGGGGTGAATTTCCTTTCTCCCATCCAATCGTCAAGGTTCCTCTTGAAGAGGTCCAAAGAGGCACTCTGCTTGACATGTATGGGCAATCTATTCCAGAGTGTGGGGAGTCTCTGGGTCAGGAACCTATCCCTCCAGCATGCTTTGTTTATTGTGATGACAAGGTTTAGATCCCTGGAGCATGTAGCTCTGAGGGATTGGGATTTATTTAAGTGTAGCATATCCAACAGCTCTGGGTTTGACATGGCCTTGTATGTTAAGCAGAGATCGCCTCTGAGTAGACGATATGCAACAGAGTATAGCTGGAGTTTTTTAAGGTGGTCAGCATAGGGCATCTGCTTTAGGCCTGTGATTCTTTTAGTGAGGTATTTCTGAGGCCTTTCCAGTTGTTGCAGATGTCTTGAGAGGTACATACCAAATGGGGCGTTGTATTCTTTAATGGGTCTAATGAGGGTTGAGTACAGTGGGACAATGACCTCCTTTTTTCTGGATGAAAAGCCCTTCGTGATGAGGTGTGCCACATAGAAGGATTTCCTAACTGTTGTGGTGATGTGGTTATCGAAGGTGAGACCACTGTCCACCTGTGTCCCTAAGTCTCTTATCACACTTTCTGTGTTTAGTGTACTGCCACTTATATGGTAATTCATGGATACATGTTTTTTCCCAAAGGGGATAACAATACATTTCTTGGCATTGAGCTTGAGCCCATGGCTCTGGCACCAAGCATCTGTTTCTGTAAGGACTTTTTGTAGAGTATCCACATCATTTGGGGATTCAATAATGGCTCCCAGTTTGCAGTCATCTGCAAACTTTGTTAGCCAGAGTCCCTTAGTGTTGACCTGTACTTCAGAGAAGTAGATGCTAAACAAGAGCGGCCCCAGAACTGAACCCTGAGGTACTCCACTTGTCACTTGTCTGGAGCTGGATTTGGAGTCGGCTACTTTTACAGTGTGGGTTCTATCAGTAAGCCATTTAGCAACCAATTGGGTGACATAGGGATTAATGCCCAACTTAGTAAGTTTATCTATGATTCCAGAGTGGGGGATGGTGTCAAAGGCCTTGGCAAGGTCTATATAGGCTGTATGGACCACCTTACCCTTGTCCATGGCTCTGGAGACTGATTCAAAGAAGTCAATCAGGTTCAGGAGACAAGATCGGCCCTTCACAAACCCAAACTGGGTGGGGTCCAGTGTTTGAAGGTTGCCAATGTCTTTGTTTATAAGTTCCATGATAATACGCTCCATGGCCTTGCAGATAAGGCTTGTCAGACTGATGGGACGGTATTTTCCGGGATACAAGGTGGATCCCCCCTTGTGGATTGGGATAACTGTAGCTCTGCACCACTCAGTGGGCACGAAACCTGAGGTGAGGCTATGATTAAACATGACACTTAGGTGAGGTGCCAGTTCATATTGTAGTTCATGTAGTACACAGCCCGGGATGTCATCTGGTCCCATGGATGCTGTATTCTTGGCTTTAGAGAGTGCGTTTTGTACCTGTGTGGCCATTATTACTGGAATTTGGCAATCGTCCGGTATTGAGATGGGCCACTTAGGGGGTGAGAGGGGGGTGAAGTTGGCACTGAATCGATCTGCCAGGATATTGGCAATATCCTTCAGATCAGTATATTTAATGCCATTCTGTTTTAGCTCAGAGCAGATCTGAGCATTGCCATTTAGATTCTTGACATAGTTATAGAATGCTTTGTGGTTGTCTTTGGAATCTTTGGCAATTTTATTTTCGTAACTAGCTTTGGAGGATTTTATGAGGCATCTCAGTTTCTTACTGAGGCTAGTAAGGAGTTTTTGCATCCTGGGATTTTCCTCTTTTCTGCAAAAGTTTCTTCCTTTTGTTGTAAAGTTTGTTTATGGCAGGGGACCACCAGATTGGCTTCCTTTTTCTGGATGAGAGCATTTTGGTTCTATTTGGGATGGCACGATTCATGCATGAGTGGATGTGCTCATACAGTGCCTTAGTGTAGGATTCAGCAGTTGAACTTTCAGTTCCCGTCTGCATGGGTGTCATGAAGTTTGTCACTTCTGACTTGAGTAGCATGAAGTTGGCTTTGAAGAAGTTTTTTATGGTGGTTTCTGTACTGGGGGATGGGGGTGGGATGTGGATGTTAAGGGTGATTAGCTTATGGTCAGACCTGACTAATGAGGGGGTGACCATAGGTATGGAGCATTGATTTCCCATGTTGGTAATGACCAGGTCTAGGATATTGGAGCCCCTGGTGGGACTATGGATTAGTTGATCCAGGGCATTGGAATTTATGAATTCCAAGAACCGTTGCACAAAGGTGTTGGGACATGAGTAGTTTTCCCAGTTAATGACAGGGCAATTAAAATCACCCAGTATTAGGGTGTTTGGTTCTATCTTAATATTTTCCAGTATGTTTAGAAAGGTGTAGTGAGAATCTTGGGGTATGGTGGGGGATCTGTAGCAAGCTACAATTTTGATTGCAGTCTTACCTAGTGTTAGTTGCACTTGGAGAATTTCAGACACATTGTGTTGGCCAACTAGCCTGGTGGTGTGAATATCCTTGGTGAATATTGACACTCCTCCACCTTTAGTGTTTCGGTCCTGGTTTGGTGGCCGAAAAGTGTGGTAAGAGTTGTAGCCTGGTATTGCAGGGGTGCTATCTGGAGCCTTGAACCAGGTCTCAGTTACTGCACAGATATCGATGTTCTCCATTTTTAGGAGTGCCTCGAGAGAGTGCATTTTGAGGTTTAGACTTCTAGCATTGAGTAGCATTACCTTCAGATTTTGCATGCTTGTACCTGTTACGGTGGTGGTTTTGTCCTTTGAAGTTTGCCTAAAAAAGGCACTATAGGGGTGGCAAGAGCCTTAGCTAGTAACCTGAATCCCAGGGGCGACAGGTGCAGACCATCTCTGGCAAAGCATCGTGGTCTGTCAATCATGTCATCCCAGGCAGACAGATACTGGATCCCCTTTGAATGACACCATAAGCTTAGCCAATTGTTGAAGTCAATCATTTTATCCTTATATTGTGGTATCATTCTGGGCGAAGGCAGGATGCTACTCAGGGCTAGGGTCATACCTGCCTGGACCACATGATCCAAGAGCTCTTCCATGTCTCTTTTCATGTAGTCCAGGGAGGTACGTCTCAAGTTATTCACTCCAACATGGACAATGACAGAGTCATATTTGTACTTGTTGTGGAGTGACTTGAGTGCATGCGTTATGTGGCGGATCCTGGCACCCGACAGGCAGCTGACTGTAATTTTCTCCTTATTCAACCTGGTGAGAGGGACATCAGTGTGCCGGACTATAGAGTCACCCATGACTAAAGTGTTAGGTACATTGTCTTGCCTTAGGGGCTGTTGCTGGGTGGTACACTGGTGTTGTGAACTATGTGATACATTGGTTATGATTGGTGTTTGTTTGCATTTCAACTTCAGAGGTCTTTGTTGCTTGGGCAGGTTACAGTTAAGGGCCTCTGCATATGTGGATTTAGTGTTGCTATATGTGGGTGTTGGTGGTGCGGGTTTAGAAGGGCTATGTGTTGCTTGAGGTGTAGTGTGGGTGTTAACCTTCTCCTCTTGACTGTTTAGCACAATCTTGGGTGGATAGAGCTTTGCTTCCATTTTGGCTATATAAGTGCATCTCTCACAGGTTGTAGTGTTGGGTGGTAGGAGGAGAGGGTTGTCTGTGTACATGAGGCAATTGCTGCATTGCCCCAGTATGCCCAGATTCACCAGGTGGACAGGAGAAATCACCAGAAGCTGACCCTTGGACATGCCTGGTTTGGGGCTTTTTTTTTTTCTTTGTAAAGTATAGGAGCTGTTTCCTTAGCAAGGTACTTTGCAATTATAGGCTGTTTAGTGCCTACTATTAATTACTCCTTGTTAACAAGCAGAGTTCAGTGTTTGTATGAGTTTAAGGCTTCCTAGTGCTTCCAGCAGGTATTAGAGAAAGTGCTAGTCACAGGGATGTTTAAAGGTAAGATTGAAAAGAATGCACTCTGCAGTGTGCACTAGAGAAGTTAGATTTGAAAGTAGGTAACTTGAGTTTTACCTGTTTAAAAAGTTAAGGTTTAGTGGAGAGTTACTATTTTTAAAACAGCAAGATGGATTGAAAGGGGTGGTCACTTTTGTATTTTGGTACTATGAAATACTGTAGGATGGCCAATAAATTTAAATAATTGAAGGGGTGGGATTTCAAAAATGATGATTTTGTGATTACTCACATAAGCCAGTGAAAGTAGAGAGAAATGAGATATATGGTCAGATTAACATAAGAGGTGGGCAACTAGAAAGACAGTGGTATTTAACAAGACACCTTAAATGGGTGGGAGGGTGAGAAAAATTCTGCCTGACTCAGAACAGAGAGAGCTGTGGTCTCTTTTGAAGTTTTAATATGCTGTTAAAACAGAATGCAAGCAAAACACAAGGTAAAGAAAACAAACTACAGTATTCAAAATATAGAACGGCAATACAGTAATACAAAAAATAAAAGCAAACTAACCTTTCCTTCACAGCAAAGTGTAGCAGAGTCTGGATGAGCCTTTCTGGTAAAGCCTTACTACACTTACTACACTCCCTATATATTAACTAAGAAAATGGCAAACAAACTGATAAAAGTAGAAAACGGGTGCAATAGCAGCCAAAACACGTTTATTTCACAAATATTTGCAGCCAAAACACGTTTATTTCACAAATATTTAAAAGCGCTTTTTCGTCAGCATTAATAGCTGACTTCCTCAGAAATAGCAATAAGTTAACTTCAATGAAGTATTTAAAAATTTTTTTTAAAAAGGATCCAATTACTACGTAATATGCTTCTTTAAATTGATTGGGGAGGTTCTTCAGCACTCTACGTAGTTTTGGCTGCAAATATTTGTGAAATAAACATGTTTTGGCTGCTATTGCACCCATTTTCTACACTCCCTATACATGTTTGGAAACAGGTAGTGTCAAGTTAGGCACCCCCTTTTATTTTATGTGCGAGCCAGAGAGCGGTATCATTTCCAGGGTTCCTACTGAGTCAGTGTATGTGCTATGCGTTGCCTCTTTGCCAAGGCCAGAGCATACTGGGCACACCTCCTTCTGCCTACTGGAGCAGGCTCAGGTGGTTCCTCCTCTGAGTCACGCCATGCCTCTGCAGGCTTTGGCAATGGTGGGGGACTGTTTGGCCCTGCCCCATGCTGTTCCTGCTGTAGCTGTTTTTGCAGGATCATATTGTGTAGCATGGCACATACCATGACAATTTGGGTACATGTATTTGGTGAGTACTGCAAGGCTCCACCGGATGTGTCCAGGCACCGGAACCATGACTTGAGTATCCCAAACACACACTCGATTACATTTCGTGTTTGTGTGTGTGCCTCATTATGGAGTTCTTGTTCAGGTGTGTGTGCATTTCTGATGGGTGTCATCAGCCATGGCTCCAGTGCATATCCAGCATCCCCCACTAGGTGACCATCAGGGATGTCCTCATTGGCAAATGACTGGTACAGCTGCGTCAGATCCAGATATGGGAATCATTGTAGCTTCCAGGGCAGCCAGCACACAAATTCAGTATTATGCCCTGGGCATCACACACAACCTGGCAGTTGATGAAGTGGAAGCCCTTGCGGTTGATGTAGGCCCTACCCCGCTTACCGGGTGGTGCTTTGATGTGTATGTGCATGAGTCAATTGCACCCACTACCTCAGGGTATTCCGCTATTTGCTGGAAGAGACGCATATTGCTGGCCAATACCTCACGGGAATTGGGGAAATAAACATGATCACCGACATGTGCTGACATGGCATTCAGGAACTGGTGCAGTACCCTGGATGCTGATGCCTGTGAAATCCCCATCATATCACCAGTTGGTCTCTGGAAGGTACCTGTTGCTAGTATTCTTAGGCCAACACATACCTTGGTTTCCACTGGGATGGGTTCCCCTCTGTTGATTTTGTGTGTGAGACGTGGCCTGCCCAACTCAACAATTTGCTGCAGGAGCTCTCTGTCCACTCTATAGCGCTCCACAATCTCCAGCTCATGTAGCCCCTGGTAGGTTACCCTGGGTCTGTAAACTCTTCTCCGTCTCTTCACTGTGGGTTGCTCAGCAACATCCGCAATGGCACCACCCTCAGCATCTTCACATGTTGCCTTTTAATAGCAGTGGCAGCCCCTAACATTTTTTTTTTCTCAGTTAAGCTTTTTAAGTTTTCACTTCTCTTTGTATACTGCAGTGTTGCAGTGTTTCTGAGTAAAATATGGGGGAATGTTGTTTGCAGAGTTTTAAGTGCTGGGCTGGGCTAGTGTACTGTCTGTGTAATTGGCTGATTCTGATTAATTTCACCTGGCAGCTCTGCTAGTTCTCCTTGGTTAACTTCCTACTACTACTTTTCCTTCCTTTTCCTTTTTCTCTTTCCACAGGGGGTGGCGCCATGCAAACAAGCGCAAACACGTGCACATGAGTGCACACGCGCGCACACAGCCTTACACAGGCGTACACAGGTTTAGGTGGGTGCACATCCACGCACAAAGGCTTACACAGCCTTACACAGGCTTACACGGGTGCACACACACGCACACTGGCTTAGACGGGTGTACAGGCGATCACATGCGCGCACACAGTGTAAGCATCTTTGCAAGAAACTTTGGTTGTAGACACAATGTACGCCTTCGGTTTCTTGGTTTCATTTCAGACACCTGTAGACACACCTCTTCCAGTCCTGTGTAACTCACAGCAAACACATGCCACTCTGCTCCAATAAGCTTACAGTCTTTGATACATACCCCCCTCATGATGCCACCTATCTACTACTCTGATACTCCCCTAATCCTACTCTTACACTCTAGGGACATGGTTCACATGGCAGGGAAAATTGGGATTTACTATCCTTATACTCATTTGCATAGGATTGCCTACTAATGCTTGGTTACATCTCTCACACTGAGCTTCCCCCCTTAGCAACCACTACCCAGTAGCCATACTGTCTTCAGCCTGCCATTCACTTGCATGGCAGATGGATATTTGTAATAAAATGCCTATTTTTGGCTTTTATTTATTTTTGGG